>NW_022631018.1:21038183-21063730 GCF_010015895.1 Lontra canadensis | reverse complement strand
TATATATATATATATATATATATATATATATATATATATAATAAATTATGAAAAAAATCTTGGAATCTAGAATATGTCAGGAACTCCTGTGAATAAAATTTAAAAGGACAGATAATCCCAATTTTTAAAAGTACTCAAAATACATGATACATAAATCAGAGGAGGACACAGAAATGGCCTGTATACCTTTTTTAAAATACTCACAATTTTATAGATGCAAAAATCCTCAAAAAAATATTAGCAAATGGAATACCTTTAAAAAATCATTCACTGTGATCAAATGGAATTTATTCCAGGGATACAAGGGTGGTTCAGTATTTATAAATCAAGTAACATGATCCATCACATTAATAAAACATTATTAAAATTATATGATCATTTCAATAAATGCAAAAAGAAGCATTTGACAAAGTACAACATCCATTCATGATAAAAAAAAAAACCTCTCAACAAAGTATGTTTATAGGGAACATAATTCAACATAATAAATGCAATGTCTGAAAAGCCCACAGCAAACATCATGCTCAATGGTGAAAAACTAAGAGCTTTTACTCTAAGAACAGGAATAGGACAAGGATGTCCACACTCACCAGTGTTGTTCAACATGGTGCTGGAGTCCTAGACACAACAATCAGACCACAACAAGAAATAAAAACATCCAAATTGATAAGGAAAAAGTAAAACTTTCGTTACTTGCTCATGACATGATAACTATATAGACAGAACCCTAAAGTCTACCAAGAAACTACTAGATGAATTCAGAAAATTTGCGGGATACAAAATTAATATACATAAATCTATTGCATTTCTATGTATTGAACTAACAGAAAGAGAAATTAAGACAACTCCATTTACACTTGAATCAAAAAGAATAAGATACCTAGCAGTAAACATAACCAACAAGGTGAAAGACTTGTATTCAGAAAACTATAAAACACTGATGAAAGAAATTGAATATGACACAAACAAATGGAAAGACACTCCACACTCAGGGATTAGGAAAATCAATATTTTTTTAAATGTCTGTACTACCCAAAGCAATCTACAGATTTAATGCAACCCCTAACAAAATACCAACAGCATTTCACAGAGCTAGAAAAATCCTAAAATTTGTATGGAACTACAAAAGACCCTAAATGGCCAAAACAATCTTGAAAATAACAAAACTGGAGGTATCACAAGCCCATATTTCAAGATCTACTATAAGATATTTCAAGGGGTCTCCAATCTGGAGGGCTTGATGGCCAGTAATCAAAACAACTGTAGTAATAAAAAGAGAATGGCACTGGCACAAAAATGGACACATTGATCAATGGAGCAGAACAGAGAGACTAGAAATAAAGCCACAATTATATGGTCAGTTAAGCGACAACAAAGAAGGCAAAATCATACAATGGGAAGAGAACAGTCTGTTTAATAAATGGTGTTGGGAAAACTGGACAGCTACACATGAAAGAATGAAAGTGGAACACTTTCTTACACCAAAACCTCAAAATGGACAAAAAACCTGAATGTGAGACCTGAAACTACAAAATCCCTAGAAGAAAAGAGGCAGTAATTTCTTTGACATTGGCTGCAGAAACATTTTTCTAGATACATCTTCCTTGGCAAGGGACACTAAAGTAAAATTAAACTATTCGGACTACAGCAAAGTAAAAAGCTTGTGAACAGTGAGGGAAACCGTCAACAAAGCAAAAAGACCACCGGCTGAATGGGAGAAGATATTTGCAAGTGATGTCTCTGATAAGGCGTTAGTATCCAAAATATATGAAGAACTTACACAACTCAACACACAAAAAAAGCCAAATAATCCAATTTAAAAATGGGCAGAGGATATAAACAGGCATTTTTCCAAAGAAGACATATGGATAGCCAACAGACACATGAAAACATGCTCAACACCACTCATTATCAAGGGGAATGCAAATTAAAACCACAATAAGATATTACCTCCCACTGTCAGAATGGCTAAAGTCAAAAACACAAGAATCAACAGGTTTAGCGAGGATGTGGAGAAAAAGGAACATTTGTGTGTTGTTGGTGGGAATTCAAGCTGGGGCAACCACTGTGGAAAGCAGTATGGAAATTTCTGAAAAAGTTAAAAATAGAGCCACCCTAAGATTCAGGAATCACACTGCTGGTTATTTACCCCCAAAATACAAAACACTAATTCAAAGGGATATATGCACCCCTATGTTTATAGCAACATTATTACAGTGGCCAAATTATGGATGCATCCCAAGTGTCCATCAATAGATAAATAGATAAAGAAGTGGTTAATAGATATCCTTACCTATCTATATCTATATCATCTATGTCTATGTATCTCTATCTGTACATCTCTATGCCTATCTATCTGTCCATCCATCCATCCATCTATCTTTGACGGAATATTATTCAGCCAATTTTCCATCTGCAACAATATGGCTGGAACTACAGGGCATGACGCTAAATGAAATAAGTCAGTCAGAGAAAAACAAATACCCTACGATTTCACTCATATGTGGAATGTAGGAAACAAAATAAATGAAAAAAGGAAAAAGAGAGAGAGAGAGAAAGAGAGTCAAATCAAGAAACAGACTCTTAACCATAGAGAACAAACTTTTGATTATTAGAGGGGACTTGGGTAGGGGGATGGGTAACATAGATGATGGGGATTAAGGGGTCCCTTTGTCACAATGAGCACTGAGTAATGGATAGAATTGTTGAACCACTATATTGTACTCCTGAAACCAATATAACACTGTATATTAACTATACTGGAATTAACATTTTTTAAATTAAATAATAAGAAATAATAATAATTTAAGAAAACACAACCACAATGAGATATCATCTGACACCAATCAAAATAAAAAACACAAGAAATAAAAAGTGTTGGTGAGGATGTGGAGAAAAAGGAATCTCGTACACTGTTGGTGGGAGTGTAAGTTGGCGCTGCCACTGGAGGAAACAGTGTGGAGGTTCTTCAAAAAATTAAGAATAGAATTACCATATGATCCAGTCATTCCACTACTAGGTATTTATCCATGGAAAATGGAAACACTAATTCAAAAATGTCTACCCCTATGTTTACTACAGCACTATTAACAATAACCAAGTATGGAAGCAGCCCTAGTGTCTGGTGAACAGATAAAGAAAACGTGGTACCCACACGTGCACACGTGCACACACACACACACACACACACACACTGGAATATTACTCAGCCACAAAAAAAGAATGAAATCTTGCCATTTTCAACAAGATGGATGGAGTTAGAGAGTATAATGCTAAGTAAAATAAGCCAGTCAGAGGAAGACAATTACCCTATGATTTCACTTATATGTGGAATTTAAGAAACGAAACAAATAAACAAAAGGAAAAAAGAGACAAAAACTCCCGACTCTTTAAATAGAGAAAATAAACTGGTGAAACAGGAGAAGGGGTTTAAGAGCCCAGTTACCGTGATGAGCTCTGAGTAATGTGTTGAATTGCTGAATCATATTATACACAAAACTAACATAATACTGTTAGTTAATTATAACTGAATAAAAATTTTTAGAAAATGTTTGTAATTTCATTAGTAACTAGGGAAATGAATAGTTCTACAATCATAAATGAAATACACACACACAAAGTGACAAAACAAACAAAATGTACTAATCCAAATATTGGTGAACATGTGGTACAAATAGGACTATAAACTGATACAAGAATTTTAGGAAATAACAGTATTTAGTTATACTGAAACTACTCCTAGACTATGACCTAGTAATTTTCCTCTTAATTTTACGACCTATGAAAATTTTTAAATACATCAGTGAGGAGATGTGCATAAACGTGTTCATAATAGCAGTTTTGTAATAGCAAATAAATGAAACAATCCAAATGTTTATCCATAAAGAATGAATAAAGGGTGACATAGATACATAATGGAATTCTTTACAGTGAAATTTAATTAAGCACCATGTACTGATAAGGATTAATTAAAAAAAATAGTAAGCCAGAAAAGCAAGTCACAGATGCTATCTATCATCTATCTATCTATCCATCCATCCATCCATCCATCCATCTGTGTATCTATCTATGTATCTATGATGCCATGTTGGTAAACTTCAATATAAACAAAACTAAACATTTCTTGGGGCACACCCATAAGTGGTAAAATTTATAAAAAAAAAAACAACAATCGGATAACAAACGTTTTGAAAGGATTAAAAAGTCAGATGCAATCAGAAGGAGCATGCAAGGACTTCAACACATTGACAATATTCTATTTCTTGAGCTTACAGACATTGATATTATTATTTTTTTAAATGCATACAATGTATATATTCAAGTGCTATAGGAATGAATTATGTTGATTGCCATATATAATTTTGTATCTATTTATTCCAAATGTAATAAATATGGAATGTAGGAGAAGGGAAAAAAGATGTCAAGAATTTAGAATGGACTAATGGAAAGAAGACATCAGACTCAGGGGGAACCTAGCTGTGTACTATGTACAGGAACTTGATAAATAAAAACATGCCAATTCAGAGACCAAGGGTGGTAAAAAGGGGACAGTGAACATGTCAAGATTATTTAGGCTTCTTGGAGAGAAATTTTGATCTGAAGCCAAAAAAGTGCTGGATGTGGAGCCAAGACAGAAATATCTAGAGAGAGCTAGAGGACAGCTGGCTTTAGCCCACAGGTGGTCCAGGTAAGGGTGAACAGGTAAGGGTGAAGTAAACAAGCCCTAATTCCAGGAGAAATGGGCATCATTCCAGGGAATTTGAGAGCTCTTCCAGTAGTCAAGCTGACAGGAGCTCTGCTGCTCTTTAAGAATCCACAACAAACATTTCCATTCATAAAGGATCAAACTTTATGTTTCTGCAGACCTGGTGTGCATAAAACATGCTCTCAAGAGGGCTTTAGAGGGATGAAGTGGATGGACGAAGGCATCTTACGTGAGCTTCTTCCTTCAGAAGTAAGAAGACAGTCCTCTGTGAGGTCTTCAAGGACAGCAGTGGTGCACCCGTTAGATGACCAAAGAGGGAAAAATGACTAAATCACACTCAGGATGCCTGCATTTAGTGTTTATTTTCAATGCATGGATCTATGACCTTGGGCTGCCACACCATTCCTTTGTGCTCCGGTCTTCTCATCTGTAGAATAGTTGGGCCTCCACTTCCTTCAACATTTTCCAGTTCTAAGCCTGCACGGTGCTGTGATTCACAAGCTCAATGATCCAATTCTACCTGCAGTTTCTCTGCTCAGACTATTTCCTAGAGGCTAAAAGAGGAAAGTGTTCACAGAGGTTTTTACTTCCCCCAATTTTCCATTTTCCACTTTGGCTCGGAGGTACATGCTCTCCACAGGAGAGCCATGGGCTGGTGGCTTGCTGGGCACCGCCTTCCTTCAAAGTCCGGTCTACCTCAGTACCATCACTGGACATTAAACACTTTATTCCTAGAACATATTTGTGGAATTGGAACACTAGTGGCTCAGCTTGGAGTGGCCCTTCATTTAGAAAGTGACTTTCAAAGTTAAAGGCAATAGAGGCCTTTTTGGTTTCAGTATAGAATGCTTTAAAGTGAGAGTATCACTTTTTTTTTCCTCTTCTACCACGTGGAATTTTTGTTTTTAATGGCCTTCAAAAATCAATTTTTAGCTTAAAAGTAAATATTTCTCCTGCTCTTAAAATGCTAGCATTTGAAAACCAATATATACTGGCAAATAACATGGGGAACAGACATGCAGAACACTTAATAATGATTGAATACATAAAGCATTTTTCTTCTGTTGTTATGTGACAGTTGGATGAGTTTCAACTTCCTGCTCTCTGCACAAGCTCTAAGCTTCCAATTCTGAGATTTTTCCTTTTCTTCCTCCTCCCAGGCCCCCCAACCCTTCTTGCCTCCTCCTTCCTCTTTGGGAAAACACAAATGGTTTTGATTACATAATAGCTGCAAACTTTATATCTCCCACTTCAATTGTTACACATCATAAACAGAAAAGTGAACTTCAGACTCCATTAAGACAAAGGTTGGTCTGGATTGTTGGGAGGCCTTCATGTTGGTAGGGTTAAAAAAAAATTCTGTAAGGAAAAAGAAATGCGCTGGGCCTAGCTACTGACCATGCCCTGAGTACTAATCGCTCAGCCTAAAGATACCAATTCTAGTCGAGGAAGAAGTGAAGCCTGGATCCCAGGACTAACACAGCCCCTGCAACATTCACTCACCCCCACGGTTTTATATGTGAGTACCATTATACACCAGAATGTTAAGTTAGGATAGGTAGAGCCGAAGGCACTTTTATAAAGCAGTATCTCCAGTTAAAATTTAAAAAGGCAGCATCAGTAAGTGTATTATACAGTCTTTCAAAGGTGAAAAGTATTGTGGAACCCTAGAAGAAGATCCATGGGAAATCTGTTTGGGTGGAGAGTTGTGATTTTAAACAGAGTGGTCAGTGAAGCTGTGTTACAAAATGGACATGTGATCAGAGGTCATTTGAATTTTGCGAAAAGAGATGCTAGTGATGTTTCCATATTTGAAAAAAAAATTATTCTGGGTAAAGACCCATTTCAGCTGTTTCTTTGGTAAATTATTTATGCTGTTTGGAGATGTGACTTTAGATGTTTATCTTACCTTGCTTTGAAGTAAATCTAATTCATTATAGTACAATAATTTGCATTGACCCCTGCTATCTAACAGGCACTGTATTAAGCACTAGGGATACATCATTAAGAAGGAAGGCAGGATCTCTGTGCTCTTGGAGTATCCATTTTCGATAGGAAAGTCAAACAAACACCTAAAAGAACAAGATGGTTCAAACCATGGTAAGGGCTATCTAGAAATAAACAGGCATATAGCATATGGGTGCAGGAGCAGAGTCTCTGACTTTGATCTGAGCTCAAAATGAGAAGAATGTGCCTATGTGAAGGGCATTCTCAGCATCAACAAGAAATACAAAATCTCTGAGGAGAGGGTGCTGTTGACTTGTTCTAGGATGAGGACGAAGGCCAGTACGGCTAGAATAAGATGGAGAGTGGCAGGAAATGATATGACAAAAGCAGACACTGTTATGAGTTAAATTGTGTTTCCCCAAGATGATGTTGAAGTCCTAACCCCCAGTGCCTGGGAATGTGACTTATTTGGAAATAGGGGTTTTGCAGATGATTAGTTAGTATGAGATCATCGTGGTGGGCCCTAATCCAATATGACCATGTCCTTATAAAAAGGGGAAATTTGGACATGGAAACAGACACAAACAGAGAACATCATGTGAAGATGAAGGCAGAGGTTGGGGTATTGCATCTACAAGGCAAGGAACGCCAACGATTGCCAGCAACCACAGAAGTTAGGGGACAGGCATGGAATGTGTTCTCCCTCACAGCCGCCAGAAGGAACCAGCCCTGCTGACATTTTCATTTTGGACTTCCAGTCTCCAGAACTGTACAGCAATACATTTCTGTTGTTTAACCTACCCACTTTATGGGGCTTTGCTACAGCTGCCTCGGGAAACAAATTCAGGCAGAGACAGATGCCCTAGACATTTAGATTTTAGTCTAAGTGCAATGGGAAGATGCTGAAAGGCTTTGAGGATGATCTAATGAACATCTTGAAAAAGATCATATTGATGTTGCCATCTGGTCATGGCAATGCAACCAAAGAGAACTTGGTTATCTCCCCAAAAGAAGCACAATCAAACTTTACACAGCGATTAGAGAGCAACATATACAGTATAGTTTTATACTATACATATACTATGTATACTATGTATACTACATACTATAGTATGTATACTATAGTATAGTATGTATATTATAGTATAAACTATGCATACTATAGTATTACTAGTATAGTATACTATGTTATAGTTATACTATGTTATACTCTAGTTATACTCTAGTTATGTAGTATATTATAGTTATATATACTATATAACTATATAGTTATATAGTATAACTATAGTTACACTATAGTTACACAATGTATACTATAGTATAAAACTATTCTCTATAATGTATATATAGTTTTATATTATACATACATTATTTATATAAATATACTATTTATACAGGATAGTCATACACAGTATAGTTTTCTCAACTTTTCAGCAATTACATTTCCATTCTTAATCTTTAAAAGCAACTTCTTGGATACAAGTTTTAAACTGTAATCTGCAAATTTTCAAATACTGAAGGAAGTCCATTATGTGGCATATAATTTGACCCCTTTTATGATTAGGAATATCCATTTTAGTTCATAAAATATTTATTGGTTTGAATGTTATGTGATGTGTGAGGCATTAACATAAAAATAAAGGCAGATACGCTCTTGACAAATTTATAGTCCAGAGAAGACAGATACACAAGAGAGTATCAATCTTTGACAGTGAATAGTAATGGAAGGTATAGAGAAGGGTCTAAAGGAGCAACCTGAAGAACTCAATGATGTTTTTTGGAGGAGATGATGCTGGAGCCAAGCACAGAAGGTAAATAACAACTGTCAAATGACAGGAGGAGGAGGATACGCTCCAGGAAAAAGGAAGAGTCTGGCAAATCTGTATGGTTTCCAGCTAACTGTGAGCAGATGGGCAGCCCTAGAAATTCGAGTGGTGACAGAAATATGAGGGCAGAGAGAGCCCTGGTCATGGAGGCCCTTGTAGGACAGCCAAGGCCCTTCGACATTGTATAGGCAACAGGGGGAGATGCAAATGAGAGAGAAGATGTTCATCTCAGTAGATGTATCAGCCAGAGTTCTTTGGTTGCAAGCAAATCTGAAATTGATCACTACAAAGAAGTTTGTGGCAAAAAGTTAGAGGCTTGTGGAATTGAAGGAAACCCTAAAACAGGCACTGAGAAGAATTCCAGCGCAAGCCCAAGATAGAGGTGGCAGGATGGTAGTGAACACCTTACTCTGGGGTGAACCATTTCCAGCTGTGTGCCTCAAGAAAAAAATTACTTTATCAAACAAAAACCCGTACATATGTATAAAATGCCAAGTAGTTTAAAATTTTTTTAATTAACATAAAATGTATTACTTACTTCAAGGGTACAGGTCTGTGAATCATCAGTCTTACACAATTCACAGCACTCACCATAGCACATTCCCTCCCCAGTGTCCATCACCTAGACACCCTATCCCTACCCGCCCAACCCAGCAACCCTCAGTTTGTTTCCTGAGATTAAGAGTCTCTTGTGCTTTGTCTCCCTCCCAATCCCATCTTGTTTCAATTTTTCCTTCCTTTCCCTATGAGCCTCTGTCTTGTTTCCCAAATTTCTCCTATCAGTGAGATCCTATGATAATTGTCCTTCTCTGATTGACTTAGTTCATTTAGTGTAATAGCCTCTAGTTCCACCCATGTCATTGCAAATGGCAAGATTTCATTTCTTTAATGTAAAATGGCAAATAGTTTTGTAGCAATTATATTATAATAAGAAAAAAAATAATCTCCACACTGATTTTTTACTCCAAAGAACTACTTTCAACCATTTTAGCTATTTGTCTTTCTAAAAGTTATCTCTGTATTTGTGAGTTTAAAAAAAAATGCCTATACTGCTAACCAGAAACAAACACAAAGATACCATATGGTCCTCCATGTGCAGAATGAGTTGGGGACAGTAGCAGAGATGGAAGGAAGCAGGGGGAGGCTCTGGGATGCTATTATCTTAGTACAAAAATGATTGTGCTTTGTTACTATGGATCTGAATAACTTAAATGTATGTCTTAAATTGTCAAAACCATATGTTATTTATTCTGAATATAAACATAAACATAGTTGGACTACAATGCTCACCTAACATAAATCAGAGAAATTAGGGTTGCATCCAAATGCACCTGTAATGCAAGAAAAGTATGAATATATATTTTGGGGTTGAAAGAAATCCTTTTTTCAGGAAAAAAATAACACTAGGGAGGTGTGAGTTTGCTTACATCTCTGTCTTGCTACAAGCAGAAATTAGAAGCTCGGTCACATCTTCCATTTATTGGCTGAGCAAACTTCTCCTGATATTCATAGGAAAAATTCTCTTGATTTCAGGCCAGATTGAAAAGAATCCACTTTTTCTCTGAGATGGTTTAGGTATTAAGCACACAGTTTCCACTATGTCTTTTGCATTTATCAGATTCTTTTCTATCTCAGTTTTTCCCCTTCTGATCTGCTCTGCAGGATAGGGAAGAGCAGCTTGGGTGTTTGGTCTCACAAGATGGAGCTACATGCTCTTAAATCTCTTCTGAGGTGAGAGAGTTGTGCTTGGTCTCCTCTTTCCTTAAGAGTCTTATTCTGTAATTCTGTAAACCATCCTTATCCATCTAAACACCCACTTACCAGCACACATACTTAAAGAATGGAGCCCATCTTTCAACACCCGAGTAAAGGTCTGAACAATGCATGGAAAAACTTCATCATCAACAGAAGTAGTCTTATGCCTGATGTTGAACAATTTTACCCCTTTAGTCAGGGTTAACAGGGGTGCTTGGAAACTTTCTCTGCTCTGTGATGCCTGTGGTCGACCACAGTAGTGGATTTCCAAGCTTCGAGTGCGCCGGAACCTCCCTCAGGTGCTGGTTTAATACAGGGACCCCTGTGTTTCTGAGGTCCGAGCTCCATCTGATGGGTCATCAAGTTCTATATGGAAGAAAATAACTTTTTAAAAAGGTGCTTTTGTTTAGCTTTTTTTAAAATACTGGGGTCCTAAAATGGTAAGCAGCATCTTGAGGAGAAAGAAAAGAGAAAAATCTCCATGAGGGGAATCAGATGCCTGTGGCCTGTGCCTGTTGGTTCCATGAGATAGGACCAGAGGTGACAGGAACACCCGTTATAAAAATTGGGACCATAGTCAACCCAATAATATCAGGGTGGATATTCTGTAATTCTGTAGAAACTCTAAGAATTAAAGGAATGGTGGTCTGACTTGTTTGGTGGGGGGCTTGAAGGGGTTCTACAGTTCTTCCCAGTACCTAACAAGTTTCCCTTTTCTAAAGAATATATTGCAAGGGATGAGGGTGGTGAATAAGAATCATGTTTTCTTTCTGAGAGTCATTCCTGTAGTGAGCCTCTGTGTGTAAGACATGGTGTCAAATCTAGCATATATACTGGAATAGAAAATGGTGTAGAGTCGATATGAATGGTTCAAACCCCCTTAGCATCTGCTATATTGCTTTTAAATATAACCTGTCTCAAAATCTGCACTTCCGACCTAGGTAGAACAATAGGGACAGTATTTACCTTCCCCTATGGAACAACCAAAATAGCCAGATTAAATATATGGAATAATGATTCTCAATACGCGGGCAACAGAGGACAGTGATCCCTGAGAAACAGAAAGCGCATGAAGTGAGCCCCACAATTATCTCAGATTTCCACTTTGTGGAAGTTGCCAGACCATAGCACATGGACAGAAAATACAGGTAGAATCCAGGAGACTCACTGAGTTGAGGAGATAGAGCTGAAAATCCAGAGAGATCAAAGTAGCTCATGGTTACAAGACAGTGAACCAGAGAACACAGGGCTGCACAGAGAGAGACCTCCAATGAATGTCAAAGTATTCCCCCACCCCTTGAGTACTCATTGGAATAATGATCAATGCATGAATGGAAGAAAACCATTTGAACCAAGGAAAGAACTCCCTGAAAAGTTCAGTGTTAATAGTACCCATCAGTCACATAGGGCCAAGAACAGTATCTGCTCTCATCAACCCTAGGAAACTTCATAATTCACAATGAATTGGGAAGAGTTCTTAGAAGAAACTTGCTTCAGTAGTGAAGAATAACTTGTCCTAGGCCAAACACCCTGTTCTCCACCTAACAAATCTTAAAAGGAGTACCCCCAAAACACCAAATTATTTCTAAGTAAATTAACTGCATCCCAAACGAAAGCTCAAGAATATTATGGAAACAAAAATATCCAGTACCCCAAAATATAAAATTCAAAATGTCTGGCCCCTGGTTAAAAAAAAAAAATTACCAGGCATGTTAAGAAACAGGAAAATAAAATCCACAGTGAGGAGAGGAGGCGATCTATTGAAATTGACACAGAACTGACACAGATATTTGAATTAGCTGAAGAGGATATAAAAATGGTTATTGTAACTGCATTCCATATGTTCCAAAAGTTATATAGAAACATAAAAGAAATTTTAAAAAAGCAAATCAAGCTTCTAGTGATGAAAACAAAAAGAGTCTGAGACGAAAAATACACTGGATGCGATTAACAGCAGATAGGATCTTGCGGGAGGAAAGATAAGTAAACTCGAAAATAAAGTAATGGAAACTGTCCAAGATTAAATGCATAGAGAAAAAAAAAGGCATAAATAAAGTAGCATCAGTGAGCTGTGGGACAATATCAGCCTAATAGGGGTATATCAGAGAGGAGTGGGAAGAGGCAGAAAAAGTACTTTAAGAAATAATCGCTATTTAAAAAAAAAATGAAAACTGTAAACCCAAAGGACCAAGAAGCTCAATAATTTCCAAGTATAAGAAATATGAAAAAAATTATACCCATGGATTCCAGTCATAATCTTTTCAGAAAATTTTTAACTATAAATTCAATGTCTTCATTAGATTTAGGGCTAATCAGATGATTAATTTCTCCTTGAACGAGCTTTGGTAGTTTGTCTTTCAAGGAATTGGTCCATTTCATTTAAATTGTTGATCTGGTGAATTCTACCAAGCATTAAAGGAAGAAATAATACCAACTCTGCACAAAGTCTTACAGAAAGTTGAAGAGGAAATAATACTTCATAAATTATTATTTGGTTCCAGTATTTCCTGCAGTCAAATGCTCTACCCCTGAGCTATACCCTCAATTCCAGTATTTCTTGAATACCAAATCGGAAAAAGATATTATAAACAAAGGAAATGATGGGCTAATATCATTAATGAACAAAGATGCAAAAATTCTAAATAATACACAATCCAAGTAAATGAAACCATATCAAGATAGATAATATATTATTAACAAATAGAGTTTATGTCATGAGTGCAAGGTTGGTTTTACATATAAGATCAAGCAATGTAATTCATATTAAATTACAGAAAAGTCAATCATCTTAGCTGTAGGAAAAGCACTTGACAAAATCAGGTTCACTCCTGATCAAAACTCTCAGGAAACTAATCATAGAAGAGAAATCTCTCAGTTTGAGGAGGGGCATCTATGAAAGCCCAACGGCTAACATCATTCTTAGTGATGAAAGACTTAATGTCTTCCCCTAAGTTCAAGAATAGGACATAAATGCCTGCTCTGCTACTTCTATTCATCATTACACTGGAGCTTCTGCCCAGTAAAATATGGTAAGAAAAATAGGTAAAAGGGATTCAGATAGGAAAGGCAGAAATAAAACTATATTTACAGATAATATATTCTCTAAGTAGGCAGTCCAATGAAATACATGGAAAGCTACTCGAACTAGTAAGTCAGTTTACCAAGATTATAGGATACAAACCAATATCGAACAGTGGGGCACCTGGTGGCTCAGTCGGTTGACCATCCAACTCTTGATCTGGGCTCAGGTTGTGAGACTGAGCCTCACATCAGACTCTGTGTTGGGCACGGATCCTGCTTAAGATTCTCTCTCTCCCTCTCCCTCTGGGCCCCCCACCGCCACTCACAGGCACTCTCTCTCTCTCTCTCAAAAAAAAAAAAAAAAAGACAATTTCATTTCTATGTGCTAGAAACAAAAACTCAGAATTTAAAAGACATATAACTCATAATGGCATAAGAAAATATGAAATACTTAGGAACAAAGCTGACAAAAGATTTATAAAGCCTGTATGCTAAGAACTGCAAGACTTTGCTGAGAGAAGTGAAAGAAGACCCACATAAATGGAAGAAATATGTTGTGTTTGTGGGTCCAGAGATTCAATACAGTCAAGATGTCAGTTCTTCTCAAATTGGTCTGTGGATACATTCAACAGATTTAGAATCCTGTAAATTGTTTTAGGTGGCAAGTTGCCTGTGGAATTCAAATGGAATTACAAAGAACATAAAATACTCATATAATACATCTTTGCAAGAGAAGAATAAAGTCTTTAAACCAAAGACTCACTTTACAGCTAGATTAATCATGACAGTATGGTATTGGCAAAATGATAGAAAAATAGATCAATGGAAAAGAATAAAATCCAGAAGTGCACCCACATATTTATGAACAAGTGATTTTCTATGAAGATGACAAGGCAATTCTGTGGACAGAAGATACTATTCAAGAAGTGTTATTAGAGCAACTGGATACCCGAGTGCCAAGCATGCCTGTGACCCACACCTCTTACCATCTGCATAAATTTAAAAGGAATCCTAGACCTAAATGTAAATGGTAAACCATAGAAGTCTCTGAAGGAAAAGTTTCTTAGGACACCAAAGCATGATTCATCCAACAGATGAAAAGTCGACAAATTGTAGACCATTAGAATGAAATACTTCTAATCTTTGAAAGACACTGTTTAAAAACATGCAAAGACAAGCTACCAACCGGGAGAAAATATTTGCAAATCATAAATCTCATGAAGAACTTGTATCCAGACCTGTGAAGTACATGTTAAATTCTGTAATAAGAAAACAGCCAACCAGCCCAATAAAAAATGAGCAAAAGATTTAACAAGATACTTTACCAAAATAAACATATGGCTTATAAGTACATAAAAAGATGCTCAAAATCATTAGTCATTAGGAGAATTCAAATTAACACCATATCACTACACACCTATTAGAATGGCTAAAACTAAAAAGAATGACCGTAGCAAGGATTGGTGAGGATGTGGCAGAGCTGGGAACCACTGGTGGATGCGCAAAATGTGGAACCATTTCAGAAGACAGTTTGGAAACTTGTTAAGAAGTTTAACCATGTATCTACCATTATCCAGTCATTCTACTCCTAAGTCGAAATGAGAGCATGAATCTTACAGAGACTTGTATACAAATATTCATCGCAGTTTTTTGTAATAGTCGAAATTAGGAAACAACCCAAATGCCTATCAGGTGAATGGACAAACAATATATGTTATAGTCATACGATGGAATACTACTCAGAAATGAAAAGGAATTGGGATGCCTGGGTTGTTCGGTTGATTGGTTAAGCGCCTACTTTTAGTTCAGGTCATGACCCCAGGGTCCTGGGATCAAGTCCCGCATCAGGCTCCTTGCTCAGCGGGGAGTCTGCTTCTCCCTCTGCCTGCTGCTCTCTCTGCTTGTGCTCTCTCAAATCTTAAAAAAAAGAAGAAAAAAAGAAAGAGGAATGAACTTGACGAGTGCAGCAATATAATGAATCTCAAAATAATTATGCTGAATGAAAGAAGCCAGAAAATAAGAAGAATGTGCACAGTTTAATTCTATTTATAGAAAACTCTAGAAAATTTAAATTAACATGTAGTAATAGGAAAAAATCCCCACTGGATTGCCAGGGAAAGAGGGAGGACAGAGAGAAGGGACCAAAAGGGCAAGAGCACACTGTTGTAAGTGGTTGATATGCTCGATTCAACTTCTTGATTACGTTGATGATTTCATGCACATATACCTACGTCAAAGCCCATCAAATTATGCAGTTTATTATACATCAATACTATCTCAATGAAGGTATTATAAATGTCCTCTATTTCTTTCAAATCTGTTTACCTGCCTTTTTCACTGCCCCAAGTAGATCTTTTTCTTTCTCAATTTTATCTTTTTTACTATGTTATGTTAGTCACTATACAGTACGTCATTAGTGTTTGATGTAGTGTTCCAAGAGTCCTCGTTTGCATATAACACCCAGTGCTCTATGCAATACGTGCCCTACTTAATACCCATCACCATGCCAATCCATCTCCCCACTTCCCCTCCCCTCTAAAACCCTCAGTTTGTTTCTAGGCACAGTCTCTCATGGTTCGTCTCCCCCTCTGATAGACACCCTTCATTTTTCCCTTCCGTCTTCTAATGTCCTCCATGCTGTTCCTTACGTCCCAAGTAGATCATTAATTAAACCTTTGATTTGTGTTCTCTAATTTCTCTCAGAGAATTACTTTTTGTTTGAAATTCTGAAAAAGAATGACTCCAGCCCATAAAGGCTTTAGGAATGTTACCAGTGTCACTTTGATGTTGATTAAGACTATTTCTATGGTCTAGCTTTTATGTTTCATAAAGTTTTCATATCAGGCTAAGCAAAGAGCTATAATCACTACAGAAATTATGGTGAAAGTACATCTTTCTAGGAGCGTAAGCGTCACCAATTTTACCAACTCTTGCCTGGAAGACAAGAAGATTTCTATGTATCACTTCTTTCAAACAAGGGGTAATTACTACATTCCAGGCATTATAATAACTATTCGAGGGCTTCCTACACCATAGGTACTGAGCTCAGTATTTAGTCCTTTCTCACATTCTTTCATGCAGGTGTTTGTTATCCTCCAGTTACAGAGCAGCAATGTGAGGGTCAGAAAAGTTAAATACTGGCCCACTTTCACTTATCTAAAACACAAAAATTCTTGCAAAAGTGCTTTTATTTCCTATATAAATATAAAATCTAAAAATTTCTGCCTCCTAGTCATCTAGAGGTCTTTCTCTGGTTCTCTAGTTTGGAAGAAAAGAGTATTTGTCATTGCATTTTCAAACACACACCCACACCCCCCACACACACACACATGCACACAGTTTTTGGAAGGCCTTTGCAATACTCTTTCTAGTTCTGTGACTTCATTCCTAGGCCTATTTTCATTCATTTTAGACTCTGTAGTTTCAAGGTTGTTCTAGCTTTAAACCTTCTCCTGTGAGTTGAGGAGCCCAAGGATATACAGAATATTGGTTAAAAAATGTCAATAATGGACTTCAAAGGGATTGGGATACATAAATTGAAAGTTGTTATTCTTCATGTAATAGAAGAATTGGTTGAAATGTTGAATTTCCTTTAATGAAATGTTTTAATTCCTTTCATTGGTAAAATGTTCCTGCCCAAGGAATGTAAACAAGCGGTGTCTTGGTGTATGGTGAGGGTTTCTACAATAACACCTGAACAGCATGAGATGCAGGTAGTTTTCAAAGTAAAATAGGACTGGAAGCAAAAGGGTCATGCACCTTGTCGTAAGGTGAGACGTCAGTTATGCCCCATGGGCTGTTCAAAGGGGCGCAGCAGATGTAAAGAAGGGGAAGCTGGAACAGAGCCACATAACACATGCCTTCACTTCATTCATGGAGCAGACGGAGCACAGAGCAGATGGCCCCTTACTTTGATGAATGATCAGAAGGGAAGCCCATGGATGCCACAGAGAAAAGGAGCATACAAAATGCTTTTAGGGACCACGTGTCAAGGAGAACTCCAGATGGGATGGTTAGCTCTCACTTCTCACTCCCACATCCCAATCCCTTAAGAAATTACAACTACAAAGGATGATCTGTAAAAAGACAGAACAGGATCAAATGTTAATGGTATAGGATTAACGTTTTCTTCATCAAGCTTCTACTCCAGGCACACAGACCTACATTCTTTCTTTTTGGGGCTTTGTCACTGTTTCTTCTCCTGGAAACCCCTGCCCTTTCTGCCCAAGCTGAGTCTTTCTGCTCTTCAGGACTCTGCTCAAACTCCACATCCCTTCAGTTTTCCCAGCCCATGATTATTGTCCCTTCCTTGATTTCCAAATTACTCCGTTTGTAACATCCATTCTTTAATTAATAATAAATTGGATATATGATATTCTTTTTTATAAAAGAAACCTCTGAGTAAAAGTAACTTGAGATCTGAAATCATTTTAAAATTCATCAGACTCCTGCCTAACACAACATTAGAATATAGTAGATGTTGTGACTAATTTCTTTGCGGCAATCAAGATCATAATGTTTATATCTTGTCACATTTGGTATTTAAAAAGCACTGTACAGCAGGGGAACCATCAACAAAATGAAAAAGCAAACTACCAAATTGTGGCGAGGGGGGAGCACTTGCAAATCATATATCTAGTAAGGAGCTAATATCCAAAATATATAAAGAACTCATACAACTTAATAGTGGAAAGAAAAAATCCAATTAAAAAAGGAACAGATCTAAATAGGCATTTTCCCAAAGAAGACATACAGACAGTCAACAGGTACGTGAAAAGGTACTCAACAGTTGCCAGGGAAATGCACACCAAAGCCACAACGAGGTATCACAGCACATCTTTAAGAATGGTTATTATGAAAAAGACAAGTGTTGATGAGAATGTGGAGAAAAAGGAACTCTTGTTCACTGTTGACGGGAATGTAAATTGGTACAACCACTATGAAATGGTATGAACGCCCCTCAAAAATTTAAAAAATAGAACTATCATATGACCTGACAATTCCATCTGGGGTATTTACCCAATGAAAACAAAAACACTAATTTGAAAAGAGATATACACCCCCATACTCGTTATAACATTGTTTGTAATAGCTAAGATATGGAAATACCTAAGTGTCCATTGATGAATGAATGGGTAAAGAAGATGTGGTAGATTTATACAATGGGATATTATTCTGTTATAAAAAAAAGGAAATCTTGCCACTTGTCACAACATGGAGGAACCTCAACAGAATTATGCTCAATGAAATAGAGAAAGACAAATACCATATGATCTCCTTTGTATGTGGAATCTAAACAACAAACAAAAAACAAGCTCATAGATACAGAGAACAGATTGGTGGTTGTCAGAGGTAGAGGGTAGGGAGTGGGAGAAATGAGTAAAGGAAGTCAAAAGGTTAAAAAAAATGGATACAAGTTTACGTTATTGGGCAATATCCATAAAATAGATTTCAATGCGATTATTCATGAAAATGATAGTTTCGATTTAAAAGACGATCAAGTGAAAATTGCATTATTACACCACGATCCAAGTTTTTGTAATATGCACATATGTGGGTGTGGATAGAAAAAGTATGAAAGGAGAAAAATGAAATTCACACTGAAATATTACCAGTTATTATCTCTGAATGATAGAATTACAAGGGATTCATTCTATGCTTTTCAGTAAACTATGGACATTTTACAAAGAAAATGTATTACTTTAGTATTCGTAGAAACACCTATGAAACTGGTAAATAAAACTTTAATCCAGAGAAACCCTTAAATCTACAGAAACTATTAGACAGCAGGAAAGTACTTGGTGGGAAAGGGTTGGGGAGAGCAAATCTTTCACTCCTGAGAGCACACTGAAATTCAAGCAACACTGCCCATGGAGAAGAGCGTCTGCACGATTTGTAAATTATCACTACATGCACAGTAGCTATTTGATGTCCAATCACCAAGGGCCCATACAAAGGAAAGAGTACATTTGGATAACATGACGGAAATAAACAGCTCTGAGACAGCAGTTGGCAGTTCCTGGCCCTCCTGTTACTCTTGATATTGTCCTTTTATTCATTAGGACTTTTTTGGTTGCTGGTGACAGAAACCAACTCTAACTGGCCTGTGCAAAAAGAGAATCCCTTCATTCAGGAAACTCTGGAGCATATTTGAGCAATTCGTAGACCTGAAAAAAGACATCCAAGAACCAGAGCCTTGGGATTTTAGCCAGAGATACGAAGACACAAGATTCCTTCTGTCTCTGTATGACCATTGCCTCTACTTGGCTTTTCAGTGGGGACATTCTCTCCACATATCTGCTAGTGGCCTTAGGTTCACATCCTCCTGCCTTGGAAACTTGGAAACAGAAAATATATTAATCCTAGGAAAAGATCGTGATTGGCCTTTCCTGGATCATGTGCCCACCCTTAATCCAGTCACTGAAATGAGTGGATGTAGACCCAAGATACCCACTTTTCAACCCTACAGTCAGGGGACAAAGTTGTTTTTTTTTTTTCCCTTAGGAATTTTTTTTTTTTTGCTGCCATCATATTAAAAGATGGCAAAAATTCAAGAGAAAGTACGAATTGCTTCAAAAATATTAAGATAGTTCTACTATCTGTAAAATTTCTTTTTACCAAGATAAAATCCACACCAGATTCATTAAAGACCATTCTTGAGATTAAAACATTTATGGTGCATCATTGTAATTTGTATCTGAAAAATAAGCATTTGGCTATGTTAGTTTCTAGGAATATACAAAAGTCACCAAAAGAAACAGTTAAGAGAATCTATCTTGCATTCCACTGGAGACTCACTCTGCTTTGAAAAAGTGCCAAAGCTACAGTGTAGGCCCCTCCAGTGCTGACTACCTTGCTTCTTGGCTTTAGATAGAAACATGCAGCGCTACATCAGAAACTAAGGATGTACTATATAGTGGCTAACTGAACCTAAAAATAAAAAAAAAAAAAAGCAGAATTGACTAGCAAATGAAGTCATGAAAGAAACAAGAAACCTGTAGCACAAACAAAATCATTTTGTTTTTAATTATGTTATAAGCAGCACTTTGTCAACTGAAACAGTTTCCTCGTTTTTACGTATTTGTTTAAAGCAAAAAAAGGGAGGTGGGGGAAATGGTATGCTGTAGACTTACTCTTACCTGAATGGGTCTCCTAGGAATGGATTACTTTGAGTTCAGCTTCCCCCCTCTGGGTTTTCCTTCTAGAGACTTATTCCTCTGGCTCCCTTCATTCTCACAGTAAACCAGAGTTCCCAAGGTTTCTATTCAGAGTTTTCCACTTTGTGAGTTTCTGAGGAAGTTTAATGACTACCTCCCACCTGCATTTTTCCCTCTGGGTCTGTGCATCATGAGGCAGACACAGTGTTAAATAACTACTTCATCTATCGGACAGTGACCCATCCTTGAGGCTCTTCCTTGCTCTAAATCACAGTCTACAATGGGCCATATGGAAATGGCTGAGTTTTTCTTCATTAGTCAAGATGAATATCACATTTAAGGAAAGTTTTCATGCCCAACAACTTCAGGAATCAGAAGTCATGATTGAATACTAATTATAGACTGAAAAATTCTGTAGTCCTTAGGCTTTGATTTTTTAAAAATCCCATAATTCCATAGAATATCCTTCATATTATTAAAAAATTCCTTTTAAGGAAGTCAAACTCAAATGAGTTATTCCTGTACTCCTTGCTCATTCCTTTACTGGAAAAAATCTATTTTTCCCATAATGTGAACAAAACTCATTTCCCCCCTCCCTTTATTGAAGTATACGTGAATCATCATTACTTAATGAATATTCTTAAAATAAACACACCTGTGTAATGGTGAGCCAGGTCAAAACCAAGAAACCATCACAACCCCAAGAAGCCCCCGTGTGTTTCTTTCCAGTTACTATATCTTCCCATTATCACATGTATTTTTGGTCTATCTTTGAAATTTGTATCCTTCTTCAGTATATACTCTTCTGCACCTTGCTTCTTTCACTCAGCATAATGTTGAATGAGATTCACCTATGTTGGTGCACGTAACTGCAGTTTGATTACTTGCATTATAATTCAGTACTTCATTACATATATAGAACACAACTCACTTTCCGTTCTGTTATTCATGTATAGTTGGCTTATTTTTAATTTTGGCTTGAATAGTTCTACAAGAACGTTTTGTACGTGTCTTTTGGGCACCACATACATGAACTTCTGGTGGTATAAATCTAAGAGCGGAATTGCCAGGTCATAGTATACATGTGTCCATCTTTAATATATAGTATCAAACTGTTTTCTAACTTTATTATACCAATGTACACACTCACCAGTGTCACATGAGTTTCATTTTCTTTACCAATACATTCTGGAGGCTGTGTAGGAGGCTCATACTGAGGTTCTAATTTGGATTTCCCTGAAGGACTATTAATTTTGAGCACCTTTAGATATGTTCATTGACCATTTGAATCTCTTTCCAACATGTCTGTTCAAACCTTTTCCCAATAATTTGCCCAATAATTTAATTGGGTTTTCTGTCTTCCTAATTTGCAGGTATTCATTACATATTCTGGGGATGAGTCTTTTGACAGATACGTATTGCAAATATTGTTTTCCTCTTTGTGATTTGTCTTTTCACTTTTTTTAAAGATTTTTTTTTTTTTTTGAGAGAGAAAGATAGAGCATGGGTGGTGGGGGAGGGTGAAGAGCAGAGAAGAGGGGGAAGCAGGCTCTCCTCTGAGCAGGGAGCCCACTACAGGGCTCAATCCCAGGACCCTGAGATCATGACCTGAGCTAAAGGCAGATGCTTAACCCACTGAGCCACCCCTGTCCCCCTATCTTTTCACTTTCTTAGTGGTAACTCCTGATGGACAGAATTTTTCACTTTAACCATCATCACTGGTTCTTGATCCTGTTCTAAGCTGTAGTTCTTACTTTCAATGATTAAATTCATAATAAGTGAATTATCCAGATATATGGTATATATTCAAAACTGCCTCTGAGCCTTTAAATCCAAGGGCTTCCAGGGCTTCCCAAAAGTGACAAAAAACCTTCATGCTATGAGTCTCTCCCTGACCTAAAAGCTCAGGCTCTCACAAAGGGTCAAAGCCCAGGGTCAAAGATTCTACAGCTCAAGTTACTAGTGTCACAATATGACCTCAGGCCCAGCAAATGTAAGTCCTCACTAAGAATTCACAAAACACATAGGAAGGCTCCAATTTTTGCCACAATCAAGTTTCTTAGGTAGAAAAGGAAGAGAAGAGTGGGATTATATTGAACCATACATACTTAAAGGCAAAAATGTGTGAAGTTCTAAATCGAGAAGAACGTCTATTATCTCTCAAGATCGATAATGTTCCCAGAATGGCCCCCATTCCACATTCCTGGATTTTAGTTGTTTTGTTCTCCTTGGATTTTCTGAGTCAGTCTTACATGCTATAATACATCCCATTTTCTATCTAATTTAAATAGTTGTCTCTTCCTTTATCCAAACATATGTAGCTAATATAAATTTGGACAAATGCTAGAGATAAAAACACAAAAACAGAGGCAGTTTATTAGTGCAAGAATGAGATAAAACCATAGGTAATAAATATTTTCCTCTGTTTTGTGAACCTTCTATAATGCTCCCTGGCAAACCCTAGGATATCTTGCCACTCAGTCTGGAAGACTGGTCAATGACAGTGAACCACAGTGCCCTCCCTCAATAAAGCTAAGTCCCTTTTGATGTCCGGCAAAACTATAAAGAAAGATGGAAGTTAGTGAACAAACCTGTTATAATTTCCCCAAAAAGCAGAGTCTGAGTTAGACATTAGTGTTTGGAAGTACATTAGGGAGTGCTCTTGGAATCAGTGCTTGTGACAGAAGGACAGGAAGCACAACAGCAGACGGAGATGTTAGAGTGCAGTGCTGGCCCCACGAATGGCTTACCTGAACTCAGCAGCGCTCTGAAACGGGGACATTCCTTCAGTGTTGTCCAACATGAGGCTAGAGCAGGACCTTTATAACTTTCATTCATTGGACAAAGGCCGCCCTGGGAAAGGAACGTGACCATGAGTAAGGGAATTCCAAGAGAGAGCGGACAGATCAATGTTTTCAGCTAGCATCATTCTCAGCGGCTGGGAAAATAAGTCGTCCCCACCTAAAAGAGAACATGGGGAGGTGGAGGCTGGGCCACAGGATCCACTACAAATCCTTTTTACATACATACAGAAAGTTTTCCAAGGATATCCTTAAGTTAATATCCCAGATTATGAGGCCACATTTCTCCATCACATAATGGTGAAAAAAATTTGTCAGGGAGACAACGAAGAACCTTACAATTTCCTTATCTAACACAATGACCATAATTACAAACTAAGTAACCAATATTTTAAAACTCAATTTAAAACTCTTTCTTCTCTGGAGTATCTTAAGCTTCACAATCTTTCCCAGTTATCTCTGCAAGCCCCCCCCCCAGGGCTTTTAAATGTGTGAGGAACAATTAGGCCCATGCATCTTGACAGCCTTCTTTCAAGGCATTCAGTACTTTCCAGTCTTGCCAGTGCCCTGTGCTGTCAGGCAAAGTAGTCTAAACTGATGGACATTTTGAGCCTCAGAGCACTGGGCCTGCACTGTGAGGGGAGGGACGGAGAGAATTCTTCTTTCTTATTCTGGGTTATAGTTTGTTACAAAGGGCCGTAAAAGTTGTGCTTGTGCCCAGAGTCCCTTCAAATCTTCCTGGAAAACAGATCCTATAGCTTTGGTCCATCTCTCTACAAGAAAACTAAAAACCAGTTCATGAAGCCAGATAGGAAGGCAGATACGCTGTTTTCCTGGTCGCCTTTGCCAACCTTAATTTTTGCTCTTACATCTCTGTCTCCTTATGCATATTAATTCATGCAAATGTATTTGCAGAGACCTCAGATCCATCATCACCACAGACTACTTTTGTTATGGCAGCTGTAACAAATACATTTATTTTAAGTAAAAAAAATTTTTTTCATTTGTTTTGCAATCTTTTGTTGGAAGGCCAATGCCTTTATTTTGAATTAGTATCTACTAACTAGAATTTAAATATTTCTCTTTTGTATTAACTACACCACAAGCCACATAAAGCATTGTCTATGATTTTTACTTACGGTCTCTTTCAAGTAGACAGATTAATTTCAAAGGCACCTATAAAATAACTTACATGATATATATGTATTTGGACTTTTTTACTTTCAACCTTTTGTGTACCTAAAGCAAGTCTCTTATAAGCAGCATGGAGTTGTGTGTGTTTTTAATACAAATTTAATTATTTTAGTCTTCTAAATATTTAGCCCATTTATAGTCAGTGTAATTACTGGTACATTTGAGTTTAAACCTACCATTTTATTATTTTCTTTTTATTGTTAGTTATATATTCTTCCATGATGTTTAGTGGTTACTCTGATATTAGGCTCTGTTAAGTCTGGTACAAATGAATACTTTTGCTATTTCCTACAAATGCAAATACTTTAGGACTCAACCTCTATCCATTCTTTGTGCTTTTGAAGTCACATGGTTTGACAGATAGATGTCTCTTAATCCCATAAAACACTATAATTGTATATATATATTTAAATTTTATTTATTTATTTGAGAGAGAGAGAGAGAGATGAGAGAGATGAGAGAGATGAGAGAGAGCATGAAAGGGGAGAAGCAGACTCCTTGCAGAGCTGGGAGCCTGATGTGGGTCTCGATCCCAGGACTCCAGGATCATGACCTAAGTCGAAGGCAGTGGCTTAACCAATGGAGCAACCCAGGCGCCCCTATAATTATATTTTTATGATTTATTTTAATCTTTCCATTTCTCTTTATTCCATTTTAACTTCTTTTATGTCTTCCTGCATTCCCATGCTTCCATATGGGATAATTTTTCTTCTGCCTGAAGAACTCCCGTTAGAATTACTTTCAGTGAACCTCTGCTGGTAATGAAGACTCTTGGTATTTCATGTCTTGGAAATGTCTTTGTTTTACCTTAATTTTAAAAGATAATTTTACCAGATACAGAATTTGAGGTAGGGAATTCTTTTGTCTGAGCTATTTGAATATGACTTCCACTATCTACTGCCTTCCATAATCTTTACTGAAAGTTGTTATTGTTTTCTTCTTTGAAATAAAAATCTCTTATCTGGCTGCTTTTAAGATTTCTCTTCTTGGGGCGCCTGGGTGGCTCAGTGGGTTAAAGCCTCTGCATTCGGCTCAGGTCATGGTCCCAGGGTCCTGGGATCGAGCCCCGCGTCCGGCTCTCTGCTCGGCGGGGAGCCTGCTTTCCCCTCTCTCTCTGCCTGCCTCTCTGCCTACTTGTGAT
>NW_022631018.1:20908484-21033183 GCF_010015895.1 Lontra canadensis | reverse complement strand
TTTTTTTGGTTTCTATTTCATTGATTTCTGCTCTGATCTTTATGATTTCTCTTCTCCTGCTGGGTTTAGGGTTTCTTTCTTGTTCTTTCTCCAGCTCCTTTAGGTGTAGGGTTAGGTTGTGTACCTGAGACCTTTCTTGTTTCTTGAGAAAGGCTTGTACCGCTATATATTTTCCTCTCAGGACTGCCTTTGTTGTGTCCCACAGATTTTGAACCGTTGTGTTTTCATTATCATTTGCTTCCATGAATTTTTTCAATTCTTCTTTAATTTCCTGGTTGACCCATTCATTCTTTAGAAGGATACTGTTTAGTCTCCATGTATTTGGGTTCCTTCCAAATTTCCTCTTGTGATTGAGTTCTAGCTTCAGAGCATTGTGGTCTGAAAATATGCAGGGAATGATCCCAATCTTTTGATACCGGTTGAGACCTGATTTAGAACCGAGGATGTGATCTATTCTGGAGAATGTTCCATGTGCACTAGAGAAGAATGTGTATTCTGTTGCTTTCGGATGAAATGTCCTGAATATATCTGTGATGTCCATCTGGTCCAGTGTGTCATTTAAGGCTTTTATTTCCTTGTTGATCTTTTGCTTGGATGATCTGTCCATTTCAGTGAGGGGAGTGCTAAAGTCCCCTACTATTATTGTATTATTGTTGATGTGTTTCTTTGATTTTGTTATTAATTGGTTTATATAGTTGGCTGCTCCCACGTTAGGGGCATAGATATTTAAAATTGTTAGATCTTCTTGTTGGACAGATCCTTTGAGTATGATATAGTGTCCTTCCTCATCTCTTATTATACTCTTTGGCTTAAAATCTAATTGATCTGATATAAGGATTGCCACTCCTGCTTTCTTCTGATGTCCATTAGCATGGTAAATTCTTTTCCACCCCCCTCACTTTAAATCTGGAGGTGTCTTTGGGTTTAAAATGAGTTTCTTGTAGGCAACATATAGATGGGTTTTGTTTTTTTATCCATTCTGATACCCTGTGTCCTTTGATTGGGGCATTTAGCCCATTAACATTCAGGGTAACTATTGAGATATATGAATTAGTGCCATTGTATTGCCTGTAAGGTGACTGTTATTGTATATTGTTTCTGTTCCTTTCTGATCTACTACTTTTAGGGTATCTCTTTGCTTAGAGGATCCCTTTCAATATTTCCTGTAGAGCTGGTTTGGTGTTTGTAAATTCTTTCAGTTTTTATTTGTCCTGGAAGCTTTTAATCTCTCCTTTTATATTCAATGATAGCCTAGCTGGATATAGTATTCTTGGCTGCATGTTTTTCTCATTTAGTGCTCTGAATATATCATGCCAGCTCTTTCTGGCCTGCCAGGTCTCTGTGGATAAGTCTGCTGCCAATCTAATATTTTTACCATTGTATGTTACAGACTTCTTTTCCCAGGCTGCTTTCAGGATTTTCTCTTTGTCACTAAGACTTGTAAATTTTACTATTAGGTGATGGGGTGTGGACCTATTCTTATTGATTTTGAGGGGGGGTTCTCTGAACCTCCTGGATTTTGATGCTTGTTGCCTTTGCCATATTAGGGAAATTCTCTACAATAATTCACTCCAATATACCTTCTGCTCCCCTCTCTCTTTCTTCTTCTTCTGGAATCCCAATTATTCTAATGTTGTTTCGTCTTATGGTGTCACTTACCTCTCGAATTCTCCCCTCGTGGTCCAGTAGCTGTTTGTCCCTCTTTTTCCTCAGCTTCTTTATTCTCTGTCATTTGGTCTTCTATATTGCTAATTCTTTCTTCTGTCTCATTTATCCTAGCAGTGAGAGCCTCCATTTTTGATTGCACCTCATTAATAGCTTTTTTGATTTCAACTTGGTTAGATTTTAGTTCTTTTATTTCCCCAGAAAGGGCTTTTATATCTCCCGAGAGGGTTTCTCTAATATCTTCCATGCCTTTTTCGAGCCCGGCTAGAACCTTCAGAATCGTCATTCTGAACTCTAGATCTCACATATTACCAATGTCTGTATTGATTAGGTTCCTAGCCTTTGGTACTGACTCTTGTTCTTTTTTTTGTGGTGAATTTTTCCGCCTTGTCATTTTGTCCAGATAAGAGTATATGAAGGAGCAAGTAAAATACTAAAAGGGTGGCAACAACCCCAGGAAAATATGCTTTAGCCAAATCAGAAGAGATCTCAAATCGTGAAGGGGGAGAAAGGGAATAAAAAGAGGTTCAGAAAGAAAAAAAAAAAAAAGAAACAATTAAAAAAAGAAAACCAATAAAGAAAAAATATAAAAAGGAAAAAATATATATATATATTAGATAAACCAGTTAAAAAATGTTAAAAAAGAAAAGGGTAAAAGTTAAAAAAAATTTAGCAGAAGAAGAGAAAAAAAAATTGAAAAAGAAAAAAAAATTAACTGCAAGGCTAAAAAATCATGGGGAGAAAGCCATGAGCTGCGTGCTTTGCTTTCTCCTCCTCTGGAATTCCGCTGCTCTCCTTGGTATTGAAGCTGAACTCCTTGGTAGGTGAATTTGGTCTTGACTGGATTTCTTGTTGATCTTCTGGGGGAGGGGCCTGTCGTAGTGATTCTCAAGTGTCTTTGCCGCAGGCGCAGTTGCACCGCCCTTACCAGGGGCCGGGCTGAGTAATCCGCTCGGGTTTGCTTTCGGGAGCTTTTGTTCCCTGAGCGCTTTCCGTAGAGTCCGGAGGACGGGAATGAAGATGGCGGCCGCCCAGTCTCCGGCCCGGAGGAGCCGAGAGCCCGGGGCCCCACTCCTCAGTGCGCCCTCAGAGAACAGCGCCCAATTGCTCCCGTCACCCTGGCCTCCGGCCGCGCTCCGGAGTGACTGAGCCTGCGACCGGTTCAAGGTAACCCCGAGCTGAGAGCTCACTCGTTGGCTCCGTCTCTGTAGTTGGCTTCCCCGTTCTAATACCTGTGAGCTCCGCGACACTCAGACACCCCCGATCCTTCTGTGACCCTGCGGGACCCGGGGCCACGCTGACCCCGTGTGGGCTTCACCCCGGTTAAGCCTCTGGAGCGATGTCCCTCAGCGGAACAGACTTTTAAAAGTCCCGATTTTGTGCTCCGTGGCTCTGCCGCTTGCCGGGAGCCGGCCCCTCCCCCCGCGGTCTATCTTCCCGTTGCTTTGGATTCACTTCTCCGCCAGTCCTACCTTTCAAAAATTGGTTGATTTTCTGTTTCTAGAGTTGCTGTTCTTCTTCTCTTCGATCTCCCGTTGGATTTGTAGGTGTTTGCAATCTTCAGATAAGCTATCTAGCTGATCTCCTGCTACCTGAAGTAGCCTCAGCTGCTACTTCTCCGCCATCTTGACTCCTCCCCCTCATCAGACTTCTTTAATCTATGGCCTGATGTTTGTCAGCAGTCTGGGAAAATTAATAACAATTATGTCTTCAAATATTGCTTCTACTCCACTCTTTCTGTCTTTCTTCTTACCTGGCACCGCATGTACACAGTTGTTGGACTCTCTCACGGTGCTATATGATCCTTATATTCTGTATTTTCCTGTCTCCTTTTATATTTTATCCCAGAGTGTTTTACTCACTTATCTTCCAATTTCCTTATTCTATTTAAGCTATGTATAATCTGCTCTTAACTTCATCTACTTATTTTTAAAACTCAGTTATGAAGGAGGGCACATTTTGGGTGTAGCACTGGGTGTTATATGTATACAATGAATCCTGGGACAAACAAAACTAATATATATATATATATATATATACATATATATATCATATACAAATATATACAAACTATAACAAAATTATATACAAACTATAACAAAAACTAATGACGTACTGTATGGTGACTACCATAACATAATAAAAAATAATTTAAAAAAATAAAAAATTAAACTCAGTTAATGCATTTTTTTATTTTAAAATTTTGATTCAATAATAGACTCCAGTTCTCTGCTGATATTTTTCAACTTTTCCTCTATTTTCTCAAAAATAGTAATCATAACAATTTAAAAGTCCATGTCTGGTAACACTAATAAATATTTCTCCTATAGGTCTTTTTTTCCCTGAGTGTCTTTTTTCTCTGCACTTTTGCTCATTTGGTCTTGCCTACTGGAATGTCTGATAATATGTTATGAAACACTACGACTGTGTATAGAATATTTTAAAGAGAGTTTACAGCTTTTAATGGTGTTATCTCCCTGCACAAACCATTTACTTTGTTTTTGGTGGCCCATTAGCCTAAGCAGATCACATTATTCTAATTTGGGATTAAACTGACTTTAGAGTTTTAGTTTCTGCAAGGGCTGATTCTGTTCTTTTTTTCCACCAGGTTTGTAGCCCTTTACAGGTCCCAACTGAAAGTCTGGTTATTTATCAGATCCTTAACACCTTCACAGACTCCAGTATCTAATTTTTGTCCCTTCAGTCCCATAAATTTGCAAAAGCTGCAGTTTCTTAATTTCTTGGCTGCTTCTAAATTGGGGAATATCTTAATGGGGAAACACCACCAAATGCTACGGCCATCTCTTTCTTCTATTATTTTTAAGGTCTTCAACCCTCAAGTTCTAGCTGCCTAATTATGGTTTCCCAGCACCATCAAAATTTTTAAAATTTATCTGCCATTCACATTTTTGTTGGCATGTTGATCAGATACAGACTATTCTGTCCTGGCTGGAAGTGAAAGTTAACTGTTCCTTTAAAAATGATCATCCTAACATCTATCATATCTACATTGAACTGAACACTTTTTGAGAGTGCTTAACTCACAAACACTTAACAATGACAAACTTCAAATTAATACTTAGGAATAATACCTCGGAAAAGATCTTTTTAAAGCAACGTTAAATTTGTGTGATTTCTTATTCAGACTGCTAATGAACTTTTAAATGTAAACTCTTTACATAGTCCACTCTTTCAGACAATGCAGTGATAAACATCTTTGGATGTATACCTTTGTGTCATGATTTCTTGATTATTTCCTGAGTCGACTTCTGAAGGCATAATTTCTTGGTTAAAGTTGTAGACATTTTAAAGTGTTGCCACGTTTTTGCCCTCTTGTCTCCAGAAAAATTTAACTATTTGCATGCTAATAATTGGACTTAATTTTATGTGTGTATCTATAACTTTGTGCGTTTTTTAATTTAAGAAGAAACAGGAACTCATTGAACACTACCTCAAAAACTAATGATGTAGTATATGTGGGCTAATTAAGTTTAAATTAAAAAAACAAAGAAGAAAAGGGAAAATATTTGTATCCTGGAAAATACTTTTCCCCACCCATCATCCAGTCATAAAATTTACAAAAGGAATTTTTATTTTATTCTTCACACACAGCAAAAAATCTCTTTGAGCTTGATTCAAATTATATTGAATTTCATCCATAAAGATCTTTTATTCCTAGCAACATGTTTGAGTTTATATCAAAGAGGGAGTCCCCGGGAAATTCATGTTGTAATCTTAAATGACTCAGTAATTGCCGAAGTAGTGCTCTGGTGGGAAAAGCCTAACAAATAGAAAAGTAACTTAAAATTTTGCAGGAGGTGTGACATTTTCCACATACCTGGGTAGCATGACAGCGCTGACGCAACTTTTGTTGCCACCCTTTGGTAAAACACCACGTGCGTGTGTGTAATAAAAGTGAGTATATACAGTTCGTACGAGGGAAGAAAAACTCAAGTTCTGCACTTTGGAGTGGCAGGAGCAGATGCCGTGTGGCTGTCCCTTTAAACAGCTACAGGAGTGCGGGGTGGCCTGGGGCGCCTCAGCCAGCGAGGCTCATTTCAAATTACCAGGCCCGTCTATTATGAAGTGTTGAAAAGAGAAAGAAAAACAAATAATAAAGTTACAAAATAAAGTTTATTTTATCAAAATTAAACCTGCTTCCTTCTCTCCACTTGAGAGCAACCTTGGGAGGGAGAGGCCTGAAGATTACATTGCTCTAATCCCTTAGCAGTTAGTTCCACAGCGGGAGGCGTCCGCTGCAGACAAAATTATAGGGTTAGGAATGTTCACAGCTCTGGGACCTGATTGGCTGACTACTCCACAGGGCTTTTGAATCAAATGTTTATAGGTCTAAATGAGAGCAAAGAAAGGAAAATGGTTCATAAAGAGGGTCCCAGAGCATGTATTATTGAAATAGCAGATGGAAATATTATATTTTTGAAACATTCTTTCTGTAGAGAAGTCTTAGGAAGTGTGTTTTGGTAGGACACACTGAGCCAAAAGTGGAGGCTGGGCAGGAGGAGTTTTATTCTCAAATTTTTGGTGTCAGCAGTACACAAAGCCAGTGCTGCCCCCAAAAAGGGAAATGCAGGGCTGCATCGTGTGTTTGCAGTTTCTGTTCTACGTGACAGAACCAGGGGAAGAATCCTAGAAGATACCTGAAGATACCTAGAAGATACTGCTCAGTGTGTGAGTCTGGTTGTCTGCATGTTGACCCTGAAGGCTTTGTAGACAGTGTGTGGCCTCCTCTTCCTGAACTTCTCGTGTTTCCTAAAATGACTGAAACCTGAGCCAGGATCCAGGGCATCGTCTCAGAGAAGCTGCTATGGGCCACCTCACACCTGACGACACTTTGGTAACGGGTAGATGAAGATGGTCGACCGTGCACCACGCGGGCAGCGTCGCTGATCATTCAGCACGGGTTTACAGAGTAAACATGTAGGCTCTCGATGCCAGGCAAAGAGCAAGAAAGCAGGCGAAGGGCAAATGAAAAATTCATCAGACTTATTTTCCTCTATGTGGGAGCCTGTACCCATGACAGAATCAATAGTTCAGATTTATTCTGTTGTGTTTCCAGGAAAAATACCCCACTGCTAAGCCATCACTTTGAAGTGCTCAGGTCAGTCCAATTTCTCTGCCATTTAGCTCTCGGGACATGGTTCAGGCACTTTGCAGGCCTCAGCTATTAAGTGGATCTGCTACACCGTGATGTGATTTAGTACATGGCCACGGGCAGTTACTTCGGCCAAGGAAAGAGAAAGAATTCACAGTAACAGAATTATTCTAACCTTGAATCTAGACATGCTCTATGTCTGTGACAAGGGTCTGAACGCAATTCCTGGGTAAGTGTATTCTTACAAGGAATGCGCTCTCTCTCTCTCTCTCTCTCTCTCTCTCTCTCTCACACACACACACACACACACACACAGCTAGCGTCCGAGAAGGGGGAATGGTCATGATGCAATCAATAAAGGAAGTTCGCGCCCGCTGAAGTCCAGGCTATTGATACTTGCTGATCAGATGATGTCGGTATTGGTAACAGTTTGAGGATTTAGTTTTAGTATTTAGGCTCTCAGCATCAGACAACAGTCCGTCGGCAAAGGCTAAAAAGCCAGTCATCTATGGCTTCTGCAGAATCAGAGCGAGCAATCAGATGGTCACCTCTGCCAAAAGAAAGAAGCGAGAACGAGAGAGACTGCAACTCATTCCCACCCACCCGCGGGGCCACCTCAGAGCAGAGGGAAAAAAATGCTTCAGTAACGGCTCCTTGGGTGACAGCATCTGCTCAGGGAGTTGGCTCAGAGGGCTCAGGAGCTCAGGGTTCCAGCCAGCAGCAGAAAGGACTCTTGGCAAAGCTGCTTCCTGTGCCTCTTTTGATCACAGCGCTCGGGCTTGGAAAGGTTTTCGCCAGTCTTGTGGTTTCCCGGTCGTGCGTCAGTTCTTTCTGGCGGCGACACTTCACTGCCTTCGGGCCGCCCCTGCGCCGATGGCTCCCGGCTCCGCAGTGCGTCCTCTCCAGCTTTGAACTACACTCCAAGGACACTGCTGGCTGCAGCAAGAATCCCGAGCCAGAGGCTTGCAGCTGGGAGGCCAGCGTTGCCCTTCTGGTGATGAGGAAGTTGGAGGAGGAAGAAATAGGTCTCACGGGGTCACAAAAAGCTCGCTGAAACAGTGAAACGCAGAAAACGATGGATGTTCCCAGACAGTCTCCTTGCAAGGACTGTCTGCCATGGGGTCACCGGGCCACTGGCTCAAATACAGAGATCTCCAGTCTAACCTCAGACCTGCCAGACCGGAATCTCTGAGTGGGGGGGGACTGGTAATCTTTTTTTTTTTTTTTTTAAGAATTTCCTTGTAATTCGAAGTTTCATCACTGCTAGTGTCATAGGCCTAATTCCATAAATTAGGAAACTCGGGCCCAGAAAAACTGGATCACGGGGCCAAAGTAAAACAGATAGCCTGAATGTCACATGCTGCTCTTTCCACTGTACTATACTGTTACTGGCTCTGTTTTTGTGGGGCTGTAATTGGGCTTGGGTGTCATGCTCCTAACCATGGTCTGTTCCCATGGGCTTTGACCCCATATATATATGTATATATATATATATGTCTCCAAAGAGGACCCATTCTGCTTCCATAGGGCCCCTTTCAAATTGCACTACCCTCAACTCAGGTAGTGCTGGAAAAATATGTAGGTTCTACGTAGCTATCAAAAGAGGTAGTGCTTTTGTTCAAAAATTCAAAAATTTCATGCAAAAGTTTTGGGGACATCTATAGAGCAAGGTTTCTGCTGCCTGGTTTGAAGGAGTGGTGCAGAGTACTAAGGGTTGAAAAGAAGACCAAAGATTTCCCAAGGAAAAATGGATGATTTCCCTTTTGTAACTAAATGGTTTCAGAAACACTGAATTTTGCAAAGGATCAGAGCCATCATAAGCTGAAAATAGTACCAGAAATAATATAGGCTTCTATCATTCACATGTTACACACTAGAGTTTGGACTGTGCCAAGAGGCAAGGACTATCTCAGAGAAGCCAGACTTCCATGCGATTAAATACTTAATGGCAAATGCTTGGAAGATATTTTTTAGGGTGGAAGAATAAAACTGTGTTTGGTAATACAACTTCTGGAATCAGGTATGTCTGAATAAAAATCCCAGACCTGCCACTGACTAGCTGTGTGGGCTTGAGGACATCATTTAATTTCTCTGAGTCTTAATTTTGTCATCTATAAAATGCAGCATAAAAGGACTCTTACAAAATTAAAGTGTGGAAAGTGGAAGGGATTAGTGATGGGATGCTGAAGTTATTTTAAAAAAATAAATAAATAGAAGGCAAAGTGAAAGAATGCAGGTGAACCAAAATTATCCAAGGAGAAATACACCTAGACCAGTAAGTCCAAAGGAGTAACAAACTAAAAAACACTTGTATGATAATTAACCTAAAGTCTCAAGCTGACTGATTTTTACCAAATCCCAAATTCTGTGCCCAGAGAAAAACTCCACCCAATCCTAAGAGTGTGTAAAGATCATTGAACATGGCTAGAATATATGTATTGGATAAGCGCCATCAAATTAAGGATTTTTAACCGTTTTTTTTTTTTTCCATTTCTGTTCCCAATGTTCAGCTGTGGAAAGAATGAATGGATTTGTAGGAGCTAATAGGGGCCAAAAGCCTCAACACCTCAACAAGGGAGGAGGCTGATGAATATTTAAGTACTTACGGAGACAGGTATTTCTGGGTGATGGTCTGTCCTGCGTGCAACTGTGCCAAATCTGTCAGCCATGACAACCAAGGGATAAAGAAAGTTGCCCTGTTGTATTTCTAAAATGCCTTAAACTGTGTATTGATACCAATAAAGCTAGGGAATGATTGTCTGGGGCAAAGTTCTGATATTAGTAACAAACTGCTCAATTAATAAAAAGTATTACTATTATTATCTCAAATTAGATGACATCCTAAGAAAGCTAAAAGTTTGCCCTGAACATTCCCCAAATGTCACCACAATATAATGGAGACCTGGAGGACAAGGGTTGGAAGTAGAGAGCAATTTAATAAATCCTTCTTGTGGGGCCCTTGGGTGGCTCAGCCAGTAAGTGGGTAAGTCCTGGGATCGAGCCCTGCCTCCAGCTCCCTGCTCAATGGAGAGCCTGATTCTCCCTATCCCTCTACCCCTCTCTCCACTTTCTCTCTAATAAATAAATAAAATCTTTAATATATAACTAAATAAATCCTTCTTGTATTAGAGTTGAAGCCCAAAGCCATTACATGAAGGGAGGAAGGGAGATAGAAAAAGAGAAGGAAGGAAGGAAACGAAGGAAGGAAGGAAAGAAAGGAAAGAAGGAAGGAAGGAAGGATGGAAGAAGGAAGGAAGGAAAAGAGGGAAGGGGGGAGGGGAGAGGTAAGAGGGGAAAAAAGGAGAGGAAAGGAGTAAAGGAAGGAAGGAACAAAAATACAAATACCAAAGATAGCACAGAACCAAACACTTAAACCGAATTGTAAGCAATTACAAACATACAGTTATTTTCTAACTTACTTTCTCTTGAAATCTCCTTTGCATAACAAGTCGAGTTAGTGACTATAAAATGAATCAAACTGACACAAAGAACAAAAGGAGCTCCCCCTTCACAGCTCTCTGAGTACCCCCATGCCTTGGTTTATGGAAATGATATGGCATGTTGGTTATGAGTGCGGGGTTGGGGTCAAAGAGATGGTTTGTCCCTCACTAATTCTGTGACTTCAAGCAAGTCATTTATCCTGACTGGGCCTTTGTTATTTTTGTTTTTCTGAAAAAGGAAGATAAGCATACAAACCTCACAGGAATTTTGTAGTTCAATCCAGGATCTGGTACATTCTAAGGCTCAACAAATGGTAGCCATCACTTTCATTATCGCCATCATTGATACTATTGAGATATTCAAATATCTCAGATGTATCACTTAACAATGTGTTATATGATTTAGTGTGGAAAAGGGACCTGAGAAATATACTCATTGCTGGTGTCCCTGGGAGAAAGACCTAAAAGCTTAATTCCCCTGCAGCCGTTGAGATGGCTATATCTAGCTTTTATATATAATCTTATTCTCACAAACTGCATGCAACTTTTACTATACTTTGCAATCTACCTTCTGGTTACACATAATAGATTTTACCTTTTGCTGATAGAGCAACAAAAGCAAAAAAAAAAAAAAAAAAGAAATACTTGGCTTGGGTTCATACAATGAGCCATAATTATCATAATTCCCCAAATCCCAGCCCTGGGTTCAGCCAAACAAACTAGGGTTTCCATGAAGTTTAACAGTGAGTCAACCGTAGAGATATCTGGGACAATTTTAAAACAACCCAAATATACTCACATTTTCTATGTTGTACAAAAGTGAACTGAAATGGAAAAACAGGGAATACAAAACAGTGTAGTAAAAGAAGTAAGGAGTCTTTTTGGTTCTGCTGTAAAAACAAAGTAGATTTGATTCATGAGCCATAAGAAGATTATTCTGCCAACAGAGAACCGAAAAAAGTGAGGTCAGTTTTAGAGAAAAATGTTTAACATTGCCTGTGTGGTTACTAGGTGGTTGCATGGAGACCCCAAATTTTTTTAAATAAAATAAGAAATATTGAGTCAAATTCTAGAGAATAGAATAGAAAGAACACAGAAGTAGGAATGAGACCTGGCTCTGTTCATCAGTAATTCTAACTCCTTTATGGAAGTCACATAGTTGCTCCAAAGGAGATACTTCATTTAACCCTACAGAACGCTTATAAGGACACAATAAAAGTGGGTCTTTTTTAAAAGTATTTTAAAAACCTCCCACATTTTCTCCCCCCACAAAAAACCTGGAAAAAATGTAGCCCCAAAGCCCATTCTCCTTTACTCACAAATAAGTATTTTTTAACTTCTAGGTATTAGATATTATCAAGTATACAAAGACCTATAAAACATGGATGCTACAGTTGGAAAATTCAGAGGGTAAACATTAAAGGATATAATTATATAAAGATAAATCAAGACATGATTTGATAAATTACTAAAAGATTTCCATAGAAGACTGCTGTAGAAATCCATTCGTGTTGATGAGAGGCTGCTGAAAGCTGGAGTAATCAAGAAAGCAAAATAAAAGGAAGTTGGATTTGAGCTCAGACATGAAGGATTTAAATCACTAAAATGGAAGTGTGGGGGGTTTTATATTATACTGAAGGGTTAGAAATTTACCTTGTGGACACTGGGGAGTATCTAAAAAATTTCACATAGTAATGAATCTTTGGGAAGAGTCATCTAGGAGAAGTGGTTTGGAGGGGGGAAAAAAGCAAGGAGACTCACTAGAAAACACTTGTGATAGTTCATATATAATAACAAATGGAATACCGTGATGGTTGTGGGAATGAAAATGAAGCAAAATATGTGAGAGATCTTCTGAGAGATTTTTTGAAAAAAAAAATCTATAAAATCTGACAATTGATTAGGTAGAGAAAGTAAAGATTAGGATAAAACTAGGCAAGACTGACACTGTTTTTAAGATTAAATTTAGAAAAACATGGTACCATTTATAGACCTAGGACATCAAAGGAGAATATTTTGGCAACTTTCATAAAATAGAATTTTAAGTACAGTGTTCAGGGAGTGGTAATAGCTCTAGAAATTAATACTGGCAGCTATGCTCAGAGATGTCATAAGAAATCAGGGGGTAGGCTAGGAACCAAAGAATTTAAGGCCATATTTGACAAATCCCAACTGTCTGTAAATAAACCTACCCTGTAGGCAAGGCATCATCTGCTATGACATAAGCAGCATATCCACTTCACATGGCCTTAGAAAAATGAAGAGCACAGTTTGCTAAGATGTTACCAAAATCAAGTGCCCTAATGTCATTCAGTGTGTTTGTGGAATTGTCAACAGAATAACTTTTGTTACAGTACATTCTAAGAATGATGATTTATTGTCCTAGTAACTAATGACAAGTACATTAACAATTATGGTAGGCAGAATAATGGTCCCCCAAAGATGTCTATGTCCTTATCCTTGGAACCTATAATATATGACCTTACATTGTAAAAGGGACTTGCAGAGGTGATAAAGTTAAGAATCTTGACCTGGGGAGATTATCCTGGATTATACCAGGTGGTTCCCATATAATCACGTAGTCTTTTTTTAGTAAAAGAGGGGTACAGGAGAGTCAGAGTCAGAAGCAGTTTTGAAGATATTATGCTTCTGATTTTGAAGATGGAGAAAGCGGCCATAAGTCAAAGAATGCAAGAACCTCTAAAAGCTGGAAAGGCAAAGAAACACATTATCTCCTAGTGCCTCTAAAAGGAATGCAGCCATGTCAACATCTTGATATTATGAACTTCTGACCTACAGAACAGCAAAATAATAAATTTGCATTTTCAAAGCTATTAAATTAGTGGCAACTTGTTTCAGAAGCAGTAAGAAACTCATACAATAACATAACATGTATTTTCTTAGCAATACATACTCATTGCAGAAAATTTAGAAACTATAAAAAGATTTTGAAATGATATAAATATCAAACTTTCCTGGACATGATCAAATAACTAGTACCTGACTTGCCTTCCTGTCATAAACAACTAGGAAGCTGGACAAAGTACAAAAAAATATAAAAAGCAACCCTTTTCAGACACAGGGCTCCACTCTCTATAGAAAGTGAGGGGGAAAAGTGAGCTCTACAATCCCTCAGCTTTCTTTCTGAAAACCTTTTTGAGACCACATTTGAATTTCAGTCATCCAGAAGGGAAAGAAATCTTTTTGAACACCCAAAGCATGGAGTAGAGACTTGAGAAGGACTACACCTTAGTTGTAGGACTAGACTAACTAAAGAGGAAAGGCAACTCTAGACTTCCATTAAAGAAGCTTGGAAATATAACCCATAACCAAAAGAAAAAATGAATCAGTAGAGACAGATGCAGAAATAATAGTGATGGTAGAATCAGCAGACAAGGATATTAAAACAGCTATTATAATCATAAATTTAAAGTAAAACAAACATAAGAACAAGAGAAGTAGAAACTGTGATGAATCAAACTGAACTTTAGAGATGAAGTTCATCTCTAGAACTTCAACAGATAGGAATAACCTCAGATTATACATTCCATAAGAAAAGATCCATGAACTTAAAAACCTAAGAGAAACTGTCTAGACTCTAGAACACAGAGAAAAACGGCTTAAGAAAAGGCAAGACTTAATGACTTGTAGGACATCATGTGGTTAACATACATATATAAATGGATTCCCAGTGGAAAAACTGAAGACATAAAGGCATAAAATTTCCCAAAATTGATAAAAACTATAACCCATATATTGAAGAAACCCATATACTCAAGAAGCAAAAGAAAACCAGAGGAAGGTACATCATTATCAAGCAGCCAGAGAAAAAGCCACATTACATACAGGGGAATATAAGAATGACTAATGACTTCACACTAGAAATAAAAAAGCAAGAAAACAATAGGACAGTACGTGAGAAGTGCTGAATGTAAAATATGTTCACTTAGAATTCGATATTTAGAAAAAAAGAACTCTTAAGCATGGGGTAAATGAAAACATTTAAATATAAACAAAAACTGAGAGAAGTTGTCATTAGCAAATATCTACTGAAAGAAATATTAGGGGTGCCTGGGGGGCTCAGTCACTAAGTGTCTGCCTTCAGCTCAGGTCATGATCCCAGGGTCCTGGGATCAAGCCCCAGATCAGGCTCCCTGCTCAGCGGGAAGCCTGCTTCTCCCTCTCTCACTCCCCCTGCTTGTGTTCCCTCTCTCGCTGTGTCTGTCTCTGTCAAATAAATAAAATCTTAAAAAATAATACTAAAGGCCATACTCCAGACTCAAGGAATACCAGAGAAAAACTTGGATCTATAAAAAAAAAATTAAAGCTGGAAATATACCAGGTTCCATTTACTTGCCATTTATTTTGTTTTTAAAAAATCAACACAATAACATATTTGGGACCTCATACATAGAAATGCACCTATGACAATATTGGCACAGCAAATGAAAGTATAAGTACTGTGGTAAGGATGTTATATTACACACAAAGCAGTATCCTATTATTTAAAGGCAAACCTTAAGAAGTTAAAGATGTATACTGTAAACCTTTGAGTAATCACTTAGGAAAATAAGGAGATACAGCTGGCCATTTTGATTAAAAGGCAGGAATTACACTGGAGAAAAAAGCAAGGCAAAATTATATACTATCTATAAGAAATGCCTTATTTATTTATTTACTTCTTTACTTGTTTATTTTTGAGAGAGAGAGTATGAGCAGGGAGTGGCAGAGGGAGAAGGAGAAAGAGAATCCTTAAGCAGACTCCACACTCATCATGGAGTGCCGTGGGACCCTAAGAACATGATCCAAGCTAAAATTAAGAGTCAGATGCTTAACTGACAGGAACACCCAAAAGTCTGAGAAGTACATTTTTAAAATATTTTAATTTAAATTAAATTTAATTAACATAGAGTGTATTATTAGTTTCAGAGGTAGAACTTAGTGATTCATTAGTTGCATAGAACACCCAGTGCTCATTTCATCAAGTGCCCTCCTTAATGCTCATCACCCAGTTACACCACCCCAACTCCCTTCCAAAAACCCTCGGTTTGTTTCTTATGGTTGAGAGTCTCTTATGGTTTTTCTCCCTCTCTGTTTTTGTCTTATTTTATTTTTCCTTCTTCCCCTATGTTCATCAGTTTTGTTTCCTAAATTCCACATAGGAGTGAAATCATAAGATATTTGTCTTTTTTGGACTGATTTATTTTGCTCAGTGTAATACCCTCTAGTTCCATCCACTAATTGCAAATGGAAAGATTTTCATTCTTTTCGATAGCTGAGTAATAATCCATTATATGTAATATAATATACATATTTTTATTTATATATGTGTGTGTGTGTGTGTGTGTGTGTGTGTGTGTATATTCTCACAACTTTTTTTTATCCATTCATCTGTTGATGGACATCTAGGTTCTTTCCATAGTTTGGCTATTGTGAACATTGCTACTGTAAACATTGAGGTGCATGTGCCCCTTTGAATCACTAGATGTGTATCCTTGCATAAATACCCAGTAGTGCAAATGCTGGATTATAGGGTAGCTCTATTTTTAACTTTCTGAGGAACCTCCAAACTAATTTCCAGAGTGGATGCAGCAGTTTGCATTCCCACCAACAGTGTAGGAGGACTCCCCTTTCTCTGCTTCCTCACCAGCATCTGTTGTTTCCTGAGTTGTTTATTTTAGCCATTCTGACTCGTGTGATGTGATATCTCACTGTGGTTTTGATTTGTATTTCCCTGATGCCAAATAAGGTCGAATATTTTTTCATGTGCCTGTTGGCCATTTGTATGTCTTCTTTGGAGAACTGCTTCTTATGGGTTTGTTCAGGTTTTGCCTTTCTTCCTGCTTCAGTTTTGGTAGTTTATGTTTCTAAGAATGCATCCATTTTTTTCCAAATTGTCTAATTTGTTGGCATATAGTTGCTCATAATATGCTCTTATAACTGTATTTCTTCAGTGTTGGTTGGGATCTCTCCTCTTTCATTTATGATATTATTTATCTGAGTCCTTTCTCTTTTCTTTTTGATAAGTCTAGCTAGGGGTTTATCAATTTTATTAATTCTTTCATAGAACCTGCTCCTAGTTTCATTGATCTGTTCTACTGTTCTTTTGATTTCTATTTCATTGATTTCTGCTTTATTCCTTATTGTTTCTCTTCTCCTGCTGGTTTAGGCACTCATTGCTGTTCTTTCTCCTGCTCTTTTAGGTGTAAGTTTAGGTTGTGTATTTGAGACTTTTCTTGTTTCTTGAGAAAGGCCTGTATTGCTACATACTTCCCCCTTAGGACTTCCTTTGCTGCATCCCAAAGGTTCTGAACTATTGTGTTTTCATTTTAACTTGTTTCCATGAATTTTTAAACTATTTGTTAATTTCCTGGTTGACCCATTCATTCTTTAGTGGGATGCTCTTTGACCTCCATCTGATATATCCTCTGATATATCACCCTGGATTCACATCTCCAAACCTTCTATCTTCCAAAAAGTGGTCACTTTTCTACTTGTAGAATTGCAGAATTTCTTTTCTCAGATCTCTGATTGATTTCACAGGTGTTCAGAATGATATATAGCTGAATTCCAGGGACCGATGAACTTAAGGTCCATACTCCTCCACCATCTTAACTCCTCCCCCCACCAGAAATGCATTTTAAATATAAAGACAGAAATAGGCTAAAGGTAAAAGAATGGATAAAGACAAATGAAGGAAACACTAACCATAGGAAAGGTGATGTGGCTATATTAATACCAAAGTGTACATTGGAATAAGAAATATTAGCAGAAATTTAAAGACCATTTCATAATAATAAAGGGATAGGTTCATCAAAAAGACATATTCCTAAATGTGTATATAGTCAATAACAGAGCTTCAAAAACAAAAACTCATGAACATGAAAGTAGAAATTGAAAATCCAAAATTATAATTGGATGCAAAAACACATTTCTCCTAGCAATAAACAATTTGACAGAAAATCAGTCTGGAAGGTTTGAACACTATCAAACAACTTGAAAACTATTTGACAGGATAAACATTTTTTTTCAAGTATAAATGGAACACTTATCAAGATTGACCATACACGAGGCTATAAGACAAGTCTAGAAAAATTAAACAGATTAAAGTCATACAGAATATATTCTCTGACATCAAGAAAATTTAAAAATTAATAACACAAGATATATGAAGGTCATCATATATTTAAAAATTAAACAACATACTTTACAATAAGAAATGAATTTAAAAAGAACATTACAAAGCAATTAAGACAACATTTCAACTGTATGAACAGGAACACACTATGTCAAAATTTGTGGGATACAAAGAAAACAGTGCCTGGAGATAAATTACAGTTATAATGCTTATATTGGAAAGAAAGAATGTCTGCCATCAGTGATCTAGGCTTTCATTTTAAGAAGCTAGAAAAAGATTATACTATTAAGCATAAAAGAAATATGAAGAAAGAAACAATAAAGAGTAAAATCAGTAAAATAGAAAAGAGAAAATCAACAGAGAAAAAACTCTAAAAACAACTTCTTTAAAATACCAAGGAAAATTATGAACATTTAGCTAGTTTGATTAAGAAGAAGAGGCAGAAGAAGAAGGAGCAGCAGCAGCTTAGCCACATTGAGAAACTTGGCCTGTGATTCTTACTTCAAGGTAGTGATTTGTTGTGAGACACATTATGGTTAATTGGCTTCTTAGGAATTAGAGTAAGATATCAAGGAACAGGTAACAAAAGATAGTGGCAAAATGCCCATAGTAGGCCAGTTCTGTTGCTGGTAGACCCTTTGCTTCACTCAGTCCCATAAGAATTCATCTACAAACATTGGTGGTAGGAGCTGGGGTGGACATGAATTGTTCCACTGAGTCCTCATGGTTCCCTCTCCTTGTTCCTTCAGTTATCTCTTAGATGTCTCTTTACCAGAGAGGTCTTCCTTAGCCTCCCTATGCAATTTAACAATCTTCCCGGCTCCTACATATACACACACACACTTTCTGTCTTATTAAGCCTTAGACTGATACATTTTTTCTTCATGGCACTTACCATCACTGACATCGGCCATACATACCACCTCCACCCCTTGGGAGAAAGTAAGCCCCACAAGGGTAGGGAGAGCAGGGATTTTGTTTTGTTCACCATGATATCCCTATTACCTGGAATGTATCTGTTCACAGTAGGCAAATGACAGCCTCACAGTAGGTCCTCAACTATTTGTTGAAAAATTTGAAGAAAAATAATACAAGATTATTATTGAGTTTGAGAAGAAGAAACCAAACCAAAACAAAGCACACAATTACTGGAGAAGAATTAAAATGTCTACAGGAGATATTTGTTAGCTAAGAATTGTATTTAAATTTTTTTGCCATAAATTTATGATGGAAACTCAACACCTACCTCACATTCTCTACAAAATCTTTAGTTAAATGTACAATGATTCGATCTTGGGTCAAATGTGAAATGGGATGAGGTATACCACAATTCTGACAAGGGAAATAGAATTAAACAGCAAATTTTTAAAGATTTTTTAAAAAATGTATTTGACAGATCACAAGGAGGCAGAGAGGCAGGCAGAGAGAGACAGGAGGAGGAGGCAGGCTCCCTGCTGAGCAGAGAGCCCAATGCGGGACTCGATCCCAGGACCCTGAGATCATGACCTGAGCCGAAGGCAGAGGCTTTAACCACTGAGCCACCCAGGCACCCAAACAGCAAATTTTTAAAAAGTACTCCCTGATTGCTTTGTTCTTAACCATAGATAAAGTTGTAAAGAATGATTCATGAGTGGTGAGGACAGTCTCTTCAATAAATGGTGATGGAAAATTGGACAGCTATATACAGAAAAATTAAACTTGACCATCTCGTACACCATATACAAAGATAAACTCAAATGGATGAAAGACCTTAATGTGAGACAAGAATCCATCAAAATCCTAGAGGAGAATATAGACAGTAACCTCTTTGACATGGGCCACTGCAGCTTCTTTCAAGACAAGTCTCCAAAGACAAGGGAAACAAAAGCAAAAATGAACTTTTGGGACTTCATCAGGGTACAAAGCTTCTGCACATTAAAGGAAATAGTCAACAAAACAAAGAGACAATAGAATGGGAGAAAATATTTGCAAATGACACTACAGACAAAGGGCTGATATCCAAGATCTATAAAGAATTTCTCAGACTCTTTCCACAGTTTGGTGACCGTGGCCATTGCTGCTATAAACATTGGGGTACAGATGGCCCTTCTTTTCACTACATCTGTATCTTTGGGGTAAATACCCAGTAGTGCAATTGCAGGGTTATAGGGAAGCTCTATTTTTAATTTCTTGAGGAATCTCCACACTGTTTTCCAAAGTGGCTGCACCAACTTGCATTCCCACCAACAGTGTAAGAGCGTTCCCCTTTCTCCACATCCTCTCCAACACATGTTGTGTGGAAAGAACCAAGATGCCCTTCAACAGATGAATGGATAAGGAAGATGTGGTCCATATACACTGTGGAGTATTATGCCTCCATCAGAAAGGAAGAATACCCAACTTTTGTAGCAACATGGACGGAACTGGAAGAGATTATGCTGAGTGAAATAAGTCAAGCAGAGAGAGTCAATTATCATATGGTTTCACTTATTTGTGGAGCATAACAAATAGCATGGAGGACAAGGGGAGATGGAGAGGAGAAGGGAGTTGAGGGAAATTGGAAGGGGAGGTGAACTATGAGAGACAATGGACTCTGAAAAACAATCTGAGGGTCTTGAAGGGGCAGGGGGTGGGAGGTTGGGGAAACCAGGTGGTGGGTATTAGAGAGGGCACGGATTGCATGGAGCACTGGGTGTGGTGCAAAAACAATGAATACTGTTACGCTGAAAAGAAATTAAAAAAAAAAAAAGAAAATGAAGCAAAAGTATAGAAAAAGGTATTGACAAAAGATGCATCAAAGATATCTGAATGCCCCTATAGTAACTAATTATGTAAACCATTATTTGCCTTTTGAAATATAGTCTTTCCTTAAGAAAAAAAGAAAAAGAGTCTCTCATGGGGGATGCCTGGGTAGCTCAGTCATTAAGCATCTCCCTCAGGCTCGGGTCATGATTCCGAGGTCCTGGGATTCAGCCCGCATTGGGCTCCCTGCTTGGTGGGAAGCTTGCTTCTCCCTCTCCGACTCCCCTTGCTTGTGTTCCCTCTCTTGCTGTCTCTCAGTTAAATAAATAAATAAAACCTTAAAAAAAAAAAAAAACTTATGTACTGTATGGTGAGTAACATAATAATAAAACAAAAACAAAAACTAAGTTGGGATATGAAAAAAAAAAAGATCCACTACCCGTGATTAAGAGTACATGATTTTTCACTTACATACATTATAGACATAGTTACTATACTTTTCAGTGTCACACAAGAGATATAAGAAGAAAATGAATTTTATCACAGCATACACTAGAACTATAAAAATAACCAAAGGTACTGAAAGTAACTGAATGATAACTTAAGGTCTTAAAATTCATAAACCATTCAAGTAGTAAGTCTACAAACCCTTGAAAATCGTGTTGAAAATACTAAGCTAAACCCATGATTAATGAAGACAATTTGACATGATTGTATTTCCTATTTTTAAATTTTATATTAAAATCAATTCAGTTCCCAGACTAGGTAAGGCTGAGAACACCATAAAATGAGTATCTTTACAGTGAGTAATTTTTTACAATTTTCTCATAATAACACATTTTACAGATTCCTAGATTATGGTGGTAGTAAAAATTCTAGTTGATTGCTTACTAGCTCAAGGTTGATGTCTTATAAAATCAACAACTACCATTTTTCTGAATTTTAAGATGCCTTGACTGTCATAGGCACCATTAATTTAATAGCAACTGTGGACAGAAAAACAAGTAAGCAAACTTACTAAATATTCACACCGAATATGAGATGCATTCCAACCATGAAAAATAGTCAAATATGGGCAAAGTGCATCTTAACATTGAGGAAATACTGTATTTTGAAAATAGAAGACTTGAATTCAGCAAGTTCATTGTTCACTGGTTTTGAAACCTGTATTTTGAAAATTGAATCTTTTGGCTCAGTTGTCCAACTCTAGAAGACCATTCTGGTCTTCCTCATGAGGCAGAGGAAGGGAAGGGCTGAAGAACGGAAGAGCAGACCAGATGACCTCTGAAGGAGTTTCTAGCCCTTGGGCTCTAAGGTTGTGGTTCCATGTTTCTTGATGATACAGTTACTGAAAAGAAGAAGATCCGAATTTGAGTAGTTCATGCAAACACTTGTGTTGATTTTCATTCTCATCCAAATCTCAATCACAGTTCTCAGGAAATTTCTACCCTTGTAACCCTTGATTTTAAGAGGGTCCCTGAAGTTGTTGATTTTAGGAGTTGGTAAGTAATTCTTTCTACATAAAATCTTTGACGACAAGCTCCGATAGCTAAAGTAGACACAGCTTCCAATGAGCAGGACGGCAGCTCCACTTCTAATAAGTTAATCCAATGGTTTTTGTCATGAGCAAAACAAGAAATCATGTTTTTAATCATACTAAAAGGTCTCTGCATCTTGTTAACATCTGGAGTTCAATCACTTCTGTGCTAAAAACTGGGGACTGCTTCAGCAGGGCATAAATCTTGCCCCTCATTGTACATGTGATCCAGATGCTAGAGGAGAATTAACGTTCGTTTGTAACACATCTGGTGTCGGCAGCTTTGAGTAAACTCTAATAGAAAGAGTGCGGAACTAACGTGGCATTACACCTTCCCTCGGGCCAGGGGTTCTAGGCTGAAGGTAAAAGCCTGCAGGTGTCCCTTGGGGCTTAGCAATAAACCACACTAATCAGCTCTGGCGTTGTGTTAAGTGTAGGGTGTTTTGAATTTTCCACAGAAATTTCACAGCCCAGTAATTCTGCATTCCACCTGTCTGCTTTTGACAACTCTTTACATTTGCCGCCATCTTGGAACTCCAAATAAAGGGAAGGTCCATAACCACTGTCAGGGTTGGGCTACCCCAAAAGCTGCAGGAGGGCAGATTATGACCAGAGCTGTCATGAGCAAATGACAAGACTAGCCTCAATGTAAGTGTAAGTAGTGGCTGGGATTCTGTTGAGAAAGGCATTCTGGCGGAGTTGGGAGAGCATTCCCATTTGAATTGGGACATCTGAGCTTAAGTCCCATTTCACGTATGTGTGCAAAAGTCCAAAATTATCTGGGTCACAGTTTCTCACAAGGATAGTTGAGAGGTGATGGCTTTCTGTAACAAAAAACTCAAGTCCTAAATTTTTAGAACAGCCTTTTAATTAACTTTGTAATACAGCTTTCCTTTCCAACCTCCTTTATCTTTAATATATACTTAAGATGTAAATTACCACAAATATCCTGCTTTTTAAAAACTTATTGCATACTTTTGTGCTTTGGGGTCTTTGTACTATACCCCAGGGTAGAGGTGGTATCTAATGGGAGCGTTTAATAAACTTTGCGGGATACATTTCATGTTGTCACAGATGGGCCTCTGATTACATCACACGTCCATGAGCAAAGTATTGGTGATAGTCAATGATAAGGCATGCAAATGCTAGTGGGTAGCTAGCTGGAGGGTTTAACTTAGGATTTAGAAGAACATCTAGTAAACTATGAATGTGTTTGTATGATGGCATTGTGCTCTGTTGGGGGTCAGGCTCCGAGGTCAGGGAAGTAGGATGTTCACCCCCAAAACATCTAAAGGAAGATCAGATTCACATCTCCCCATGCACGCTCTGCCTGGCTCCTGCATTCATTGAGGGAAATTGTGGGTGAAACCTTCCACCTTATTCTAAGTGTTCTTTATTTAAAGTTGGCACAGCCCGTATGGTTGAATTTTATGAGATAAATGTGCATTTGACGTGACTTTGCCAATCATATGTTTTGAATTTGGTATTTGTAACTATAAGTAGAATGCCAGAAGAAGCTACTTTCCAATTTAAACTTGAAAACTGCCACACCACCAAATGAATCATATAGAATAAAAGAGATAAGACATGAACACTGATACACGGTTATAATCTCATTACAAGAAAAAATGTGAATGAAAAAAGTAGGGTTGACAAGAGTATTAATATCTTAAAGAGACAGATCTCTCTCAGTGTTAAGATCCTGATAACTTCCCTTTGCTTTTTTTTTTTTTTTAATGTATTTTCTGAGTTCTTTTTTTTTTTTAAGATTTTATTTATTTATTTGAGAGAGAGAGAGACAGAACATGAGCATGAGCAGAGGGGAGAAGACAGGGAGTAGATTTCCTGCTGAGCAGGGAGCCTGATGCAGGACTCCATCCCAGTATCCCGGGATCAGGACCCGAGCCGAAGGCAGACACTCAAAACTGACTGAGCCACCCAGGTGCCCAACTCCCCTTTGCTTTTGGTTAGCATGCATGTTTTCTGCAGTACTTTCATATGTGTCATTCATTCACTCATTCATTTGTTCATTCGTGTTCTCTGCCTATCTGTGAAGTAACACCCAACATCAAGCTTAGGGAAGAAGGAAAACCAAAAAAATGATCATATCCATCTAAAATAAAGCCAGACAGAGAATTCATCAGTTGTTCAAAGGAAAAGCTTCCTAATATTAACCCCTTATCGGATGTGCCATTTGCAGATATCTTCTCCCATTCCATAGGTTGCCTTTTAGTTCTGTTGATCGCTTCCTTTGCTGTGCAGAAGCTTTACATTTTGATGTAGTTCCAATAGTTTTTTTGTTTATTTGTTTTTGTTTTTTGTTTTTGGCTTTTATTTCCTTACCTCAGGGGACATATCTAGAAAAACACTGCTATCACCAATGTCAGAGATATTAATGCCTGTTCTTTCTTCTAGGATTTTTATGGTTCCAGGGCTCACATTTAGGTCTTTAATCCAGTTTGAGTTTATTTTTGTGTGTGGTGTAAGGAAATGGTCTAACTTCATTCTCTTGCATGTACCTGTCCAATTTTCCCAACACTACTTGTTGAAGAGGATTCTTCTCATTGGATATTTTTCCTGCTTTGTCAAAGATTAATTGGCTATGTAGCTGTAGGTTTATTTCTAGATTTTCTATTCTGTTCCATTGGTCTCTGTGCTTATTTTGTGCCTGTAGCACACTGTTTTGCAACAGAATTTGGAGTTTGGAATTATGAGACCTTCTTTTTTATTTGTCTTGTTTAAGATTGCTTTGGCTATTCAGGGTCTTCTGTGGTTCTTACAAATTTTAAATTGTTTGGTCTATTGTGAAAAAATGCTGGTGGTATTTTGATAAGGATTGCATTAAATCTGCAGATGCTTCGGGTGGTGGAAACATTTCAGCAATACTTGTTCTTCCAACCCATGAGCATGGAATGTCTTTCCATTTCTTTGTGTTGTCTTCAAATTCTTTCATCAGTATTTTATACTTTTCAGAGTACATGTCTTTTACCTCCTTGGTTAAATATATTCCTAGGTATTTTATTATTTTTGGTGCAGTTGTAAATAGGCTTGTTTTCTTTCCCTTTCTGCTGCTTCATCATTACTGTACAGAAATGTGACAGATGTATGTACATTGATTTTACATCCTGAAACTTTACTGAATTCATTTATCAATTCTAGTTGGTTTTTTGGTGGCATTTTTTGGTGGCATTGTTTTCTATATACAGTATCATGCCATTTGCAAATTGTTAAAGTTTTGCTTCTTCCTTACCAATGTGGATGCATTTTATTTCTTTTCTTATCTGCTGTGGCTAGGAGTTCCAGTAATGCGTTGAATAAAAGTGGTGAGAGTGCACATCCTTGTCTTGTTCCTGACCTTAGGGGGAAAGCTCTCAGTTTTCCCCCCTTGTTTGTGATGTTCACTGTGGGTTTTTCATATAAGGCCTTTATTATGTTGAAGTATGTTCCCTCTAGACCTACTTTGTTGAGGGTTTTTATCATGAATGGATGCTGTATTTTGCCAAATGCTTCCTCTGCATCCATTGAAATGATCCTGTGGTTTTTATCCTTTCTCTTATTGATGTGATATATCATGTTCATTGACAAGCAAACATTGAACCACCCTCGCATCCTGGGAATAAATCCCATTTGATCCTGGTGAATGATTTTTTTTAATGTATTTTTGAATTTAGTGTTTTTTAAAGTATTTTGTTGAGGATTTCTGCATCTATGTTCATCAGAGATATTGGCCTATAGTTCTCTTTTTTTGTCTGTTTAGCTTTGGTATCAGGGTAATAGTGGCCTCATAAAATGAACATGGAAGTTTTCTTTCCTCTTTTTTTTTTTTTGGCACAGTTTGAGAAGAATAGTTATTAACTCTTCTTTAAACATCTGGCAGGATTTGCCTGCAAAGCCATCTGGTCTAGAACTTTTTGTTTATTGGGAGTTTTTTGATTGCTGATTTAAGTTCATTGCTGGTAATCAGTCTGTTCAGATGTTCTATTTCTTCTAAAAGCATTAAATATACCAAGATGGACCATACTAAGCTGCTGTGTCTTGTAATTTTTAGGGCAACCACCAAAACAAGGACATTAAAAATTATAACAAAAGTCCAACTGAGGAGATAAAAAAAGAATATTTTTTAAATTGATTTTTATAGAGGAAGGCAGGGAAGGAATAATTAAAAAAAAAAAACAGAAGAAGGGGAAAACAGAAAACCAATAGCAAAATGGCAGACGAAAACCCAGCTTTATCAGTAATTGCATCATATATAAAAATTGAATATACATATTTAATATATATATGAATATATATATGAATGAAATATTTCAATTAAGATTTTCAGACTGGATTTAAAAAAATACATTTACAGCTAAGTAAGAAATAACACCATAAATATAAAAATATACAATGCTTCAAAGACTAGAAAAAAGACATACCAAGTAAACATTAAGCTCAGCAGGAAGCCTGCTTCCCCCTCTCTCTCTGCCTGCCTCTCTGCCTACTTATGATCTGTCTGTCAAATAAATAAAATCTTAAAGAAAAAAGCAGCTGATATGACTACACTGATATCAAAGTAGACTTTAAGTAGAGAAGAATTAAGAGAGATAAAGAGGTGTATTTCATCATATTAAAGAGGCCAATTCATCATAGGAACACAGAAACCTGAACAATCACTATCAAGTTTGACTTAAAAAGCAAAAAGGGAGAGGGAGGGAGGGAGAGAGACAGGTAGGAGGTAGAGCTGGCCAGGGATGGGACAGACTAGGAAGAGAGGAAGGCAGAGAGAGAGACAGAAGTGCCCAACATCAAAATAAAATAAGATATGTCATTACAAGCCTTAAGGGATTGAGAAGTATTAGAACAACTTTGCATCAATAACTTAACAACTTAGTTTAAGTGGACAAATGTCTTTCAAAACATGGCATTATTAAAGCCTATGATCAGGCAGAAGAGAACCTTCTTGGCCGTGCTATGCTCAGTACCTCCCAGCAGAGCTGAAGGAGCTGAAGGCAGCTTACATTCTTCCTGCCCATACAGACCCTGGGACCTGCAGAGCCCCTGCTGCACCGAGACTGCTTGATGTAGAATGACAACATTCTGGTTTGCCTAGGACTGAGGGTCTTGCCTAGGTCTTTCCCAAGACAAGGGACATTAAGTTCTAAAACCAGGAAAGTCCCAAACAAACCAAAACGAATTCATCAGCCAGAGCCCTCGCTCCAGTGGAAGGGCCTAGTCTGTATCTCTCCTGGCAGCCTCAACGGCTGAGCTGGCAAATCAGCATCTCCTAGCACAACCACGACCAGCTTGTAGCACGAGCTTATCCTGTGGTGCAGCTTTGGGGAAGCTCTGTTGTGATAACACCTTTAAAAAAATTTCTCACCTAATTTACATAATAAAATGGTTTAATCATTGTTAATTGTCAGTAATGATGGTATCTCTATATTAACTCAGAATATCAAGAATATTTTACCCTGCACCCTTGCCTACATGTATTTTCTAAATGGAATTTTGTGTTCATATTCTCAGTTATCTACAGCTACTCTAGTCTTACTAACTTGCATCCTCTACCTCTCCTAAAATGTGTACCTCCAAGCAATATATTATTGTTCTTAAATGTGAGCACAAACAGCTGTAACCCTATGCGGTAGCTACTCATTCTTGCATTAAATCAGATAAGAGAAGATAATGGTGAAATCCAAATTCCCATTTTTATGCAGGTGGTATTTTTTTTAAATTTATATATAATGTAGTATTGGTTTCAGGGGTACTGGTCTGTGGTTCATCACTCTTACAGAATTTGCAGTGCTCACCATAGCATGTATCCTCCCTAGTGTCCATCACCAGCCACTCCATCCCCCCCAACCTCCTCCCCTCCATCAACCCTCAGTTTGTTTCCTGAGATTAAGAGTCTCTTACGGTTTGTCTCCTTCTCTGGTTTCATCTTGCTTCATTTTTCCTTCCCTTCCCTTATGACCCTGTCTTGTTTCTCAAATTCCTCATATCAGAGAGTTTATATGATAACTGTCTTTCTCTGATTGACTTATTTCATTAGCATAATACCCTCTAGTTCCATCCACATCATTGCAAAAGGCAAGATTTCTTTTTCTTTTCTTTTTTTTTTTTAAGATTTTTATTTATTTGACAGACAGAGATCACAAGTAGGCAGAGAGGCAGGCAGAGAGAGAGGAAGGAAAGCAGGCTCCCCACTGAGCAGAGAGCCCGATGTGGGACTCGATCCCAGGACGCTGAGATCATGACCTGAGCTGAAGGCAGAGGCTTTAACCCACTGAGCCACCCAGGCGCCCCAAGATTTCATTTTCTTGATGGATGCACAATATTCCATTATATATACATATATGTATATATATACATATATATATCTCACATCTTCTTTATCGATTCATCTGTTGATGGACATCTAGGCTCTTTCCATAGTTTAGCTGTTGTGGCCATTGCTGCTAAAACACTGGGGTGCATGTGCCCCTTTGGATCACCACATCTGTATCTTTGGGGTAAATACCCAGTAGTGAGATTGCTGGGTCATAGGGTAGCTCTATTTTCAACTTTTTGAGGAATCTCCGTACTGTTTTCTAGAGTGGCTGCACCAGCTTGCATTCCACCAACAGTGTAGGAGGGTTCCCCTTTCTTCACATCCTTGCAGATATCCGCAAGCTTTTTGTGTTTTTTTTTTTTTTTGAAGGAAAAAACCCACAGCCCCTACACAGACCTCTCATTTCAGTTTACCCTAGCAATCTTTTTCTGCCGTCGTACATTTAATGTTTTCCTTTAAACAAGAAACTCAATAGCTAACCTCAGTGTGATTGCATGAGAACTAATTTGGAAAACATTAATAAAATTACAGCTTAAGGTGTTTGGGCCCTCAATTCAGTGGTACATTTCTTTTCATTAAACAAGGACAGGACAGGAAAGGAGGGCTGGAGACGCGGTTTAATCCTCTGGGCATTAGGTCATTTAAACTTCAAAAGTCCATGTCTTCTGCCCATATTTTGACTTGATTATTTGTATTTTGGGTGTTGAGTTTGAGAAGTTCCTTATAGATTTTGTGTATCAGCCCTTTATCTGTAGTGTCATTTGAAAATATCTTCTCCCATTCTGTGGGTTGCCTCTTTGTTTTGACTGTTTCCTTTGTTGTGAACAAGCTTTGTACCTTGATGAAGTCCCAAAAGCTCATTTTTGCTTTTGTTTTGCTTGTTTTGGAGACATGTCTTGAAAGAAGTTGCTGTGGCTGATGTCGAAGAGGTCACTGCCTATGTTCTCCTCTAGGATTTTGATGGATTCCTGCCTCATATTGAGGTCTTTCATCCATTTTGAGTTTATCTTTGTGTACGGTGTGAAAGAATGGTCAAATATCATTCTTCTGCATGTGGCTGTCCAATTTTCCCAGCACCATTTACTGAAGAGACTGTCTTTTTTCCACTGGATATTTTTTTTCCTGCTTTGTTGAAGATTAGTTGACCATAGAGTTGAGAGTCCATTTCTGAGCTCTTTATTCTGTTCCATTGATCTATTTGTCTGTTTTTGTGTCACTACCATGCTGTCTTGGTGATCACAGCTTTGGAATATAGCTTGAAATCAGGCAATATGCCCCCAGGTTTGTTTTTCTTTTTCAACATTTCCTTGGTGATTCAGACATGAACAGACAGGTCTCCAAAGAAGTCATACAAGTGGCTGACAGACACATGAAAAAATGTTCATCCTCATTAGCCATCAGGGAAATTCAAATCAAAACCACATTGAGATACCACCTCACACCAGTTAGAATGGCAAAGATTAAAGAGACAGGACAATAAATGTTGGAGAGGATGTGGAGAAAGGGGAATCCTCTTACACTGTTGGCAGGAATGCAAGCTGGTATAGCCACTCTGGAAAACAGTGTGGAGGTTCCTCAAAAAGTTGAAAACAGAGCTACCCTATGACCCAGGAATTGCACTACTGGGATTTCACCCCAAAGATATAGATGTAATGAAAAGAAGCAGCACATGCACCCCAAAGTTTGTAACAGCAATGTCTACAATAGCCAAACTGTGGAAGAGCAGAGAGATGCCCTTCCACAGACGAATGGATAAAGAAGTTGTGGTCCATATATACAATGGAATATTACTCAGCCATCAGAAAGGATGAATACTCAACTTTTGTATCAACATAGACAGGACTGGAGGAGATTATGCTGAGTGAAATAAGCCAAGCAGAGAAAGTCAATTATCATATGATTTCACTTATTTGTGGAACATAAGGAATAGCATGGAGGCATTAGGAGAAGGAAGGGAAAAATGAAGGGGGGAATAATGGGAGAGACAAACATGAGAGACTACGGATTCTGGGAAACAAACTGAGGGTTTTAGAGGGGAGGGGGTGGGGGAATGGCTTAGCCCAGTGATGGGTATTAAGGAGGGCACAGGTTGTGGAGCACTGGGCATTATACACAAACAATGATTCATGGAACCCTACATCAAAAACTAACGATGTACTGTATGGTGACTAACATAACATTAGAAAAAAAAAAAAACCTTCAAGAGTCAAAAAACAAAAGGTAAGAATTGCCACTCACTGTGGGATCATCTCTGTTTCTGGAAATAAGGCCAGGATTCATTTGAACATAGGCAACACTCACTTTCCTTTTTGCTTCCCCTACAAATTAAATCCCTTTAGTGATAGCAAACCTTGATTTGCTTAGGAGCTGCAGAGGCAATGGTCACACCCTAATCATCTCTCAGTCTCCCAAAGCATAGTTCAATACAGACACTTAAACTTGGAACTGAATACTTAGTCAAATAAGTTGGGACTTCCTAACTGCTCCTTCTCTGGGGCTCCAGAGACTTAAGTTGTCACCAGCTAAAAGGAAGAGCCTCGGTGTCACTGAAGGCTATTTCCTTGAGATAAAGGGCCATTTAATTTTGGAAATCACCAAAAAACCACACAGAAATTGTGCAGAAAACATTGTCTTAACCCTGAAAGGAAAAACCTCCATGCTATTGTACTACATATCCTGGGTGAATGTTTTTTCAGTAAAAACAAAGTGGAAAGAGGCACCAGGGAGAGCTGAGTGGGCGGGGAGACTTCCGTATGAACATGAGCTTTGAAAAAATGACAAAGGTTCTCTTTAATCCAAAAAGGGGAGGACAAAAACAAAACAAAACAAAACAAAACTGGCCTAAGCTTACAAAAAATAAATAAAAATATACAGGATCCCCTCCTAACTTGAGAAAATTAGCTTATAATCAATATTTAAAGGTTTTTTTTTTTTAATAAAAGGTCAAAAGAGAAAAATTCCTTTCTAAATGCACATCCCTGGTTAAACAGTAAAAAGTTTATGTATGCTCCTTAAACGGAGCCCTTACATAAATTTATAGATGATGGATTCAATCATTTATTAAACAAAGTAAATTTATTAAACAAAGTAGAATTTATTAAACAAAAAAACAAAAAAATTAAATTTATTAAACAAAGTAGAGTCTGGAAAATGTGGCATAGGAGCCACTTTACATTTTCTTTGGTGTGATGCAAGTACAGTTGTGCTCTCTGAGCTGGTGAATCTTGGCCTGGTGTACTTCTATCTCTGATTTTCAGACTTAAGTCATTTGGTTCTATTTTGTAAATAGCATATCATTAAAAACCTCTTCTTTTTGAACTCATTTATTTTTTGCATTAAATATTATAGATATGGTCAGTCTTATGCTAATTTATTTTGTTTTATTAATCATGAGCTTTTTCTCTGCTGCCTCCTTTCCTGGCTTCCATGGGCTACATCACATTTCTCTTTATTTTCACTATATACTTTATTATTTTACCCACGGTCCCTTTTATTTTTCCTTGAATGCATAAATTTTGCTTTAAAAAGGGGAGGAAGAACTAGCATTTGTATTTGTGCCCAAATAAAATGAGATTAGTATTCCTAAAAACCTGAACTCCTCCCACCAGAGTAGGAAGTCAGTGTTCTCTAGATTTAGATGTACTAAAAACCAAGAATGACTGTAATGAAATGTTTACTTGGAGGGATCACCGTGTTTTACTGATGTTGACAGTTGCTTCTTGCATTCCACTCTTTACAAGAAGACAGAGCAGAACAGAGCCTACAGGGAACACAGGCTCTGCCATCGGCCTGCCTAGACGCAAGCCTACACTCCCACTCTTCTATTTGCGTGACCTTGAGCGAAGGATTTCATCTCTAGAAATTTCCAATTCTCATCTGTAATCGAGGGATCCTAATGGCACCTACTTCATCAAATTTTTGTGAAGATTAAATTCAATGAGATATTGAAAACTAAAAACTAAAAACAGTGTATTAGGCATTAACATTGACTGTTGGTAACAGGCCTTAGCGTTGACCATTTCTTTCAGCAAAGTTATGGTGGAAGTAAAATTTCGGACACTTGATCTGTTTGAAATAACTCTATTTTGTCCTCACTCTTAGAAATGTTTTTTTGAAGGAGTAATGCAAAGGACACAAAATTCAAAAGGCAAAGAAGGAAAAATTGTGAACACTGGCTACGTGTTCTGCCTCTGTTTCCCACCCAGACAACCAGTTCTCCTCCGCAGAAGCAATCGCTGTGAACAGTCCCTAGCAGTCCTTACAGAAAGAACCTCTGTAGGTGCGGGCACACGTGTGCATTCCCGTGCTCAGCGGAGCCTGTGCTCGTGCGTATGCTCATCTATTTTAACACTAAATCATAATGTGCCACTCTTGCTCTTTAAACTTAAAAATGTACTTCAAAGATAGTGATGTGCCGACACCTTACTCCTTTTAAGGGATTCCTATTATTACATTGTGTTTACCTGCATAACGTATTTCATTAAGGCCATAGTATCAAACACGTAGACTGTTAAAAACTCTTCCATTATAAACAATACTGAAGCAGATAACCTCAGAAATAAGTGTGCTCATAGGGTAAATTTCTACAAGTAGAGACATGAAGACAAAGTCCTATATGCACTTGTAATCCTGCTAGCAATCACCATGTCGGGCTCCAGGGAGGTTTAATAACACAAACGCTCACTACTTTTGTGTAAGAGTGCCTGTTTCACTCACCTTGACCAACATATCATGCTATTAACCTTTACGATTTTTGCCAATCTGGTGGGTAAAAAGGGATATTTTAGTATTTTGTATACTTCTCTTGTATGTGTCAGGTTAAACATCTTTCTTTTAATTATTATTTTTTATTATGTTAGTCACCATACAGAGCATCGTTAGTTTTTGATGTAGTGTTCAAGATTCATTGTTAACATGTAACACCTGTATCACTTTAAAGGAGATATGAGGGTTTTTTAAAAATTAGCTATTCATTTGAGCTCTTCCAAGACACCTATTTTCAGCATAACTCATATAAAACATAGAGTAGGGCTTTTTGTTTTGACCAAACGTGTTTGTTTTTTTTCCTGGTAGGTAATTTATCCACTTATATTTGTGGAAACCAGTCTTGATTGGTCTTAATTCTGTCATTTATGTCATGTTTTCTGTTCTTACTGCTTCTACTAAAACATATCACACTACATGATCTATTTTCTTCCTGTTCTCTGTTTATGTGTTCTTGATTTTAAAAGCTCTTAATAAAATTAAAATGATAGTTATATTTTTTAATGCAAGGAAGCATATATCTCAGACATTATCTGACTTAATGGGATATGTCTACCAAATCTTAAAAAAATTGAAAAATTCCAAAACAAGATGGGGTCGTGAGGGAGCCAAACCATAAGAGACTCTTAATCTCAGGAAACAAACTGAGGGTTGCTGGGGGTGGGAGGGATGGGGTGGCTGGGTGATGGACATTGGGGAGGGTATGTGCTATGGTGAGTGCTCTGAAATATGTAAGCTTGATGATTCACAGACCTGTAGCCCTGGGGCAAATAATACATTATATGTTAATTTAAAAAAATTGAAAATTCCAATGACATTTAAACTGTTCCAGGGAAATTTTTTTTAAGTCACAGATAAGACATAAATGTTTATTACCACTGCTTTCCACTTCACATTGTCCTAGAGGTATTAGCCAACACCATTAAATAAGAAAAATAAACTAGGGTATAAAAAGGATAGAAAGTAAAATTATCATCATTTGCAGATGATATGATTGTATAATTGGAAAAACAAGGGAATTAATTTAAAATAGTATAACTCTGTAAGGTGTCTGGGTAAAAAAATTTACATACATTGTTGGTCCCTATACATACAAACAAATCCCACTTAGAAAACCTATAGGAGAAAAGATCCCACTTAACAAAGTAATAACAGCCCCAAATCCTAGGAATGTGCTTAACTAGAAAAAAAAAAATAGGATCAATGTGAAGAAAGTTTAAAAATTCTCTTGAGAATCACAAAACACAATCAGACACACATTCACATACATATATACACACACACATCCACATATGCACACTTACACATAAAGAAAGGTAAAGAATGTGCTTGGAAAGGAATATCCAAAAATATTTAAAAAGTCAAAGTCACCTAAGCTAATTCATAAATTTGATGCATTTGTTCTAGAGGGTAGGTGTGGGACTAGGTTGACTCTAAAGATCATCTAGAAAAATAAACAAATAAAAATGGCCAGAAATTTTCTGAAAAATTGAAGCAAGAGAAAGAAACTACTTCTACCGGGTTTTATAAATCTAATAAAAATTTAAAATTTGCTATTTGCACATGAATAGGCAGGCCTATAAAAGAAAAAAGATCCAGAAGTAGATCCAAATACATACAAGATCCAAGAAACATTTCAAAATGGCATTGAAAATATGAATTCTATAATAATTTGTGATGGAAACCTGGATAGCCACCTGAAAAAAATTTGGATTCATAACTCTCACCAGAATAAATTTAAAATTCGTCAAAAATTTGAGTGTAAGAAATAAAATCATGAAAGTAGTAGGAGAAACCATGAAAAAAATTTTACTCCCTTAAGTGTGAAAAGTTTAAGTACAAATGAAATCCAGAAGCTATATAAAATTGATAAATTTGACTATATGAAATTTACTTAATATTTTGAATAGCAAGAACACAATAATCAAAGTCAGGGTCAAACAAAAAATTGAGAAAAATTGTTTGCATAAGATATAAAACTCTAATTTCTCTAATGTATAAAGAATTCCTACTAATTAATAAGGAAAAATCCAACAATCTGTTAGCCTAATGAGTGTAGACTGTGAAGAGACAGATCACAGAAAAGGAAATATAGACAACTCTCAAATACATGACAAAATGGTCAAGAATTGCCACTTTAAAGCACATTATAATAGAATTTTTTAGTCTAAAAGATTGGCAACATTCAGAAAGTGTGATACTTGTGTTTTGGCTGGCGTTCAGGGAAACACCCTTGTAAAGAGGCTACGTGCACTGAAATCAATAAAACCCATTTGTAGGGTACTTTGACCATAATAACCAAAATCACAAAAACACATACCCTTTAACTGGCAATTCCCCATTTAGGATTCTGTCCTAGAGATTTACTCACGCATGTAGTAAAGGGATATTTATATACGAGATTCCTCACTGCAAGTGTGTCTGGAAAAGCAGAATATGGTAGCCACCTGCACACTTCACATAGAGAACTCCTCGTACAACGGGAGCATTACACATATACTCGTATATGATAACTAGTAGATAAAGGAAGAGTTTTACGTACAGATAGGGGAAGATCTTCAAGATTTTTTTAATTAAAAAAAATTTTTTATTATTATGTTCAATTTGCCAGCACAAGATGTGTTTTTAAAGAAAAAAAAGGGATAAAGGATATTGCGTGTGATATATGAACATTTAAGTAAAAATTAACTGATAGATTGGAAGGAACACATAAAGTATATGTATCTGAACTCTGGCCACTCTAGTCCACATTTCAGCAGTTCCAGACTCTTACCGTCCTCCACACACACCATTTTGTCCCAACCACCACACTTTCGATCATATTCTTCCCTGTGGAGGCTGTCCTTCCTCCTTATTTTTCCTTGTCAAGGTTCAACCCATCTTCAGATGCTCCTGTAAAATTAATCTTTTGCTTCTTTTCTTTCAACTTTACCATCCGAACCTGGGCTTTTCTCTAATAAATTTTAGTAAATTCTATTAAATCTACATCACGCTGGAAGAAGAGAAGGGAGGGAAAAGGAACAGCTTAAATACCTATCTGCCAGACACTTTAATGCCCCATGTCATTTAATTTTATAACAACCATAAAACTCAGGTTTTATTCCAGTTCCAATGTTAAAACTAGCTTGAGGAGATTAAAGAATGTTCTCAATATCACACATTAATAATTGGACATGCAGAGGTTCAAGTTCAGTATCTAGGATCCTAGGATTTCCCTTTTCCCCCATAGAGCCTTATACCTGAGGGATTTTCGCCACTTTTCTGGAGAACCCAAACCTTTGAGATCATCTAGTTCAACACCCTGGATTTACAAATGAGGACAAGAAAGATGGAGGGGTTAAGTGCTTTGCAAACTAGTTAGTGTCATTGGGGTTGGATAGAAGGTCTATAAAAACACGTGTATGTAACTAGGACCAGGGATGTAAGGTCAGCCTGGTACTTTACACTTTTATACTGGAATTTAGAATTAACAGGATAATTAATGGACTTTAAAATTAAAACGTTGTCAAGTACCATGGACCGTGGAGGTTCAGGGGTGAAAGCATAAACATCTGAGAGCGAGTATCCACCTGTGAAAATTAATGTCTGTCTATGACATTGTAAAAATGCTTTAGTGTAATTAATTCTTTGCCAAGCATCTTTCTGTGCAAAATGGGTTCTTGACATTCTGATACAAAGTCCATGTGCCCGACGATAAAATACCGAGGCCTCCAGTGCGTACTTTGCCTCCTCCCTCTAATATCTGGCTCCCATCCCACAGCCTCTACCACTCCGGCTCAGGAAGTAGGCAATTTCCTGCCCTAGCTGAGCCGGATATTAAGACCTCTTTGTTCCTTATCTCTGAGAAATAACACCTCTCTGTAATATTTCAAATGGCTGGCTGACTCATGGTCATACCTACCTAAAAGGCTCTCTGCTATTCTCTAACATTCGTGTTGACTGGGGGAGAGCTCTTTGCCCACATTCTAAATGTAAGTGTTGTGGGGCGGTATGGAGCACGCTGGATTATTACAGTTTGTAGATTGTCTGATTTTAGGATAAACGAGATTTGTAAAAGGATGGTAAAGCTAGAGCATCTTCCTTTCTGCCCCTCCCCTGCCCCCCAGCTCATCCACAAACAAACCTACCATTTTATGGCAATTTGCATTTGTGGAAGCATCCTCTCTCCCAGGAGACATAGTAAGTAAATTCATTCGTATTGGTACAGACAAAACTGAAACTCCTCGGCGTGTAACACGGGCAATTTGACTCTTCTCCTTGGAAGCAGGACACACAGAGATAACAAGTGCTGACAACCTCTTGGTACATCCTGACATGTAAAGACGTGACGTATCGATCTGTACACGCGGGCTGTGTTCTCTGCTTGACTGATGGTTAGTGATACCATCTGCACATCCACAGCTTGTCCAGTCTCCAGGCTTCTTCCATTTGGTGGGATGTTCTTAATACAATATTCCTATTCAACACTTCAAAGTCCTTTCAAAGCATTTCACTTTTCATGTAATGCATGCCCTACATTCCAGCTTCTCCTGTTGGGAGCTCTGATACGAGAAAAGCTAAAAACAGTTCATCATGACAACCGACCACAGAAAATACAATTCAGAAGTAAAAAGTTGGGGAGCACAGTGTCGTCTCTTCCTTCATGAGCAGGGTTAGAGAAATCAAAATATCTTAAACCTGAGAAATCTTAGAGGTCATTTAGTCTCACCAGCTCGTTGTGAAATTGTGCAACCTGGGCAGGATTAAGAGTGTTTTAAGTAGTGGTATGAAAAAGTTCCAGGTAGAGAGAGTCACATCTACATGGACACAGGGACGCTGAGTGGACCGCCAAGACACTCGGACTAGATGGGCCAGTCAGGAAGGAACAGAACCTAAGAATAAATAAGCAGGGTTGAACAAATTTACAAAGGATCTTGAAATTTCCACTTCCACATTTCCAATGTGGTGAATAATTTTCCACTTTTCTGGAAATTTAGACATTGAATCATGTAGCTTAGATTTGGAAAGGAACTCAGGATCTCAGCTTTTATGTCTTTTCTTCACTACACTTAACTTCATTTAGTTGTATTTTTTTAATTTAATTTAAAAATGCTTGCCATCCCCTAGATGGCACAATTGGCAGGCATGTAGTGAGTACGCCAGAATTATTTGTTGAGTGAACGAGCTCATTCATTCAACAAGTCTACACAGAAATGACATCCTTTTTAGAGCTTCCTGAATGGTTGACTTCCTAACTCTGGTCTGTGAGTATCTTAGGTCATACGAAGCCCGGCCATCACCAAGGTATCCCATGCCCTCATCGAGCTGCCATTATTGAGAAGGAACCAACTTCTTCTGAAAGGAAGGGGTCAGACTTTGGATCATCGGGCTATTGTAGGTCGAAGAACACGAGGATCCTGAACGTTCTGGGGGCTCTAGGCTTCGGGCAGGACCCAAGGGAATGTAACACACGGGGCCTGTGGGCGCTTCTCAGAAAGCCTTATGGGGTTGGACATTCCGATGCCGATTTCCATCAAAATCGCCGAGGCTCGCCTTTGAGTACTTAATTAAGGACAACAGAGCCGTGGCGTGGATTCGAGACCGGGTCTGGCTCGGAAGTTCAGATTCTGACTTGCGACGCGACCTCTACTGTGGAAAACAAAATTGGCGCCTTCGAGCGCGTCGCACAGAGCCGAGGGCCAGGTCTGCGCGCGGCGCCTGCGGCGCGGCCCCTCGTCGGGCCCGGAGAGCGCGGCCGTCGGGGCCGTTTCACCGCACCGTGCGCGTCGGGCCGCGCTGCGAAGGTCCCCTTGAGGCGGAGGCCGGCGGACGCCGCGGGAAACGTCTCCCAGAAGAAGGCGTCGAAGAACGGAGCGGCCGGAAGGCTTCCTGGGGCCCGACGCGCCGGCAGGCCGAGGCGCGGACCTGCAGCGGGTCCCGAGCAGGTTTTGTTTCCTCGGCCGCGGCCCGTCCACCCGCGCGCACCGCCGTGGCTCACGCGCGCACACCCGGCCCCGCGTGCGCGGTCGTGCGCGCGGGTCGTCCCAGCTGTCTCCAGCCCGCCACCGCCTCGGGGCGTCGGGACAGCGCGCCCGGCGTGCGACCGCGGGGGACCGGCCGCCGCCGACACGGAGGACTCGCCCGGGTGCAGACGCGCGTGGGCAGCACGTCGGGGCCGGGGAGGACGCGCACCCGAGGCGGCGGCCGAGGAGTTCCCGGAACTTTCCAAGGTCACAGCAGAAACTGGGGCACGTGCTCTGCAGTTTGCTGCTCGAAGCAGATGGAACCGGCCCTCGCGGACACGGACACGTCCGTTCAGGGCACACTGAGAAGAAAACACAGACCCAGCCTGGCCTGCAGGCAGCCGCGCCGGCCGCCTCCTTCCCGCGACTCCGCAGGCAGCCCCGGAGTCCGGCTGGGGCATCACCGACACCGCACGGGCCGGCTGCGAGCCCGCGGACCTGCCCGAGGTGCCGGACGGGCGAGCGGCTGAGCTGGCCCCGCGCCGTCGTTAACAGGCGGTGCGCGAGACACAGCCTTCGAAGAAAGCTCGGCTGCTCCTGAGCAACGCCCCTGGCCGCCACGTAAACTTGCGGCCTTTGGCGCAAACGTCAAATTTTAACTTTCTTCCACCCGCCGCAGGCCCACCCCGCAGCCGATGCGGCCGGGAGGGGCTGTGAGGCCAGGATGGGCTGGGGGACGCCCGTTACGCCGCTCAGCGGCGACAGCTGAGGCTGACGGTGGCCGAGGTCAGGGACTTTGGCACATTGGGCCGAGCAGGTTAAGAAAAATTGGCAAATGACGGTGGGAAATGGTATGAACAGTGTGGAAAGAGGTCTTAACTCGAGAGCGGACCCGATTTCCTTAGTCTTAAACCTGAGATGCCTCAAATTCCCAACGCTCCGTGGCCGGTACAACTGGAGAGTCTTAATGAGGTCATGGGAGATGAGGTGGAAGCGATGGTAAATCCCTACAATGAGTCCTGCGAGAGAGAACGCGGGGCTTTCCAACGCGAAGAGAGCTTTCCTGCGTTCCGAGAAGCGGGATGCGCGAGTGAGAAAGAGGCCCTCGGAATGCGGAGCACAGCAGCGGGTCCCTAAGGGAGATGCCAGGAGCGCGGACCTAGAGTGAAGTGCATTGGGAAGGAGGAGAAAGGGCACATCTTCAGAAAAACTCAGTTGTAGCTGGATTCACAGGAAGAAACGAGACTAGGAACCCAGGAAAAGAGAGTTGAGGAGGAAAGTACGCCTCTAAACAGCATGTCTTTGTTCCGGGTTGTCACGTTACTTTCCTTAGGGAAAACCGCCTGGGAGGTGCCGAGCTAGAAGCAGGATTAGACGTCACCTTCCCACCCCAGTTGTCACGCGGTACGGGAAAGCGAAGGCCCGGAGGTTAGTGACTGACCCACGGCTGCACAGCTGGTAACCGGACAACCAGGACTAGACTCCGTCCTCCAGACTCCTGCTTTGGATTTCTGTCTTCTGGTTTGGATCAGAAGACTCTGGTCTAGGGTTGATTCCCATAACAACTATTATATAATAAAATGATTCTACAAGTTCTCTGTGCTGAGTTTTCTCATCTGCCCTGTTACACAGAATTATTAGAATAAAATGAAGATGAAGCATGAAGCATTCATTGTAAAAGGCAAATAGGAATATTCACAAATGAAGAATTCCAACCAGATGGCATCTCCTGGGAGCTTAAGGATGGGAATTAACTTTGTATCTTTCCCAGGTCCTAACATACATAAATAACACTGAAATGAGCCTAAATACTTCCATTATAATAGAATCAAAATAACTTAAGATTGTGTATAACAGGGAAGCCACCTAGTAGGGCTTCTTCCAGGAGCCTATATTTTCAAAAAAATAAATATACCCTTTGGAAAAAGCAATGTCCCTCTGCAACATAGTCTTAGATCTAGGAAGAATTTAGAAATACAGAGTTGGTTGGAAAAAATAATTTTGACTACATTTCCAAATGTCAGAACTGAACAAATAACTTCTAATTAGTATTAAACTTATTTTCCTTATTCCTTTGTTCCCAATTTCTATAGAGAAAATCCTTCCTGAAACTAACCTTTCCTATGTTAACAAACAAGATAAATGTAATTTAGAAATTTATACAAAATCACTCAGTTACTTAATAGTTCCATATAATTGACATCTACTTAAAAATATCATTAGCATTTATGAGCAAAATTACGTTAAATATTTGTTTAAACTTATAATTCAGTTTAAGCTTAGTATTTGAACTTTCTAAAAATAGAATTACTCCATTGATACAACCCGACATTCCATTTACTACCTAGTTTTAAGTGGAAGAACATGGATGAGATGTTTGAATTCCTAAAATGCTGGCCTTTAAAAATGTATTGTTTCTATTTGTCCCTGTATTTTCTTAAATATCTCTTTAAAAGTTTTTATTTAAATTCCAGTTAGTTAACATTCAGCGTAATATTAGTTTCAGGTGTACGATATAGCGATTCAAAACTCGAGCCCGGCACCTGGAGCTCACCGCTGCAAGGGAACTCCTGAACCCCCATCACTCACTCCACTCATCCCCTCACCAACCTCCCCTCTGGGAACCATGAGTTTATTCTCTCTAGTTAAGACTCTGTTTCTTGATTCTCTCAATCTTTTTCTTTCTCTTCGCTTGTTTGTCTTGTTTCTTAAATTCCACATATGAGGGAAATCACACAGCATTTGTCTTTCTCTGACTTACTTCACTTAGCATAATATTCTGTAGCTCCATCCATGTTGTTGCAAATGGCAAGATTTCATTTTTTGGTGAGATATACAAAATATAAATATCTCGCATCTTCTTTATCCATCTATCAGTTGACAGACACTTAGGTTGTTTCCATAATTTGGCTTTTATAGATAATGGAGCTGTAAACATCATGGTGCATGTCTCCCTTTGAATTAGTATTTTTACATCCTGGTAAATACCTAGTAGTGTAATCGCTGGGTGGTAGGGTGGCTCTATTTTAACTTTTTGAGGAAGCTCCATATGGTTTTCCAGAGTGGCCATACCACTTTGCATTCCCACCAACAGTACAAGAGGGTTCCCCTTTCTCCATGCCCCCATCAACAACTGTTGTTAATTTTAGCCATTCTGATGTGTGTGAGGTGGTCTCTCTCTGTAGTTTTTATTTGCATTTCCCCGATGATCAGTGATGTTGAGCATCTTTTCATATGTCTGTTGGCCATCTTTATGTCTTCTTTGGGAAATTTTCTTAAACTTCACTGCTAACTAGGGTATCAGATTCTTGGTTAACATTTTTCTATTCTGTCTGCATCTTTTCCAGAGGACATTCATCATTCAGTACATGAAAATGACACCCTCTCTCATTTCAGAAATGGTTGAATTTCAGTGGGTATATTTTGTAAAACTCAACTAACTTTCTGCCAGTACTGTGAGCAAAAAAAAAGGTCCAGATTGCCACATGTAATTTTACTTTTCAGCTCTAGAGGATAGCAATGATAGTTATCTTCATCATCAAAAAGTTCCAGGGCCAAATTTTATCAAGTGATCTGGTGTTGTTGCCAAGGAATTAAGATATCTAAGAAACATGAAGTTGGTCCTCAAATTTGGTTGCCCTCACCGAAGAAATTCCAAATAGTGTATTTTAATATACAGAACTTTCACTGCCAACAATACTTTCTTGGGTTCCGAAATCCCTGTGAATATTTCTCAATTTGCAGAGATGGAAAAGTGCTCTCAGGGCATGGTCACCATTCTCACATCTTGTGACATCAATGCCTCTCACACATGAAATCTGAATTGTCGAAATGTAGTCTGGGGGAAACTTTGCTAACCCAGGACAGAGAGCAGTATTTTAATGTCCATTGACAACTTCTTGAATTTTCAAGTTTAGAAAAAACTTTAGCCTATTCCTATTCTCCTAATTCAAAGGAGAAGTTCCACAAGGGGGAAAAAAATGACTGTACAGGATAAAAGAAGACATCCATAGCATTTGGTCTGAGCAAACTATACCAACAGGGACTTGCTTAGCAATAGTCTAGCTAAGGGTCCTCAAAGGAAACCAGAAGACTGGGAATGTTGGCAAGTTACCTGCATATTGTTCAAGGTGGTATGAGATATTTATCAAAAGTTCAGACAAGATAGATCAAACAAAGCAACTGGCTCCAGAAGTAATTCAGTGAAGACCCAAAGAATGTTGGGAGAAGGGTCATATATCACATCTGAAAATTATATGCAGTCACACTGCAGACCACAGGCTTTGGACTCAGACAGATCTGGGTTTGAATTCTGGCTCTATCGCTTACTAACTGGTTGACCTTGTGAAAGTTACTTAATCTCTCTGAATCTCAGTTTCTTCATCAGGAAAATGGGGATAACACTGACTACCTTAATAGACTGCTATGCGATTAGGGAGGCACAGGGGTATGAATGCCTAACAGCTTCTGGCTCATAGCAAAAAAAAAAAAAAAGAGAGAGAGAGAAAAAAAGTGGCTACTTAAGGGGATCACAGATGTAACCAAAAGATTTTACAAAAGATTATGTGGACTACACGGAAAGGAGCAGTGTCCTATCATTGGAAATCAGACAGCATGACCAGTGCAGAAGCTCCACTTAAATCTTCTAGTTTTCTAAGTAAAATGGCGGATTATTAGTAACCTTGTAAATCAAATTCAGGACTAGACTAAAAGTAGATTTTGCTAATGATAGGAGATGATTTGATACGGGTAAAAGATATCTAGATGTATTCTCATCAGACAACTGAAAAATTTACCAACAAAGACAAAAAGAGCTAAAAGCACAATACTCATCAGAATATTACTTGTTGGTGATTACTAACAGTTTGAAGATGTCCCCTAAGAATTCCTTCATTTGGCTGGTTAAGTGCAAAATGACACAATAGTGTTTTCATTGTTCTCTGAAATTGGTTATTGTCTATCTTGTACTAAAACCATTGGTTAAAGAACTAAAAAAATAGATTATAATTTTGAGGTATACATAAACCAGATTCATATTTTTATCCTCAGAGGAGCTAAAAACATATCCTGTGCTTCAAAATTTTAGTTGTAGTTTGACATTTTGAGGAACAATACTATTTCCATTTATCAGAGCATGTTGCTAGAGTCTTGCATATTTAGAAAAGGGTAATAGAACTGAGGTGTGGAACATACATAGACTGGATAAAACGTGTTCAATATTATATCTTTCCGTATCTAAAAACAAATAAACAAAAAGATTTTTCAAAAGCTGCAGGATAAAGTTTGATATAATCTTTGTGGCCAGTAAAGAAACTCAGAAAACAGAAAACAAATGGAACCACCATGCCTCCCCCCTCCTCACCCATTACCGTCTTCCCCATTAACAGGCAGGGCATAAAATAATTTCCAGAGAAACATGAGATTTTTCCTTATCAAAGAGGGGCAGAGGTTATAAAAAGGTTGAGAAACACCTTTAGAAACCCAGCAGCTGGAGAACTCTTTAAACATCACGAGGGACAACATACTCTCCCCGTGAGGCATGCTACAGGAAAGAGATGAATTAAAGCCTTTAATCTCCTCTGTGGTAAATGAAACCCAAAAAATCAGATTATAAACATTGGGTTACTAGCTCAAGGGGTTCCACCAGAGATTTTATTGCAGTGACCATGTCCGACCTTTGTTGCTATTTGGTCTCTTAGGTATAAACTTAAGTCAGAGGAACAAGATCTCTGGGTGAGGATTCACTCTTCACACCGCCAGTCCCACACTCATTTAAAGAGGAAAATGGCAAAACAAATATTACTTTTACAGTTGTCAGTCTTATACGAAGTTTCATACATTGCTTTTGAAAATGACCTTTCGCTTAGATGAGACAACACTGACACACATTTTCTTCTGTCAGAGCAGGGGCATTGTTGCCTACAGTCAGAGTCTGATCGCACTCTGCCACTCTTTGCCTCACTGAGATTTCTGCTCAGCATGTTTTCAACCCTACTTCTTCAGTGTGGCTCCTCATAAAGGTTAGATTTTTTTTTTTTAGTTGAATAATATTTTACACAAAAGAAAAACAGATCATCTCTCTCTGGGCAATAGTGAGTAGTTCAAGATGATTTGCGTAGCACTGAACAACCATAGTCGTGGCAAGTTCCGATATCATATCTGCTGCTGAATTTCTGAATGTTTCAGGGAAGTTTGTTATTAATGACAGTTTGTGGTAATGAGTGCCTGTTTATATTGTCAAAATTACCAGCTGACACTTGAGCTTATATGAACAGAACTGCTGAGCTCACATTAAAGAGGGAATAAGCATGCTAGAGGTGACAGAATCATGCCAACAGTGGGCTGTGGGTGACTATTACGTGGGTTATGACACTTCGGGTCTTGCTCAGGGACTGGGCAATGATAATGCGGTAGAATAAGGACGGGCTCAAGCTGAGATCTCAGACAGCAGTGAGGTTGTTTGTGGAGTTGTGTAACAGAAACGCCTGAGCAGCTCAATAAACGAGTCACATCTCCTGCCTGAAGGGTGCTTCAAGACCACGTTCATTGGCTGAAGCAGCAGAGCAGGGCCACTATGCAGACGAAGGGCTGACAAAACAGCTGAGCTCATCCAGGGATTGGATGAAATAGGGTTATAAAATCAGTCACGAAAAACACAGAGCTTTTTGGATCATCTGTAGCAGCTGGGTCGATCCTCCCCCTCACGTCCAGATGGACAACCCCAAACTCTCCGCTGTATGCGCATGTGTTACCCCAGTGGACAGCTTTGGACTAACCAACAACTGTGCAAGGTGGCCTTAATGCCCGAGATTCTCCATGGGCAGTGGGTCCCTGACATCGAACTCAGAAGACCTCTTTGAAAACCAACTGTGGAACCTTGGGCAATGTAGATAAGCCATTGCTTTTGTAAGACTGACCACTGGATGTGTTCGTCATTTCAGCGTCTTGCCAGCTAAAACAGGTTGCTATGAGCCAATTGGATGGACAAAGGGAAATAGACACCAAATGTTAGAGGCCATTGGTGACTGGATACGGATGAAGGAAGAAATCAGGACATGGACCTATGCCACTAGCACTGCCCTTCAATGGAGGGTAATTCCAAAGGACTTACTTTAGTTAGTCTGGTCAAAGAAGCAAAATCCCAGTAGACCCTCCAAAGGTTCTAGTCGGAACTCAGTTATTGCTTCAGAATAATGAATTCAAAAAAATTACTCTCTGGTTTAAAATGATGATGTCTACATTTCCTTTGGAACTTAATGAATCATTTGGGGTGTTTGAGTCTCCATATAACACAAAAGTGACATAACAATTTGGAGATCAGAGAAACAAACACGCATATGTAGGTTCACTCTCAGTTAACATGTGCTGGATACATTTGACAGTATTTTCAGGATTTTGGTGTCAACTTCTATACCCCTGATATGACTAAGACCGATAAGCCATTTTCTCAATCATTAAGATGTCTTGATTTCAAGAATGTAAGTTCTATTTAACATCTGAACATCCAATACATACCAGAGGCAATGATTGCATACAAATGTCAGTTAACCTCAAACGGAAGTGGAGCTACTCACCTGGGGTACAGTTTCTTACCAACAGATACAGAGTTGTGCAAGGATGGAGGCAAAATTTAGTGTTAATATGCATCTTTCTGGTGTTTTCATCAGACTAAAAATTGGTCAAGATCATTGTTTTGTAGCTTGAGTTATAGATTCTATTTCCATATAACACAAGATGCCTATCACTTCTGAGAAAAGGGAATTTTAGTTTATGATAATTATATTTCAGAGAGAGACTACCTGAAGGTATTTGAAGTAATCTGTAGTGATTTTAGTTTGAAAAATCGTTTCTCCTGGAGCAACTGGCCATAAACCTGCCATTTGATAGATCTGATCTATTGCTTGGAAAATGCAAGAGAGGGAAAGGGCAATGTCTTAGAAAATCTTAGGGGTAAAAGAAAATCTTAAAATACTAAAAAACAATTAGAAATGCGAAGCCATGAGTAGCGAGTATAATTCTTAACACAAATAATTGAAGTAAACTCAAATTCTCAACAAACTTAGGACTAACAATAGTTTTTAAACTATTTTTTGTCAAAGTCAAACCTCTTAAGACACCAGGTGATCTGTTTTAGGCTAAATATAGGCAGACAGACAGACATATCATAGTTAACAGATCACCTAAAATTCAAAGTCATGGACTAGCCTTAATTTAGTAGCTGTCTTTGGACAGCAGAACAGGCAATCTTAGCAGTGTAAGTTTAAAAATGTGAACAATCTGAAATAGCAGAAATCAATATAAAATAAAAGTCACCAGAGCAATTAGGGGAATTGAATAATTTTTGCCTACCAATTTTCAAGCAAGCCAGAATTCACTATTTGAAGTATCAAGTATATCATTTGGGGGCTCCCAGCACTGGAAAGGAGGGGCTATCTTGTTGAACATCATGACCCTAGAGTCCACTGCAGTACACAGTTGATAAATATTGTTAAATGAATGGAGTGTGAAGATTCCAGAAACTTGGCATCCTTAGGCCAACAGTATTGACATCCCTGCCATGACAAAACCTGTAGCACTTTTAAGTTTTATGTCTGGGTTCTGAGATGAATCCACAGAACAGAAAGCTCTTAGCAATATTAAAAATGTGGGACTCATTTTTCAGAGCTGATCACTAAGGTAAGAATGACCTGGAGAACAAAGCATACAGAGAGGGAAGACTTTGAAAATGAAGTATATACATCACACTTATTAGAACACCCAGGCCAGCTTACATATAAACTAATATATGACCGGTAAAGAGGGTAGTGGTTCTTTCACTCATATAAAGAACTGTAGTGGTTCCTATCATCTATCAGCAACTCGTATCTTCCATGACTTAATAAATGCCCAAACAGGGATTTCTCTTGCATAGACGTGCACGCTCAGTAAGGTGCGGCATGCATAAATCAGAATCCAATCCAAAATTCTACTCATGACAGATTTTCAACAGTCTGACCTTAACCTTCAGTCAATAAAAGCACTTCTGTGTTTGAAATATACCTATTCATGATATGCGACTCATTTTATCTTGTTTCCATATGGATGGGACTGGCAATGGGGGGAAACAATGACAAATCTGTCTGGACTGGAAATGGTCTACCAATCCTCCCTCCTCTCCAATCTACCTCCTGCTCCCTTGCCCCCAGCTCCAAGAGAAGCTTGGCTCCAAGAGAAGGACAGCATGAAGAGGCTAACAGGGGTGATTGCTGTCAGCCATGTCTTCATACTTAGGCACATATCTGTCGAGCAGCAGAAACGAAAGTCTCTGCCACCCTACTACCTAGTGCTGTGCTGCTCCTGTCTCCGGCATTCATCACCGAGGCAACAGAAGGGCAAAACCTTCCATTCCTGTCCTCAATCCCCTCCCCCAGCTGAGCCTGGGATAGGCATTAAGTAAGGCCGCCTTTGCGCAGAGCATTTCCCCCCTCGAACATGCTCTCACAAGCCCCCTTTGTTCCCTGCCCTCCGCGCCACTATACGCTACAGCAGCAGCCGCCCAGATGTTCTCTATCACAGCCTGAGCCGTGCCAGCAAACTTTGGCACGCACGAAAGTGCACTGAGTACTGGCCCTCCAGAAATACCTTATTCCCCCTCTGATTTCTGCAAATATTTTTAAATGTTAATGGGTTCCACTCACCCACAACCTAGGGGGAGGTTACAGAACAGGGCTCTGTGTGTCCAGCAAATTAGCAGCCCGAGGACACTGCTTGGCGCCTGGGTTCTGTCCCGCCCTCGGGCGTTGGCTGGAGTTCTCCAACCTTGAACTGCGGAGGCCGGTTTGCCAGCACATAGCTTTCTAGTGACAGAGGTTAGATGCGCGGTTGGCAGGAAAGTTACTCCAAGCTACAAAAAACAAGGGACCCTATCTTGGTCTGAAAGTTTTGAAAGCGGAGAGATCCTTTGAGCATCCCTGAAATAAGATTTTGAATTTTTTTTTCCTCTTACTCAGCCTCCCCCCCGCCCTTCAGTACCTTGGCACAAAACAATCTGATGGGTGCTCTGGAACTTTGGCTATCATGCACCTTTGGAAGTACCTTAAAGACAGAAAACAGTACATTAACAGGAGTCTCAGTGCAAAATGTAATAACATGGACATTTGGATCTTACATATACAGGTAGGAAGGTGATAGGTATTTGGAGGGAGAAGAAGAGTAGAAAGACTGTGTTTGTCACAGGAGAGACTTACTCATCTTACTGACATTGTGACAGCTGTTTTGGGCTGTAGCTGGGGCCTTGACAAAGTCTGTGGGAGAGAAGAGATAATGGAGAGCCACCCTTAAAGAGCCTTTGTTTTTAATCCCATCCTGATAATCTCACTGGTCACTCTGGAAACAAACTGCTTATATGTTATCCACCGCTAGGCCCTCGTTTCTCCGTAGCTAAAGCTCTCTTGCTACTTACAAAGTCACACTGTGCAAGGCTGGTAGCCCACATGTCCTGCCCCTGCCCATGCTGGGGAGGGGACGAACTGAACCTTGGGTCTTCTGTCTCTTGGATGTGGGCTTTGAAGAATCACTCTGTCTCATGCCATGATCCAAAGACTTCAGAATGTGCCAGGTACACCATTGGTATTCCTGCTTTAGGTGAAATTGAGGAGTAGAGAATCAGAAGGACCCCGAAAAGATCTGACCGCAGAGCAAATGCAGGGTTGTACAACCCAGATAAATCTTGAGAATCTTGAGAAGTAAAATCATCTACCCACATATCAGCTTGGGCACTGAGGAAGGAAACCACATCTTAATGCCTACATTCATGTAATTTTTCTATTCCTCTGTCTTCATTAGCACTTTTTTAAACTTTACTACCCAACCAAGAAATGGTATGAATGTTCACTACAGGAATTTCCCCAAGGACCCACCACTTCTTCCGTGGAAACCACCAACTGACAGGTATAGCCCCTGGATTCTTTGAATCCTTTGCTTCAAAACCTTCCCCTTGATCTTTCTACCAATTCTGGACTGCTTGCCTGATCCTAATCAATTTCCCACATTGAAAGATCAGATTTAAGCAAAACTTACAATCCTCAATAAATTCTGACCTTACTTTTCCCCCAGCCCTTTCAGGACACGCCCAACGCTCTGTGAGGTGATGCTCATTTCCCCACCGCACCAAGCAATAACCTCCGCTCTATCTTGCCCACAGTCGTATTGCATATTTAGAGATCCAACCTGAGATGGAACTAATCTTTTGAGATTTTGAGTTTTATACTTAAAACTGGGGGAGGTGGGATGATTTTTTTCAATTCTCTATCTTCTCAAAATTATTCTTCTCCGTTATTTAAAAAGTTCTGATATGATTTAAAAACTGAAATTATGAAGAATTTCTATTATGAGCTAATTCTAAAATGAAATTAAATAAGTTTAAGAAGTAAAACTTTACTTAATAAGCTAAAAGTATAGGCAGGAACCATGACTTCCATCTCTAAATTTGAGTGATGACAAATTATTTTGGTGCAAACTGAAATATCCCTAAATGTTTATGTCAGTATCAACACTTGGATTTTTCTGATGTGGGAAAAACCTAGCATACAGAATTTGATTGCTGGCAGCCCCTGCAAGTGGGATTTGTCCTGGGTCTGTACTGGTAAGTCTCCAACACAGAAGACACCTGCAGAAGAACAAGAGTGTAACCAGGATAAAAGCACACATAAGATTTTGCTACATTTGTTTCTAGTCAGTAGCCCAAGAAAGAACAGTTATAAATGTCTGATATCGGTGTCTCAGCAAAGAATAAGATTTTAACTACAGAGACCATTAAAACCTCTGGATGAGAGGTGTGCTGGGTCAGAAAAAAGAACTATAGGATGACTACTGCCCAATCTACAAATATCTTTGGTTTTTTGTTTTGTTTTGTTTTGTTTTTTTAAAAAAAGGAAGTGCAAACCCAGTGAAGATTCAAGGTACAACACTGTTTCTAAAGCTAAGTCAGTAAATTCTAGCTAGGATCCTGCAAAGCTTTGGCTTTCCTTTAAAAGAGGTCTGCCAGTTTGCAGTTTGAGGACCCCATTGCTATACACTCTAAATCCTATCTTAGGCCAACATAAAGAAGACAAGACTTTTGGTTCAAAAAAGCCACTGTATATAATTGTTCATCTGTTCTACCTCGCCCAAATCGAGAAAGCATAAAAGTCAAAATAAATCCACAGTAAGCCTGAAGTGCCAGGAAAGATATCACCAGTGTCCATGAACTGGCAGATGAAATCAGATTGAGTGCAAATTCCAAAAGATACACACACACACACACACACACACACACACACACCCCTCTTAAATCCACACAAATGAAGGAGACACTCTCCTGAAAATCTAAGGTTACCTAGTAGAATCCTAGATTAAACCCGTGAATCAGAGACAGCAGGGACTAGGAGGAACAGACCTGAGTGAACAAGTAATTAAGGGCACAGAACAGCTGACCCCAGCTCCACACGCAGAGCCACTTTGGTGTTGCCCAAAGCAGAAAGCACAAATACTGGTCTTCCATAAAAATGGGAGTTCTCATCCAGGATGGGTAGAATGGGCTGTGGGAGAGGTATGTGCCCTTAGCTATGCTATCATAAGGGTTAGGAGATCTCATAGAAGAAAACAAGTATCTCCTACCCCCAAGCCTGCCTATGTCATACCCGTCCTTTGCACAAATTAGCGGGGGACAAATGTCATTCCCCAGGCTGGTGAAATGCGTCCCAGCAGGCAGCAGTGATCGGCCTAGCCTGGGGGTTTCAGCTTCCTTTATAGCACACGGATTCCTTGTCAGACGAAGCCTAGGGAGTCCTTCTCAGAATAATATTTTGAGATGTATAATATTTTGAAAATTTATATGATTATAAATGAAACCAATTACATTGAAAGGAAAGTATCAAAATATTTTTAAATTATAAAAATATACTTGCTTATTTATTAACACGTAAAATGATAAGATCTAGCAGCAGGCCAAACACGGCCAAAGCTTCAAAACAGTGATGATTATAATTCACACTTACAAACTACTGTGATGTGGAAATGTGTGTGGTGTCTATCAGTGACAAAGTCACAACATCCTGAATTCTATCTGCATTGGTCTGTGGTCTTCCAAGTTAAAAACCTCCGACGGCAGACTCACCAGCAAGCATGAGCAGGAAACCAAATATCAACTGCATGAGAAGGCCAACCACTTGTTTTAAGACTGCAATGTTGTGTGGAGGTTCCTCAAAAAATTAAAAATAGAGCTACACTATGGCCCTGCAATTACAGTGCTGGGTATTTACCCCAAAGATGCAGATGTAGTGAAAAGAAGGGGCATCTATACCCCAACGTTCATAGCAGCAATGGTCACGATCGCCAAACTGTGGAAAGAACCAAGATGCCCTTCAACGGACGAATGGATAAGGAAGATGTGGTCCATATATACAGTGGAGTATTACTCAGCCATCAGAAAGGATGAAAACCCAACTTTTATTTCAACATGGGCGGGACTTGAGGAGATTATGCTGAGTGAAATAAGTCAAGCAGAGAGAGTCAATCATCATACGGTTTCACTTACTTGTGGAGCATAAGGAATAACACGGAGGACATGCTGAGAAGGAAAGGAAAAGTGAATTGGGGGAAATGGGAGGGGGAGACGAAGCCTGAGAGACTGTGGACTCTGAGGAACAAACAGGGTTTTGGAGGGGAGGAGGTGGGGCGTTGGGTGAGCCTGGAGGTGGGGATTAAGGAGGGACGTATTGCGTGGAGCACTGGGTGTGGCGCATTAACCATGAATCTTGGAACACTGAAAAAATAAAGTAAAATAAAATAATTTAAAAACCTGCAATATTCCACAAAAGAGCTAATTCCTAAAGAAGAAAACATGCAGGAATTGGAAAGAATCATCAGAAAAACACAGTGTGTAACTATAGATAGTTTCAAAAGGAAAAGATGTCAAATTAAAAAAAAATACTTTGAAACAGGATGTGATGAAAAAGAAGCAGAGTTTTTGGAAATTATCAAGATTATTAAAATGTGGCTGAACTGCAGAATGGCTGAGACCTCAGATTCCCCGGGGGCTCAGGGGGTTAAGCCGCTGCCTCAGGCTCGGGTCAGGATCCCGGGGTCTTGGGATCGAGCCCCGCGTCGGGCTCTCTGCTCCGCAGGGAGCCTGCTTCCCCCTCTCTCTGCCTGCGTCTCTGCCTGCTTGTGATCTCTGTCTGTCCAATAAGTAAATCAAATCTTAAAAAGAAAGGTAGTATCAGAATTCAGTGACAAGAATAGAGATTAAAAGGAAGAGAGAAAAGACGAGATATATATATATCTAAAAGTTCTGCCATTCATCTAGTAAGTGTTCAAGAAAGCTAAAGTAAAAAAAAATAGAAGGAAAAAAAAATAAGTAGCAGAAACAAGAACAGCAAGACAAAATTTCTGCCAGATGAACAAAGTCTCTTCAGTAGGGCAAGCAGTAACATCCGGACATACTGTATTAAGATGAGTTACCTCCAACATTAAGTAGGAAGTTGTAATAGACTATGAAAGAAAAAGAGTATAACCAGGTGGAAAGAAAAATTAAAACAGCATTGGACCTCTCACCTGTAGCAACAGATACCAGGAGACAACAGAATACTTTGGATTAACCAGAGACAATCAGAATTCACATGAAAAATTAAACCATCCTTTAAAAACCAGGAAAATTTAAAAAATTTTTTAAAAATGTAAACCAGGACAAATAATCATATGCAAAGTATGAGTTGAACACATACAGCCTTTCGGAAAAAATACAAAATAATGTACTATAACAAACTAAAAAACTGAATTTAAGAAAGAAGATAATATAAGAAAAAAATTGTAACCAAATGTAAAGCCTGCAGTTAAGTTCAAATAACAACTGACGATTGACCCTAAAGTTAAGACAACTGCTAATGTTTTAGCAATTGATTCCTAAGGAATCAGGAATCAAAAACACAATGATAGGAGAGTATACAAATACACCCAATCAATGAAAAGGATTCCAAAAGATCTTAAAATGGAAGTTGATGGTGTGGTGTTGAAAAATTCTGCTAAGGGACGTGTGTGCTCTGGGAGATGGTGGAAATTCTTAGATGCGGATTAATTCTGGATCTTAACAGTAAGGTTGTTATCACTATGTGATTATAAATGTATACAAATAATTTTCAATTGGAATAACATAGGCACCACATATTATTTCCTTCCCCTGCTTTGGCCCTAAAAAGTTTCAGACCCAAAATCATAATGCAGCTCTAGAAAGTATAAGACCTTGAAATGTGGTTTCCGTGTCCTGTCAACATTCTTGGCTCCATTTTATTTTTCCTATTCTTATGTTCCCTCAATTTGGATTTCTTTACTTCTTTAAAAAAGATCATGTATATATTTGCACATGTGTGTATATGTCCATGTTCACATATATGTGTGTGTATATATGTTGAATTTTAGGTGATATATATATCCATCCCAGGCAGGGATAGAAAGAATATACATTTATAGTTTGATGGATGATTTCAATTAACTAAAGACAAGGATACAGTTTAACTCATTACTATTTAATCTCCATCTTATTAATGTAATCCAAAGATTACCTAGCCCAGAACTGTCCTAACCTTAAGATGGTTTTCAGACTGTCTACTCTTCTGAAAATCAATGATTGCTTCACTGTAGCTCTTAAGCACATATGTGGAAAGAACTGTGCATAGACTGAATGATCTAAAAGCAGAACTTGAAACATTCAAAGTGACCAGTTAACTATAGTAATGAGTAGGCTTCTTTCAAGCAAAACAAAGCAAAACCAACACCTGACTTGTAAGAGTGTGCCACTGAGAGCACAAACCCGTGAGGCAGACTGCCTGGGTTGATCCCGGCTAGCAGGTGTGGCAACTTGGACAAGTGACTACAATTGTTTGTGTTCAGTTTTCTCACCTGTAAAATGGGAGTGGGGGGAATAAAAAAGGTTGTTGTGAGGCTTCAGTAAGACAATGCATGAGAATCTCTTAGAATAGAGGCTACCACAATAAATGTTAGCTACGACCACTTTAAGAAAATATTTCCCTGGAAGACATCTTTCTCAGAATTATATTAGCATTATATTAGAATTATATTAGCATTATATTAGCATCCTATCATAATAAAAAAACTACTTCTTTGACTTTTTCTATTTCCATTCCTTTCGTCAGACCATATAACGGATAGTTTACTAGGAGGCATTTTCTCAGAATGATCCATCTGAAAAATTACTAAGTCCTGTGGAAACCTTCCCAGGTGTCTATGCCCACAGCAACTTACTAGTCCATCTTACCCAGTTAAACCGATTTTTACCACTAACAAAGGTTTTTATAACTGATGGCTTCCATACTGCATGTTTAGCAAATATAAAGGAACCCATCATCAATGGTTTGCTGCAGGAGGCTGGCGTGGACTGGCAAGAGGTGATTTACACACCTGTTCCTACCTCCATGTTTCACACTTACACTATTAGGAATCATCAAATGGAGGTGGTTGTTGACTTTTTTTTTTTTTTCCCCCGGAGAGCTTTTTGTTAAAAATTACCAGCTCATCACTACCTCTTATCCAAAAACACCAGCCTTTGCAAAGTCCCAAAGTTAAGAGTACCCACATTATCTTTTAAGATGCAGCTTTCACAATGTAAAAAGCAAGTATAAGATACCCTGATTTGCATATATAAAAGTAATGTGCTATAAAAAAGAACAAATATATTTCTATCTGGAATAACACAGTCATGAATACAACTTTCTATTCTGGGTTAAAAATCTGAGCACAAATCTTTTCAGATGCAACAGTAACTATTGTGGAAATGATGTGGTTTGGTTCCACATACTAAATTAACTTGGAAATGTTGATACATGATGTAAATACTCTTCGAAATCCAGTCTGTTTTATTCAAAGAAGTTTAAATTCAGAATATTTTATTTTGTTCTGGAAATTTTATAAAGGGGTTTTGCCAAAAGCATTAAATATTTGATTCTACTTGTTAAGATTTGCAGGAACTGCTTTAAATTTATTATAAAAAATAACAGCAACAGCAACACATTTTCCCCTTTCATTAAGGTAGTGAAAAAAACGAACTTTAAGAGCTTTTCCATAAAAATGCTCTAAAATATTCCATTAAAATTAAAAGGCAACTGCCATTTCACACGTGGTCAGATTTAACTATTCGAAGTTATTTTAGGTATATCAGCCCCCAAAGACCAAACTACCTGAGAGTCCAGCTGTGTTCAAAGATCTCCAGAACCCAGCCTCCAAAGCTGGATAGGGCTGGTGCAAAGTGTTGTTAGACCTGAGAAGTTCTGGTAGTATTCCATGGAGTTAGTATTCGAGCCCCTAAAAACCCTCACTTGATTAGAGGCTCCTTAATGAAGCAACCTCCCTGCAGTGGTCTGGGACAAATCTACACTAAAGCTTGCTTAGAACACAAGCCCAACCCAATATTGGGAGCTTAACCGCCACCCCTCCCCGCCATCAGAGATGGTGAATTGAGAATCTTAATAGCAAGCAATCTTCCAGGGTTGTGAGAAATAATGGCATTTCAGTTGAAATCTTAAGCATTCATGATTATAAAAAGTGTATTTAAACTGCTGCAATAATATGCATATTTGTCATTAAATATTATATTCCTTCTGGTATGGTTCTCCTTGCCCAGTTTTGTTTTATGGCAATATTTATGCATTTTAAATGTGGTCCAAACATTAGTTTGCCACAGAGATACGTACTTTCCTGCCTGAGTAATTTATGTATTTCTTAGGGTGGTCCATTATACATATGTTTAATTAGCCTTAGAATCAGATTGTTAAATAGTTGTTTAAATGTCCCAGATATCAAGAAATAAGAGTACCCTATATTTTTCAGGAATTTATTATTGACTTTTGCACTTAAACCTTAACAACATTTCACCAGTATCCTCATTAGGGTCTCCCAGAACCCCAACAAAATTTGACATAACTTACTTTTACCATAGTACCAGATGCTTAAGTCTTTGGAATTTCATTTTTTGGTATAAGAGAAAGTTATCCAAGAAAAGTGAAGTGAACTAATGACTACAAGATAAAAAAAACTATGGACACAAATGATACAGTAACTACATTTAAAAGCCAACAGACTTGTCAGTAAGTGTTAACATCTCACTTCCTGCACCAGTGTTAGAAAAAGGATATGGAGGTGGGAGTGTTTTTGTTTGGCTTGCTTAGCCGCAAGTGAAAAGTACAGGGCTTGAAACCATCCGTACTTGGGGTATAATTCTGACTCTTCCAATTACTCATTTGTTTGATCCTGAGAAAGTAGCTCAACTTCAAGTGACTTCTAGATTTTATCAGATTTCCTCTGAGATCCACCCAAAAATGAGAAAACAAAAATAATGAACACTGTTTTAATGATCTTATTTACACAAATATGATGTTAATACTGAGAGACGCTAGAACAACAGTAACTGTCAGATTAGGCCTTAACCTTGCCTCAAAATATCCCTCTAAGAACCTCTCAGCCTTGGCCTTAGATGACTTCTTTTTCTTTTTCTTTTTCAAGATTTTATTTATTTCAGAGAGAGAGAGAGAGACAGAGTGAGAGAGCATGAGAGGGGAGGTCAGAGCGAGAAGCAGACTCCCCATGGAGCTGGGAGCCTGATGTGGGGCTCGATCCCAGGACTCTGGGATCATGACCTGAGCTGAAGGCAGACGCTCAACCAACTGAGCCACCCAGGCGCCCCCTTAGATGATTTCTTGTTGTCAAGTATGGCTATATGTCATTTCTCCTGTCAAGTATGGAAAGTGAAGGATTTCTTCAACTTCCCACACACTCAGTACTTGCTTTTCAAGCCAGGCCACTGGCTTCTCTTCCACCTCAGTCAAGGAAGGGGCAATTTCCAGTCTCCTCACCTGCGCGCTTACTGTGCGGGTAACTGTTTGTTGGAAAGCCGTCATATGTCTACGAGAGCCGAAGGGACACGGGTGGTGTCATCTTTCTCTTGCTCCCTCCCGCCACACCAAGTGTCCTGGCAAGGTTGCTGCCCCTGGACACTGCGTTCCCTCCGGAGCCCCTCGTTCCCCAGATTGTAGAATATTTGGACCAAGTTCAGAGAAGAGTTACTAAAAGGATTAAGGGGCCGAGGGGACCAATTTATGAGGAACTCAGAAATGTTTGGTAAGTGGCAATTACCTTTAAAAAGGTGTGGTGGCTCTGACATTAAGTTTGGATTTCAAGCCCTAGTTGGCAAAAAGGCCTCTTTTCAGGCTTCCACATCCAGAAACACCCTGAAGAAGGGGCGGAATCTCCCTCTGGCTTGGCCCTCCGACCGCTGCTTAGGCTGCCTGGGTGGTATGCACAGTCCAATGCAGTGGCCTCCACGCACCCGCGCAGGCGGCGGCGCCGTGAAGCAGAGCCCGTCTGAGGTGCCTAAAGGATGCTTCCAGACGGTCTGCTCAGTGGTCACGAAGACAAGCCCGGGTTGCGGAGGGCTAGATCCCCCTTCCCAGTAAAGCACGCGTCTGCATCCCATCCCCAGCGTCTGCTTGATGCGGGGACACCATTTAGTAGGAGCCACTGACCGAGTCCCAGTGTGCAAGTCTGTATAAGCACACTGCCCGGAATTTCTTCGAGAATGACAGTCCCCACTTGGCCACAGGGGAAAGCCTGAGAACGCAGATGACAGTTAAGGAGGCTGAGAGAGAGAATTCCTCATAGCAGCACGGCCCCAAATGTTCTGCAAGTGATGTTACTCCGTGTTACACACATTGAAAAAGAAAAGAGCTAAAAACTGGAACAAATGAAGTCACACTGGGTGTGTGTGATGCGCGTGTTTTCAGACCGCAGCATTTCTCAGAGCCATTTATATATCGAAGTCTACTGTGTCTCGCTAAGGCGGGGAGAGTAGGGTGCATACTATTTCCTAAATTCCGACTGGGCTTGGGATACTTTACTCCTGAAGCACAGATCCTCTGTGCTCACAGCTACTTCCGTCGTGTCTTCTACCCTGCTGCACCCAGCACAGGGGAAACGGGGCGTGCGCCACAGCCTAGGCTAGAACGCAGCTTTTAAATCGAACCCACTCCTCTTTCCACCACCCTGACCTTCTAGCTGCTCTTCACTTATAAGAAGCTTTTCATCCTACGTAAAAGAAATGAAATTTGTCAACTAGAAACATCGACTCGAAGCTACAGAAGGTCAAACTCGAAGGCCTTCTGCTTTCTCGAGGGATCCAGGTAAGTGCGGATTTATTATTTTTTTCCTAAGGAAGCCCCCCCCCCCAAAAAACTGTGCAGGCTTTGTGTCCTGCAAAACTCGCTGCTGCCATAGCAGATGAAAATAGCCCAATGGGTTCTCGCCAAATTAGTAAGTTGGGATTGAGACAGTTGAACTTAAATTGCTACGATAGGACAGACTAAAATGCACTTTGAATTACTCTGGGGTCACCTTTGAGAGAGAGATTCATCCTCCTCTGTGGCTAAAATGTATATCCAAGTAAGAACTAAATTTAGATTCATAATTTCTATACTCTTCATAATTGCATGAACTTTACCCATCTCACTTCTTAGCATTCCTCGTAAGACATTTACTGTATCTACTATCTGGTTAAATAAGCACCTTACCCGATAGTCTTACTTCCGCCCTCCCACCTCTCAGCATTTCCCACTGTGAATACCCACTCTGAACTCAACACGCTGTAAATATTGCCACGGATGGAATTCCTTCTGAGGACCATGTGAAGTTTCTGTATCTTTTTTTTTTTTCCATGAGTGGGGGCTGCCCCAGTTAAACTTGAACCTGCATACTGCGATCTGGCATTCTACCCCAATTCTTCACAAGCTTCATTTATATTGGTCTTGTCTCTTGGAATTTCCCATAGGCTGCCTCACTAAAATAATTTCCAGCCTGATCTTCTTCTTGTCTGATCTCTAGTTTGACATTATGCCTTCACAATCAAATCTTGTCATTTAATCCAAAACAAAAACTTTATTGTGACTATTAAATCGGTAATATTCACAGACTGACCTTGGTAACTCATTTTTACCATGATTGAGAAGCCAGCGTTTAAGCTTTGACTACTGATGCTCAAAACTGCACATTTCTTCCAGACTATTCATATTTAACAAGATATGCTAACAACCACACACACACAAATCACTATCCAACCACTCTGTGTCTTCGACCAAATAATATATATATATTTTTCAAGTAAACTTATAGTCCAGATTATAAAACCATTTTCATTTTTCAAGTAAACTTATTTTTCAAGTAAACTTATAGTCCAGATTATAAAACCAGGACTGGGTGTAAAAGGCAAACATTTTACCTTCCTGTGTTTTCTTCCCAGCATCTTCCTGAGCTGGTGACTAAGAAAATATGCTAAGCCCAAAATAGCAGTTGTGTACTTGTCATTTCCAAGCCAAAGGGGAATTGACAGACACCCCCTTTACAAGTCCAATGTTTGTAAATATCCTATGAAATGACTTCATTCACTCAATGATTTCTGGAGGAAGCTGGCAGAATAACGTAGTAATTAAACTGAAGACTGATGGAAACTCTTAAACAGGAGAGCTATTTTGCACAGCAATTCACATCAATGCTTTTAATACATTTTCACTTAAAAAAATTGCTTGAAATACTAAGGCAGTTAAAAGGAACTGCCTCTTCACTGAGACACATATTTAAAATTCTAGTAGAGATGGCCTATGGAAAAGAAGGAGAAACTCAGTTTCCCAGTATCATCTTAGAATCAGTATGATTTATTATAAGTATGATGAATTGTGAAATCAAAACTCAACTGTATTCAAATGTAAGTAGAAAAGACATCCCAAAGCCAGAACATCATGTGCTCAAGACCCCCTGCCTGTGCGCCAGGTACTCACTCCGTGGGGACTATGCGGTCTGGCACTGTTGTTGCTCTGCCCAGCATCCCTGTGGCTCCTCCAGCTGGTCGCCAGCATGCCCTGATCCATCCACACGGTCACTCATTTATTCAACAACACTGAGCTGCCACCTCAGGCACTGCCCTAGTTGTCATGTAGCTGTAAACAAAAATACTTTCCCACATACCTCTCCTAACGGCCTAATAGTTATGTACTTGGAGACAGACAAAAATTCTAATACAAAGCAATAAATTGGAATCCAAAAGCAGATAGAAGGAGCTCTGGATGCTTCCCAAAGGAAAATGCAAGCTGTGAAATTACTCATGTCACTTCATTTTTTATTAAGTTTTCAATTTTAATTCCTGTATAGTTAGCATAGTTATGCTAGTTTCAATTATACTATAGTGATTTAATGATTCATTACATTACTCAGTGCTTATCACAGTAAGTGCACTCTTAATCCCCACCACCTGCTTCACCCAGACCCCTGCCTACCTCCCCTCTGATAACCATCATTTTGTTCTCTATAGTTAAGAGTCTATTTCTTGGTTTGTCTCTCTCTTTTAATCTTTGCTCATTTGTTTCTTAAATTCCACATATGAGTGAGATCATATGGTATTTGTCTTTCTTTGAATGACTTATTTCACTTAGCATTATACTCTCTAGCTCTATCCATGTTGTTGAAAATGGTAAGATTTAATTCTCTTTTATGGCTGAATAATATTCCTATATATTGATATATATATATATATATATATATATATATATCACCTTTCCTTTATCCATTCATCTACTGGTGGACCCTTGGGCTGCTTCCATAAGTTGGCTATTGTAAAAAATGCTGGCAAAGCAAAAACATAGGGGTGCATGTATCCCTCTAAATTAATGTGGGGTTTTTTGTGTGTTTTTAGGGTAAATACCCACTAGTGTGATTACTGGACTGTACAGTAGTTCTATTTTTTAACTTTGCGAGGAATTCCATACTGTTTTCCACAGTGGCTACCCCAGCTTGCATTCACACTAATAGTGCATGAGGGTGTCTTTTTGTCCACGTCATTGCCAACACTTGTTTCTTGTGGTTTTGATTTTAGCCATTCTGACAGGTGTGAGGTGATCTCACTGCAGTTTCAATTTGCAATCCCTGATGATGTGTGATGTTGAGCATCTTTTCATGTGTCTGTTAGCCATCTGGATGTTTGCATTGGAGACATATCTATCTGTTCATATCTTCTGCCCACTTTTTTAATGGAATTATTTGTTTTGGGGGGGCATTGAGTCATATCAGTTGTTTATATATTTTGGATGCTAAACCTTTATCAAATATGTCATTTGCCAATATCTTCTCCCATTCAGTAGATTGCCTTTTAGTTTTGTTCATTATTTCCCTCGTTGTACAGAATTTTCTAATTTTGATGTAGTTTTAATAGTTTACTTTTGTTTTTATTTCCCTTGCCTCAGGAGACATATCTAGAAAAAGCCTACTACAGCCATTGCTGAAGTATAGGTCTTCATTTTTAAAAGACTCTAACATACAAATAACCACCATCTTTCCTAGTACCTGATGGCATAGATACAAAGCCTAGAAATAAAGGGAAACTTTTAGGCCATTCGTAACAATTTAAAGAATGGAGTAAAAGAAGTTGGCAAAAATCAGGACCAACTTAGGGAAACCAAGCCAGAAAATTCCAAGGTAGAGTGAAATTGGATGAGTTAGTGACTAAAAAGAATTTGTTACACTTCAGAAATATTTCCCATTTCTCTTTGTCAGTATTTAACTTAGTAAATATTCTTCTAGATGAATAATCATATTCCTTTGAAAATACAAATAACATGTGGGTGTGAGGTAAAGGGCTGTCAGTCATTCACATTCTGCTTGTATGAGCTACGTAAAAATTTAATGAAATGTTTGGCACAGTTCTTTGTAAATTAAGGAATGCTGTAAAATCAGAATGGCAATGTAGTTAAGATCACAGATTCTGGGTCCACACCACCTGAATTTGAAATCTAGCTCTACTAATAACAAGCTATGCAAGTTTAGGAACTAATTTAATCTCTCGGTGCCTCAGTTTTGTTCATCCACAAAATGGGAATAATAGTTGAAACTATTCCACAAGGTTGTTGAAAGGTTTAATCAGTTAGTATACGTAAAGTACTTAAAACAGTGCTGGGACTTGCCCTTTTGACCAAAATGGAAACAACAGAGACTGGTTTTATGCTTCCTCCTAAAACTACCAAAAACAAACAAATAGGATATGAAATAAAATATGAAAGAATGATTATCAAGACACAGTACATCAGGCAATGAAGGACAGTGATCCCTGAGACATGGGAAACAAATAAAGCAATCTCGAATGATTGCCCTAATTTACTGCCTTGAGAGAGTTCCCAGACCACAGTATAGAAGGTAGTTAAGGGGAGGATCCATGCAAAGCTTTCAGGGCTCCCTAAGTTGAAGAGATGGAGTTCAGAGTGTGAGTAGGGGGCTAGAAAGTGCAAGACAAAGTACTAGTAAGGAGAGAGTTAAAAAAAATAAAAAAGCAAAAACAAAAACAAAAAAACAAAAAAAAAATCCCAAAAAGCAAACAATGGGGATCAGCAGAGAAGTGACAAGCAAATGCCATGTGAGCAAACTATGTAAGACCAAGGAAAGAACTATCCAAAAGCACCAGAGAGTATAGTACACAGCACTCACATAGGACCAGGAATAGTGGCTATTGCCACCGGACTGAAAAACCTCAAAATTCATGGAACATTTGGTTAAGTACTCAGAAGATTCTTATCCCAGTAATAGGAAGTAATTAGTCTTGACTAAATATTTCTCTGGTCAGATCTACCACATTTTAAAATTATTCTCAAAGGGGTGCCTGGGTAGCTCAGGGGGTTAGATGTCCAACTGTTTATTTAGGCTGAGGTCATGATCACGGGGTAATGGGATTGAGCCTTGTGTCAGGCTCTGCACTCAGCATGAAGTCGGCTTGAGAATCCCTCCCACCCCCTGCTCGTGTGCTCTCTTTAGCTCTGTCTCTCTCTCAAATAAATAAATAATCTTTTTTCAAAAATAATTCTCAAAAAAGAAAAGACTATTTCCAAGTAGGAACTGCATCTCAGAACAAAGTTCAAAAATATTTATAGGAAAACAAAAATAGCAAGCCAAATTCACAAGGTAAAATTCACCATGTGTATCAAATCAAAGATTACCAGGTATGAAAAGAAGAAGAAAAATATGAATCAAAATGGGGAAAATTAATCAACTGAAACTGACTCAGAACTAATACAGATGTTAGAATCATCAGAAATGCCATTAATCATAATTAATAATGACATCACTATTATATTCCACATGTTCAAAGAGTATGGACAGACATTAAAGATATAAAAAAGACCCACACTGAACATCTATAGATGAAAACTATAAGGTTTGTGATGAAAAAGACACACCAGATGGAATTAGTAGAAATTAGACATTAGACAAGAAGATATTAGTGAACTTGAAGAAGCAATAGAAGCTATACAAAATGAACCAAAAAATATTAAAATACAGAAAGAGCTTCAGTGAACTATAGGAAAATGTCAAGTGGTCAACAGACATGTAATGGAATCCCCCAGAGAGTGGGGAAGATGGAAAATATATTTGAATAAACAATGGCAAGAAAATTTTCAAATTTGATGAAAACTAAAAATCTACAGACCCAAGAATCTCATTTAACCTTAACATAAGACATATGAAGAAAAGTACACTATGGAACATCATACTCAAATTGCTCAAGAACATGATAAGGTACAAATCTGACAGGCAGACAGAATAAAAAAATAAAATTATATATGAAGAAACAAAGTTAATGGTAGATTTCTCGTCATAAAGAACACAAGCTAAAAGACGTGGAGCAGCATCTGTAAAGCATTAAAAGAAAAAAATCAAACTAGAATTTTATACTCAGTAAAATACCCTGAAGAAACAAAAGCAAAATAAAGACTTTTTCATTTAGGCAAAAGGAAAATTATACCCAATGGCAATATGTATCTGCACAAAGGACAAAAGAGTACCAGAAATTTTACCTATATGAGTAAATATATGACTTTCTTATTTATTTGTATCTTTGAAAAAGATCACTGTTTCAATGAAAATAATAATACATTATGAGGTTTCTAACACATATAAGTAAAATGTATAAAAATAAAAATACAAAGGCCAGGAGGGAAGAAGTAAAAATATATATTTATGAGTTTCTTATACTGTTAAGTGTTATATTACCTGACTGTCAATTTTAATAAGTTAAAGAAGTATACTATGATGCCAAACTGATCACTAAAATAATAAAAAAAAGTCATAGATAATAAGTTACCAATGGAAATGAACAAAATCTTTAAAAAAAAGAATACAAAAGAAGATAGGGAAAGGGAACAACATATGAGACAAAAAGAAGAGCAAAGACTGGAATGTTTTGTTTTGATTTTAGATTTTAGCTCAGAGGTTTAAGACCTAAATATAATAATCACATTAAATATAAATGGTATCAACACACCAATTAAAAGGCAGAAACTTTTAGATTAGATAGAAAAGCAAGACGAACTCTGTGCTGCCTGAAAGAAAGGTACAAATAGGTTAAAAGTGTAAAACAAACAAAAAAAAAACCAAGAAAAGGAAAAAGATATATCAAGTTAATATTAGTCAAAAAATGTTAGAGTAGTATATTAGGATCAGATTAAGATTTCAGACTAATATTATCAGGCAAAAGAAGGGAAGATTTTGTTATTATAAGTAGATCCAATTATCAACAAGGCACACAATCTTAATGCTTATACCCTAATAACAGAGCTTTAAGACAGATAAAGCTGGGCACCTGAGTGGCTCAGATGGTTAAGTGTCTGCCTGTGGCTTAGGTCATGATCTCCAGGTCCTGGGATGGAGCCCCATGTCCTGCTTCCAGCTCAGTGGGGAATCTGCTTCTCTCTCACCCTCTGCCTCTCCCCCCCAATTCGTGCTCTCTCATTGTCTCTCTCTCAAATGAATAAACAAAATCTTTAAAAAAAAAAAAAAGACACATAAAGCAAAACTGACACAAGTGTAAGAAGAAATGGACAAATACACAATTATAGTAGCAAATTTCAATTCTCTTCTCTTAATTGAATAAATAGAAAACCAGTAATGATGTGGGGGACTTAAAAATCACAGCCAACCAAAATTGATTGGTACTAAGGAACATTCCATCTAATGATAGTAAAATACACACTCATTTTATTTGCACACGAAACACCTCCCAAGAGAGACCACATTCTGGGGCATAAAACAAGTCTCATTAACTATAAAAGTATTCAAATTAGACAAACTACTTCTTTGATCACAACAGAATTAAAATTAAATGAGAGGTCTCTAGAAATCTCCAAATATTTAAAACTGAACAACACAATTTTAAATAATCAGTAACTAAAAGATGAAATTAAAAAAAAAAACTAAAAAACAACTTGAAGGAAAATAATTTTAAAAATACATTAAAATTCATGGAAATCTGATAAAGCAATCTATAGGAGAAAATTTATAGCACTGAACATTTATTTAGAAAAGAAGAAAGGTTTTAAATCAAGGACCTCAATTTCTACTTTAGAAAGAAGAGCAAATGAAACCCAAAGTAAGCATAAGATAGTAAAGATTAGAGAAGAAATAAAAAATGTAGAAAACTAATAAATAGAGAAATTCTGTAAAACCAAAAGCTGGTTGTTTAAGAAAAACAGAATTGATATACCTCTAAGGAGAGTGATCAGAGACAACATACAAATTACCAATATCAGGAATTACAGAAGTGTTATCAGTACAAAACCTAGTCATTAATGGATAATAGATGTTAGGGGTCTCCATGCAACCCTTAGTTTTGATAATTAGCACTAGAAAAACTCAAAGAGCTCAGAAATGCTGTTATACTCACAATTAAAGTTTATTACAGTGAACAGATACAAATTAAAATCAGCAAAGGCAATGGGGCGCCTGGGTGGCTCAGCTGGTTAAGCGTCTGCCTTTGGCTCAGGTCATGATCCTGGAGTCCTGGGATCAAGTCCTGCATTGGGCTTCTTACTCAGTGGGGAGTCTGCTTCTCCCTCTGACCCTCCCCCTGCTTCTGCTCTTTCTCCCTCATTCTCTCTCTCAAATAAAAAATAAATTAAAAAATCTAAAAAAAATTCTGATTTTTATGCTAATACAGTCAACAACGTAGATGAAACAAGTATCTTAAAAGAAAAACTATGGGGGCGTCTGGGTGGCTCAGTGGGTTGAAGCCTCTGCCTTCAGTTCAGGTCATGATCCTCGGGTCCTGGGATTGAGCCCCACATCGGGTTCTCTGCTCAGTGGGGAGCCTGCTTCCTCCTCTCTCTCTCTCTGACTGCCTCTCCGCCTACTTGTGCTCTCTCTCTCTGTAAAATAAATAAATAAAATCTTTAAAAAAAAAGATCTTTAAAAGAAAAACCATGAAAAGTCACTCAAGAATAAATAATCTAAACAGCCCTGTATCTATCAAAGAAATTCAATTTGATGGTCAAAAAGTTTCCCACAAAGAAAACTCCAGATGCATTCACTGGTATATTCTACCAGGTGTATAAGGAAGAATTAATATCAAAGCTACGTAAGTCTTCCAGAAAATTGAAAAGAAGAAAAAAATGTTCCTCATTTGGTGAGATCAGTATTAACCTAATCCCAAAACAAGGCAGATATCACAAAAACAATTAGACACTAGTATCCCTCTTGAACATATGCAAAAATTCTAAACAAAATTTTAGCCAATCAAGTCCAAGAATACATTAAAAGCATAATATATTATGGCTAAATAAAGTTGATCACAGGATGCAAGATTGGTGTAACACTGACCAATCAATGCAACTCACCATATTAATAATCTAAAAAAGAAAAATCCTGTTATCACCTCAACAGACCCAGAAAAAGCATGCAAGAAAATCCATTATCCAGAAAAAGCATGCAAGAAAATCCATTATCCATTCTGATAAAAGCTCTTAGCAAACTGGGACCAGAAAGGAATTTCAACAGCATAAAAGGCATCTACCAAAAAAACCCTAAAACAACACTATATTTAATGGTAAAAGACTTGTATGCTTTTCCCATAAAATGAGAAACAAGATAGTTCTATTTAACATTATGCTGGTGTGTCTTGGCCAGGGCAATAAGGCAAGAAAAATAAATAAATGGCACATAGATTCAAAAGACAGAAATAAAATTGTGATTTGCAGACATGATCATCCATGTAGAAAATCCAATGAAATCTACCTTTAAAAATGCTGCTATAATTAATAAGTGTATTTATCATGGTTGACAACAAACATAAATCAATTTTATTTCTATATAGCAGATACTCTGAAAAAATTGAATACTGAATTAAAAGTGCTATTTACAATGGGACATGCTATTAACTATTAGGGGATAAATCTGACAGAAGATGTGCAAAATCTGTATACTGACAACTGCAGAATATTGTTGAAATACTATTTTAAGATTTTGTTAAAAAAAATAAATAAACAGTGTCTTGATTTTTCTCTTCTCTATTTTTAGCCTTTTATTTACTAACCAATGAGTCCATGGCTGCAACTAGCAATACTAAATGGGGTTAATGTTATTCACCATCACAGAGATTCAAACTAACAAGGAATCTGAGAATACAGGAAATGTGGAAATGTTTCATGTTTCAGTACATGGAAAAGTTTAGTACTTCAACATTTATTTGAAGGCTCAGTAGGCATCAAACATTCTGTTATGCACTGGTTGAAGAAAAGATGCATCCCCTGATCTTATGGAGCCATTACCTAATAGAGGGAAAGAGAAAGTAAACAAGGAAGCAAACGATGCAAATTACTTGAGTTGTAATTAGTGTTGTTAAAGCAATAAAGAACACAAAATGGGGGTGAGCTGGAGGGGTGCAGTTTGGATAAGGGGGTTGCTGAAAGTCTAAGTGCACATTCAAGTCAAAACCTGAAGCAGAAATTACCAGACTGAAAAGGGAAAGATTATTGGGGCCAAAAAGGACAGCATTTGGGAAAGCCCAGTGTAGGGCGGTAGGGGGAGAGCCTGAGAAGTTCCAAACCTCCAGAGAAAGACAGTTGGACTGGAGTGTAGGGACTGTGGAGTAAAGGGAAGGACACGCCTAATGATCACTTAAGAGGGGTAGGAAGGGCTGAGATCACACAGGCTCACGTAGGAACTGGTATTTCATTCAAAGTATGCCGGGAAGTCACTTCTCAGTTCTAACGAGATGACACACACTAGATTTTCACTTTTTAAAAGATCATCTCTAGGAGTTCTGGCAGAGAATCCACCAGAGGGAATATAAGGATCGAAGTCATCACAGATGATTCCCTTTTGCCATAAACACATAAAACTGCCGAATAACCTAGAACATGTGCTTATTTAAAAAGAAGAAAATACAGGGGTGCCCAGGTGGCTCAGTCAGTTGAACCTCCAACTCTTGATTTTGGCTCAGGTCGTGATCTCTGTCCGGGTCCTAGGATCGAGCCCTGCAACAGGTTTCACGCTCAGCGGGGAGTCTGCCCCTGTCCCTCCCTCTCTCTGTCTTCCACTCCTCCTACTCGTGCTCCCACACTCTCTCTCCCACTAAATAAATCTTCAGGGAAGAAAAAAAAAAAAAAAAGAAGAAGAAGAAGAAGAAGAAGAAGAAGAAGAAGAAATATATCCTAGAACGTAAAAGCAGAAAGAGATGTAAAAAGCGAACCCACGGGGGACTCTACCTGCATAGAGCGCGGGCTTGGGACTCCTGTACACGTGTGAAGACAAGGTCGCCGAAGTCAAGTTCCCGCCTGGAGAGGCCGGTCCACGTGCTAAGGGGACGAGAGCAAACCCGGCCTCCTGGGACCCGAGCCCTGACCATGCGGGGGAGAAACCCAATTTTAGGTCAGAAGCTGAAAAAACGACTCTAAATCTGACCGAAAGCCACCGGAAGTCCCAGCGCCCCGCAAAACCAGCCTGCAGAGCCCTTCCACCCACGACCGCGGGGACCTCCGCACAGCGAGGACCCTCTTGGAGGCTACGCTCCCCCAGGGCACCGCGTCCCCTGAGGAAGCCAGTCACCATGAGGGGCAGCCGGGAACTGTCATCTGGACCGACGCCGTTTCTACCGTCATCTCACGAGTCGGCTCTCATTCGGGGCTAATGAAAACCCCTTTAAAATACCGAAATTTCCTTCTCTAGTGAGATTATTGAAATTCTTGAAATTCACCCAGAACTTAAAAAAAAGGTTTTCGTATAAACTTAACACGGGGCATGCGGGCGCCTCATTTTTGCCACCCGGTTGGGGACCGGAGCCGACCACCGGCCGGACGGCTCCGCCTGCCACAACGTTCGGTCCGCGTCCCGGAGGGGAGCGCGCGCCGCCGGCCCGGCCGAACCGCACCTGGATTCGGGCGTGGGGACGCGAGTCCACACGCGGGCCGCGGGGCGGGGCAGCACGGACGCTGCAGAAGCCGCTCTTGAGTCCGAAGCCCGCAGGCCGCACGCGGACGTCCGATCGCCGGCTCCGTCGGGCCCTGCCCGGACCTCACTCACGCACCCGGATTCCGGGGTGCGGCCCCTGCTTTCCGCTCGGCTTCGTCCCAGCTGCGGCGAACACTGGCCCACGGAAGCCGAGTGGAAGGTAACCAAAACGACGGGGTTTTCTCCATTTTTCTCTTTATGGCGACGTCTCTGAGGAGAACACGAAGGACGGAGCCGCGGGACCGTCCTGCTGTGTCTGCACGTGTCTTCGCCTGTCCGGCTCCACCTGGGAGCGGAGGCGCCGGCCTGGGCTCGAGGCCGAACCAGACCACGAAGGCAGGACCCGGGAGAGAAAGGCGCGGCGTCTCCCCGGCCCCGCACGGCCTCCGAACCAAACTCCGACTCGAGGCCACGTTCAGGGAGAGGGGCTGCGGCGTCCCCCGGGGAGAAGCTACAGGTACGCGAGAACCGTTCGCAGGACGCGGCAACGACCGGCCGTCGGGTCACTCGGGAGACCCAGCCCCGCAGGAAGGACCGCTACACGCGTCGGCTCCCTTCCCACTGTTCCACCCAGGCCCTCCACACGCGTCCTCGCACGGCCTCCGCGAGCCCGGAAAGCCCCGCCCCCCGCCCCGCCCAGCAAGGGGACGGCCCCGCCCCAAGCGCTTCCCAGAGGACCCGGCAGGCAGCTGCGCCCGTGCTTTCCCGCCACCGACGTGCAGCCCCTTCCGAACTGCCTGTTTGTCTCCACCCTCATCGCAGCGCCATTTCTCCCCTTACCGCGTGAAGCTGTTAACCCGACGAGGGAAGGAGACAGCTCGAGAGAGCAGACTCGTGTGAAACACAGAAATGTCTCCGCGGCCGCGATTTCCTCTGGCGGTTTGTCCGGCAGCGCTGGAGGCAACTCGGACGGAGCCGGGCCCTGCGACACGCGAAAGGGGGCCTCGTCGCCAGAGCGCGGAGCGCTGATTGGCCGGTCGGCCGCGGACGGGAGAGAACCCGGATGTGCCTGGGCCGTCGCGTTGGCAGTCGGGGCTCCGAGGTCTGGGCGTTCTGGGGGCGCCGGCAGCCGAGGCGCATGGCGCGGGGTTGGGCCGGCTTCTCTGAGGAGGAGCTGAGGCGACTGAAGCAGGCTAAAGGTAACGGGACGCGCCGGCGGAGGTTTCGTCTTCGGGTTTAGTGAGGGGAAGGGGCGGGGCTGCAGCTTTGAGGGGCAGGGGGTGGGGAGAAGGGTAACGTGTTGGTGTTTGAGGAAGGAGCTGGGATGGGAGGAGGGGATGGGGGGCTCCCGAGGTGCGTGTGTCAGGAGCCGGGGCGGGAGGGGCGAGTCCCAGGAACCGGGATCCTGTTTTAGGAGGGGAAGTTCTGGATTCCGGCTCAGGGATGTGGACGTGACTTTCCCGGCGGAAGCAATGGGACTTGGGAGAGGCGGCGCGCAGACAGCCAGCCGTCGCCTGTGGGAGGGCTGGGGTCGCGGGGAGGAGGTGGAGGGGCACCGCGTCAGACTGCGATGAGTTTACCAGAGTTGACAGTGGCTGGGCAGGAGGGAGCACAGGGGTCCGCATAGACGCGAAAAGACGGTGCTTTTCATGGTACATCTGGAGTCTTGGGTTCGCTTCTGGTCGCCAGATGACACGTAGTTCTGCCTCTCGAGAGTGAGAACACCTAGAGTGTTTGAGAGGGTGCGTGGGAGGGTGTACCTGTTGACTTCGCTGTGAGCTGAGGTGCTGTGCTTCCCTCGCTGGAACGTGAGCTTTTTGTTCGCTTTTCTTTTAATGGAGGAACTGATTTTGCTGTTATTGTATGAATTACGCTTTGTTTGTGCTGAAGTTTCCTGAAACTGCGGTGATCCTGGAGGTGCACGCTCCGGCGCTCTGGGAACCGTAATTCACAGACTTTGCTTTGGGAGACAATGGAACGAACCCTGGCATGCGTTTTGTTAGTTTGTGATCAAATTGGGTGTTGCTCAGGTAAGGCTGTGCGTTGTCAGCACAGATGTAAAAGCCTAAGGCTGACATGGAGAAAGTGGTCAAGTAGGAACGTAGGGCCAGGGTGGATTATATAGGTGGAGGAACTTTGGACTGGCCCAGAGGTCTTCAAGGATTGTATCATAGGGGCGCCTGCGTGGCTCAGTGGGTTAAGCCTCTGCCTTCAGCTCAGGTCATGATCCCAGGGTCTTGGGATCGAGCCCCGCATCGGGCTCTCTGCTCCACCGCAAGCCTGCTTCCCCCTTTCTCTCTGCCTGCCTCTCTGCCTCCTTGTGATCTGTGTCTGTCAAATAAATAAATAAAATCCTTAAAAAAAAAAAAAAGAATTGTATCATAAAAGGGATACTACAGTGGACTTCTGCCTTGATGTTCTCATATTCTTTCTGCTCTGTGTTTGGAACATCGGTTCACATACCTGAATGTACAGAGTACAAGTGTCCTTGCTTCTGGTCTGCGGGAAGTTGGAGGTATCAGCTTCTGTATTACACGGACGAAGATGAAGCAGTCGTCGTCCTTCAAAGAGCGGGTAGTCTAGTGAGGAGACAAACCATAATGTAATGGGTAATAGAAAACTTACAAGAGCTTGCTACAGAGTTAGCTGGGGGTTGGGTGGAGCTTGGAAAGATTTCAGAGATTGTGTGTTAGCAGAGGTGAGTTTGCCAAGGGAAAGAAGACTTAATATAGACTAAATTGTAACAGTAGATTTATTATGTAGAAGTAAACTTGTAAATATCTCTGCAGGTTGGGATAGAGAAGAGCTGGAAGGATGTTAGTGTCCAGGCCCGTCGTACCATAGCAAGACTTAGAGCACAGTCACCAACCACCAGTCTGTGTCTACCCTACTTGGCATTTTTGTACACCCGTAGCCAAACACAGTGATTGGCATATAGATCTCCTAGCTGTACCTCTAAATCTTTTTACCTCGGATTTCTCATTTGTAAAACTAGAAGATCTGAACTTTAAAGTTTTTAAGGCTCCTTCCAGTTGTTCTCCAACCTTAAAAATACAATTAAGTAATCCATGAAGATGGAGCTGGCTGCTAGCAAAAATATGCATGACAGCACTCTAGAGAAACCCATATGCACATGAGGAAAGATTAAGAATGTTCTTAGCGTTCTTTTTTTTAAAGATTGTATTTATTTATTTGAGTTAGGGAGAGAGAGCACACAAGCAGGGGGAGTGGCAGGCAGAGGGAGGAGGAGAAGCAGACTCGTCGCAGAGCAGGATTGACGCAGGGCTCCATCCCAGGACCCTGGGATCACAACCTGAGCTGAAGGCAGACGCTTAACTGACTGAGCCACCCAGGCACCCCTGTATTTAGAATTCTTACTTTTAGTATTAAAGAGCTGGGAACAAACCAAGTGTTCATTTAAAAAAGGGGGGGATAAGTAAATTGTATTATAATATACATCCAGTGGGCTGCTGTACAGCTACGCGAATATTTGAAGTATACCCAGAAGCATTAACGTGTGTAAATTTCATAAATAAAATTCATGAAAAGAGCAAGTCACAGAACAAGCTGATACCATTTGTAGAAGATCAGAATCATACAACATAGGTATATTCTTTGGGTATATTCTTTGGGAACATAGGACATCAAAGTGCAGGATACTAGAGAGGCAAGGAAATATTATCTGGAAGGGGCAAATACATCGGGAATTTCAACAGTATTGGTAATGATGAAATCAAGTTGAGACAAGTTATGCTACAGTAACAAATAGCCCTAATATATCAACTGTTTAAAATAATACATGTTTATTTTTCACTCTAGCTTCATGTCCGATATGGTCGGGCAACTCACTCTTCCCAACATAATGACTTCACATTGTGTTTTGGTGCTATCATTTAGGAGTTCACCGTGGCATGAGGAGAAAAAGGTTGAGAATTGAGCATGAGCAACTCAGTGCTTCTGTCAGTAAATGATAGGTGTCACTCCTACTTACATTTCATTTAACAAAAGCAAGTAATATGATTTGGAGGCCAATAAGTGCAATTATCTGTGTGTTCCAAAAGAGAGGATAACGTCTGTCATTAAATAGCAGTTATGTCTATTATAGTCATATTTTATTTGTAAATGTTACTGTTTTTAATTATCCATCCAGGTTGGATATGTGTCTATAACACATACATGTATTTGATGTATGACTTATTTCATACTAAAAAACTGGAAATAAAAAAGTGCAGCTACAAAGCTGTCAATGTCTAAAGAAAATATTCATAAGTTATTTATTCTTGACAGTAGATCTTTGCTGGGTATAGTATGAATATCTCCTCCTAGCTTATAACTTGTCTTTTAACTTTTGCCTTTTGATGAACAAAGTATTTAATATTAATATGATGAAATTTGTCAACATTTTTGTGTCTTAAGAACTTAGTACCCTACCATGAGGTGATAGTACTCTACCATAAGATATTAATGCTTATTTTCAATTAAGAGTTTTTAACAGTCATTTTTATTGTAAACTACAACAGATTCAAAACGCTGCATAAAGAAATGTGCTTCTAATAAGAATTTTAAAGTGTTGACTTGACATTAAGCCCTTAACCCAGTTGGGGAATGTTTTGTTTGTTTTTGTATGGTGTGAGGTATGGATCTGATTTTATCTTTTGTTTACAGCAGTTTTTTCCTCAAGTCCATTTACTGAATGAGTCCACCTTCTGCTTTTGATAGGCCGTGTCATCTCAGTCATGTACTAGTGCTCCGTGCATGTCGGAACCTCTTCCTGGGTTCTCTCTTCTATTTCGTGAGTCATTTTGTCTATTCCTCTGCTCTCTGTCCTGCTCCATTGGTCTCTCTGTTCACGAATACCAACTGTCTTTATTATCGCAGCTTAATAGTGGGTTTTGAAGTCAAGTAATGCCAGTCCTACAGTTTTGTTCTTCAATATTATACTAGGTATTCTGAGTCTTGTGCCTCTCCGTATAAACTGGAAAGTCATTGTGTCCGTTTGCACAAAATATCTTGGCTGGGATTTTGATTGGGATTGCAGTGGATCTGTAGATCAAGTTGAGATGAACTGACATCTTGACGGTATTGAATCTTCTGTTCATGAATACGGAGTATCTCCATTTAGCTCTTTGATTTCCTTACCAGAGTTTGTAGTTTTCTTTATAGATCTTCTACTTTCTTAGATTTATTTCTAAATATTAATGTTTCTTAGTGTTAATGCAAATGGCATCGTGTTTTAATTTCAAATTCTACTTGTTCATTGTTGGTACATAGGAAAGCATTTGACTTTTGTATATTAATCTTGCATTCTGCAACCTTTTATAACGGCTTATTAGTTCCAGGTGTTTTTATATCATATGTTCTGCTTTTAAGTGGCCTAGTTTATTGCTTGATTTATTATTTGTTACTTGATTATTGTAGCAGTTTTAGTCTCATATGCAGGTTCTGTGAAAATGCAAAATAGAATGGGAGCTGCAGGACTGGATTTCGTAGGGACTGTTAATTCAGCCTCGTGAGCATAACTGGGAAGTAAACAGGCTCAGTGGCATTTGCTGATGGTGCGGCTAAAGACTGGTGGTTGAGAATAAGTTTCTGTTCCAGAATAGAGGGGCTACTTTGTGTTTCTGGCAAAAGCGAACAGTAATAACATTTTACTTTTGATGGTACATATATCTTTTAAAGATGTTCTCTTTACCTGTCTCATTTAATCCTTACACCAACTCCATGAGTTAAGTAGAGCAGGTAAATTTTCATCCCCTTTGACATATGAAGAAACTGAGGTGTGGAATAATTAATTGACTTGCTTAAGATTACTGAGCTGGACAAAAGCTGGAACTGTGACTCTAGAGCTTTTAATTCTCCTTTGGAAGATTTAAATAGTAGGTTTGTGTTGCTTCAGAAGTCAATGTACAGAATTTTAAAAGCTCTATTTGAGTTCATTCACAGGGACTTCACCACAGTTTCTTTTCCCAGGTATTTTGTAAATAGTACCATTTACAGATCTTATTAAATACAGTGTGAAGTAAATACTTTAAATGTAGTGAGTAAATTCTCCCATACTCTGTCTTAAAAGGTTAACACTGGCATGGATAACCCAAAAAGTATAGTGAGGTATTATTTATTTTATAGTGCTTTTTTTAAAAAATATTCCTCCCAGTTGTTTTATCTTCCTCTATTGGTTTGATTAGGCTGCTATTAAAATTAGTTTGCATATATTGATTAACGGCTAACTGACTTTGGGGAACACAACCTTGCTCTGCTCTGAAAGAGGAAAGCTAACAATTTTGGGTTAACTAGCATTCTTGGAAATAAGAGATTTCATTCAGTTATACTTCATGCATAGCATCTACCTGTGTATCAGATTGGCCTAAGATCTGCTCTTAGTTAAAGGCGTAGCCTGTCTGTAAATGCAGCCACCGTTTTAGTTCAGGAGAGCAGATAGAATCATAAATCAAATTTAAGAACAATCAAGGATTCATTTGTCTACCTTGTTTGGTCAAATTAGTTGATTCTTGAGGCAGTTCTCAATTCAAGTTGATAAAGAAACCTTGCATTTTTATTCTGAGGCCTAACTCAGCAGACAAATGCACTTCCTTTAAGGTAAATTTTGAGTTGAGACAGTTTTTTTAAATATTAACAGTGTGATTGGAGAACTGTTAAAATGCCATGGGAAGATGGCTGTTTTTCCCTGGGCTTTTGTGGTAGGGAAGAAGGGAGAAGCCCTGTAGAATTATTATCAAAGTTTAATGTTAATCCTTTATTTTCTAAGAGAAATTCTGACTATTTGCTGCTCACACAAGGGAATTTTTCTCCATTCTCTTTTTTACACAGATCCATTTGAACCACAGCGACGTCTCCCTGTGAAGAAAAGTCGACAACAACTTCAGCGGGAAAAAGCTCTTCAAGAGCAAAGCCAAAAACTTGGACTTCAAGATGGATCAAGCTCAGTACCTCCAGAGCAGCTGCTCTCTGCACCAAAACCAAGCTTTAATAGTCCAGAACCACAGTCTTCTCTCCGGGTTCCTCCTGGTCCTCTTACACTCACCTCTCCTGACGGTGATGGAAAACCACAGGGGACTGAAAGTCCACCAAGGGAACTGGGACTTGAGAATTCCCATGATAGTCACAAAAATGCCAAGGTTCTGCCCACAAAGCCAGACTGCAAAATGGAAAAAAAGAAAGTGGAATTGTTAGTAAGTCTATATATCCGTGAGACTTTTTTCCATTTTACTTTTTTTTCCTCAGTTAGGCTTTGAAGAAATAATAGTTTTAACATTTTCTCCTTTATGCTCTAACCTAGAAGTATAATGCATAACCTGTTAAAGAATCCTACCCCTAAATGTATTGTAAGCCTGTCAGTGTTGGTCATGCCATACATGTTATGTCACTTCGTCTTTGCAGCAGCTTACAGTACCTGTGCATGATTTTCACTCCATAGATATCTTGGACTCAGAAAAGATAACTTTATTCGCAAAGCAAATACATAGCTAGTAAGTAGCAGAGTTGGGGTTCACATATAGGTCTTTCTGGATCCATTTGTGAAAAGATAGGAAGGGATGGTCAAAGGAAAGTTGAAATGGAGAGGACTAATAAAACAATTCAGCTCCATCATTAGATTTCTTTTTATTCTTTGTTCAATGTGCTTTTATTAGAAACTACCTCCAGAATTTAGTTTAGACACATTCTTTATGGAAATTGCCATTCTATCACTTTGTGAATTCTCAAAATATTTATCATATAGCTTATGTTTTAATATCCACTCATGTTTGTTTCTTCCTGGTTTATCAGGGTGGCATTTGTTTCTGTTTTCCATTTTCTGAGTCTCACAGTATCTTAGGATTTCTCTGATCCAGATTCTGTGCTATGAGTTCACAACCCAGAGATCATTTTTACAAGAGATACAAAGCCACATGAATTCTGAAAACAACATTGAACAAGTGCATACATTTAAATGTCTTTAAATGTAGTTTATCTGCACAGACCTGAGACAAGTAGGAGAGGGTGGGTTTAAATTGAGCTGGACAATTTAGAATGTTGTTAGGAAAAAGAATTTTTAGGTACTTGGGAAAATTTTCATAGAAGACATGCAATTTGGGGGACTGTTGTTGAAAAGGAGGAATTCTGAGCCTATAAGAAAGGGAAAGGAAAGAATGTTCAGAGATGGCATCTCACATCTCTGGAAGAGGCAGAAGTGAGGCCAGAGAATAGTAGAGAATGAGGGAGATGAAGAAGGATGTGGAAGCTGAGGCTTCCTGTCTGTCGAGCTCCCTGATACAGTCATGTATCACGAAGGCCTCCAGGAAGAGATACCCTGATCAAAACAGAGGTTAGAGAAAATGGAGGTGTCAGCATGGTGGCGCATTCAGGAGAGGGCGCTGGCTGAACTGGAACTCCAGCACTGGGTGAGAAGATGCCTGCAATCGTGAAAATGAGAGTGGACCAGTGCCAGCTCCAGGGTGGAGGCAGTGGGAATGGGAATAAAAGTGATAAATATGGAACTGGTTACTAGATCTGGGACTAGAGAATTTTGATAATGATGGCCATAAGAAATGACAATAAAAGAAATGAATAGCTTGATTTTGACCTTGTTTGAGTTGATATCACATTGTTGAATTTATGAGAAATTTTAATCTAAGTCTCTCAGAATTGAACAGATGGAAGGCTATTTTCAGATCTTTGAAGTTTCTTGGTAGCCCAGCATTCAAATCTTAGCTCATGGTGTTTTACTCTGTTTAAAAATATTTGAGAGCTGGAAGTAAGCAAATTAAAAAAAAAAAAAAAAAGAAAGAAATGTTTGTTATCCTGAGAGTGTTAAGTGGTAGAGACTTTCAGTATAGAAACTCTAAAAGATAAAACATGATATTAGCTACATGCCAATTTATTTTGCTCTCAATTTGGATATAATACATAATTAAACTTAAACAACTTTCTTTGTTCTCCTAAGAAATGCCATAGTACTCTGGCTTCCAGTTTGTGGCTTCCTAGATTATATACATATAATGGATTTCAAAGGTCCAGTTTATGTAAGCCTTCTTGACTTCAAATCATAATCTTGGTTCCTATTAGAACAAAATAACAAGCTGCAGATGGGTTCCTTTTAAGAGGAAATTTCTTTCTTTTTGAAAGAAAATGTACATAATCTGGTTGATTAAATTTTATACAGAGGGGGGCTAAACCTGGTAAGGTGTAGGATGGGGTTTCAGAAACTAATTTTTCTAAATTTTTTGTTCCCTAGGCAAGAAAAGTCTCGTTGGGAAGTCCTCCAGGAGGAACAACGGCTAATGGAGGAGAAAAATAAACGTAAGAAAGCTCTTTTGGCTAAAGCTATTGCAGAAAGGTGAGGCACCTGAACTAGGAGAGGTTGTTAGTAACCTGGGATCGGTTCTGTCATGTTCTGTATTTGTTTTCCCTTGTCTCTTTTGATAAATTGACATTTTCTCTACAACATTCCTTTTTAATTGTTTTTTGTAAAGTAGGTTCCATGCCCAGTATGGGGCTTGACCTCAACAACCCCGAGATCAGGAGTCACATACTCTACTGACTGAGCCAGCCAGGCAGCCCTCTACAGTGTTACTTTTAAAACTATACAAATTATCGGGGCGCCTGGGTGGCTCAGTGGGTTAAAGCCTCTGCCTTCGGCTCAGGTCATGATCCCAGGGTTCTGGGATCGAGCCCCGCATTGGGCTCTCTGCTTAGCAGGGAGCCTGCTTCCTCCTCTCTCTCTGCCTGCTTCTCTGCCTACTTGTGATCTGTCAAATAAATAAATAAAATCTTTAAAAAAATAAAATAAAACTATACAAATTATCTTTTATAAATGATACTGAAACTCCAGCGTCCATTTATTAAGGAGGACTTTGTAAGCCTAAATTATACCGAATTTGTGAATACAGATGTAGTTAGAACTTCAGAATCGACATCAGTGTTTTCCGTTTTAACCATCTACACATCCTAAGGAAATGGTGACTAGCCATCAGGATAAGTGTATTAGCAACAAATGCAGGTTTTAATTTTGATGTGGGGAGATTTTAGTCATGCGACATGTAAAAGAGTAAGATTGTTTATTCCACATAAGTGACTTCCACTCCCAGAAATTTTAATTGTGTTTTCTATGGACATTTTTCTTGAATAATTTACCTGCCCTCGCTAATACACGATACAACGTTTCATCAGTGATTCAAGGTCACCGTTGTGAGCACTCTGTGCTATTAACATGCACTTCGATTTTTCTGTCACCTCCCAGTGTCGGTTTGTTTTTCCTTTACTACATTGTGCTAGCCTCCAAAAGCAACATTCCCATTTGAGCCACTTTCCACCTCTCTCATCCAATCTTTCTGCCCTTTTAGTTTGTAATTTCCGGTGTGCTGTGGCCTTAGGAAACCGAACTTAGTTAATGAAATAATGGTTGAGAATAATAAGAATGAAATGCAAGCGATATTGTTGGCATTTTCTTTTCAGATCTCCAGAAAAACCTGGCAAAACTGTTGGTTGTTGAAGCTGGTGTATATGTTGGGGGAGGGGAAGGGACAGGCTAGAGAGAAGGGCAAGTAGGTATATGAGTCATTCAGAATTTTGTCTGTCAGGGATATACGTATTTGAAAATGAGGATTTTTTTTTCCTTCAGTTCGTCCCCCTTGATCTTTCATGAAACATAGGAAATAAGCAACTAACTGAACTTACATCTCAAGAAAAAAACAACATGATTATTGAAAGTGAAAAGTGATTTTAGAAATCACTTCAGTTACTAGTCTTCCGTTTGGAAGTGGTTGGGGAAGCTGTTCACTGGGGATTTTATAAAAAGATTTATAGGCTCAACACTTGTTCTTTATTTTCATTTGGTTGAAGACAAAAAGTATTGATACAGGCAGAAATGTAAGGAAACATAGCCTGATTAGATTATTAATAAATGCACCAGTGAAGTACTTACTGTTAACTTTTTTGTAGGCAGAAAACAAGTGAAAATGCATAATGGAGTAGAAATCAGGAGATTATAAGGGGCAATATAATGGTTTTCTGGGGGAGTTTTATTCTGTGAGAATGGGCATGAAACTTTGAAATAAGTGAAATCAGATTGAAGGTTGGCTTTTCTATTCTGTTTCTTCAGTGTGTTTGGGGGTGGTGAGGGCACTGAAGTTGAATGTGCTTTTAAACAAAGGGGAAAAAAAGAGTATTTGGTTTTGAGCCCCAGAAGGAATTTTGAGGAACTGTGGTATTGCCGAAAAAGCAAAAATTAAAGTAATAAAACTTTGGAGGAAATGGGTCCTAAAAAGGTTAAAACCAAAAAATATAAAGAAATGGTATTTAATACAGGCATCAGTTCTTTGTCCACTAAGTATCAAACACATGAAAATGGGCTTAGCAAGAATTTAAGGCTAGAAATTTAGAAAGCTTTGTTGGATGTTCCATGTAAAGAGAATACAGATACATTCTTCCAGTGCTTATTCTCATCCTCATGGAGTAAACATAGACCTATAAGTGAACTATTGGTTTGTTTCTTTTTTTAAATCTTACGTTTTCCTTTGTGTATTGGAATAATAAGGGAAAACAGCACAAATGCGGTCTTAGAGATAAACCAGAATGTTGCCAGCATTTGTTTTATTTCAATTTGTGCTGGGTTTTTTTTTCTAATTTTTAAAAATTATACATTAAAGTCATATTATATATACAGTAGGTTGCTTTTTTCACTTAATATTGTGTATAGATACATGATTTTTAAATGTTTTTATTTTTCTATTCATTTTTCTAGATCTAAAAGAACTCAAGCAGAGACCTTGAAACTAAAGCGGATTCAAAAGGAGTTACAGGCGCTAGATGACATGGTGTCAGCTGACATTGGAATCCTCAGAAACCGGATCGATCAGGCCAGCCTCGAGTATTCCTGTGCGCGGTGAGTTGAAAGAACTCTGACCCGGCAGTCAGAGCAAATCAATGTTTATTGCCAGCAGAGCCAGGAGCTCTCAGGTATGTTGTCATTGAAGCCTCATAACAGTACCGTTAGGTGCTCTCTTCCTGTTTTGTACTAAATGCAGCATCTCTTCTTCTTGAAGTCTTCCTTAAATTCGTCCCACCCTAGTTCATATTCCTGTTAGAGCGTTTCTTGCATTATTTATTTACGTTTTAGTCTTTCTTGCTAAATCATCAGCTATGTAATGTTTGGGAATCTAAGTGTCTAAATGACTTGTCCCCAAATTCTGTTGTTCTAACACCAACTCTGTACTCTCTATTAAGAAATTTGGTTATCTGAGATGGTCCTTGGAGATTAGCCTAATTCTCACTTCAGTTTTCATCAAAGAAAGAAAATCTAGCTTTTTTTTTTTTTTTAAAGCCTATGAGTATTTTAAAGAAAATACCACTCTGTCTTGAAAACTTGAAGATTTTCCTCTTTTTGTTTTTCTTTTCGATTGTATTCTGATACAATAGTTTGCTATCATGTGTTTTCTTGGTTTCAACCATTGGCATTTTTTAGTGAAAAATTCATCATGGAGAATTTTTAAAATGAACTAACACATGTAAAGGATTACATGAACTTAGCAAGCAGAAAAAAGGGCAAAATATTAGGTCCAATTTCAGGGTTTTCAGTCCTTTCAGCATTGCTTTAATCATCCTGAATTGTCTTTTTTCACAAGGGAATGCCATGTTAATGACTCAGTTTTGCATCTCTCTCTGTAACACTAGAAATCAATCAGAATGCCTCATTAGTCCAGGGTAAACCACAGCATCAGAATGTTTATTTAACAGTTTAATAAAGCAGAAATGCTTGATTGTGGTTTTTAACTCAGGGTTTATTAAGAAAGAGGTTTGTGGTGTCCTTGTGATTTTCATAATTATTGTTTGACCATATGTTATTAGGCTTAATGGGTTGCCTTTATTAATTAACTGCTTAACTTAATGTCATCAGTAGCTGATAACTGGAGGTTCCAGATTTCTATTAATAAGGTCATTAAGGAGGTAACGAAGATTTTATTAGGATAAAACTAATCCTGGATTTTCAGTGTATTTTATTCTCTGTAACTTAAGTTTACCAGAGGAACATTCTTAGGCCTTTGTAGCCCTTTATATGAATAATTCAGATTATTATGGATACCTTTACAGAAAATCATGTCATTATATTTTAATTCTGTGGTAGAGGAGGCTGGAGAAGGGTACGTTTGTGTACTGTACATAATATAAGAAATGTCAGTTTTAGTCTTTAGAGAACACAAAGAAGGTTGGATTACTGGTTAAAGAAGAAAACATCCCATAATATATAAATGTGTTTAATGAAATTTTAGTAAGTTTTTACATAGTAAAAAATTTTAGATAAAATTTTACATCTTTTAACAAAGATGGCCATTTCTCTTGGCACTGATACTGACATAGTTGTATGTGAATATCCGTACTGTATGTGTGAGGCTGTTTTTAAAAAGCTAAGGTGTTGAGAGAAATCAAAGAGAAGCCATAGACAATTATGATTAGGACCAGTGTTGTATCTGGTTCACTCATAAGATTAAAACATTTTCTAAATTTATATCTGTGGTTATTGAGAAATTAGAGGTTGGTGATACAGTATTGTGGTTTAGATTTCTACTGGTAGCTAATCCCCAGGGCAGCCGGTTTCTATTGGAGATCTTGTGTTTTTTTCTTTTTAAATAAAAATATTATTATATTTTTTTAGTACAGTGCAGTGTCCACAAAAGGTTCTTAGATAATGAATAGTCCAGACTTCGCTTTAAAATTAGTTTCTGTAGGGTATTGTTAGAATAGATCCCTTTTAGGAGACCAACACTTTGAGTGAAGCAAATTGAGAGAATTATTGCTTCTGTTCCCATCTGTGATTACCAGGCTGCCATATGCTGCATTAGACCAGCTTGTGAAACAGAGTGGCTGTGTGTAGAACATTTCTTCGACCCTTCGTGGACCAGGAAATACTGTAATCGGTGTTTGCTATCTATGTTTAATAGATGCTCCATTAACATATACACATACACGTGCATACACATAACACATATATACATAAATGTTTTATGTATAATTTATAGAAGTAAAAATAATAGGGATTGTGGAAAACCGCTCTATTAACAATTTTAATAAGAATGTAAGCATAGCAGACCTCTTTGTGTCAAGTAACATTTGTCTCCCAACATCATGAAAAGCTGAAAGAATGCAGTTACATCCTTCCACAACACAAGACGGTCCAAGTACTTAAAATACTGTGTGATCGAGTTCTTTCTGTTGGAATTATTAACTCCAAGAGAATAGTGTTTCCTTTTTATCCTCAGAAATACGTTTTTTGTTCATTGACTCTGAGCTTGAGAAAGTTCGTCTAGGACATGTTTTTCTCAAGTCTCCTACTCTTGAGATTTTACCGTATGGGATCGATTTCACCGTCTAGAACCTAGACTGCTGTTTCGGCCTTGATATTAGGTTCCGAGGGTGCTGTAACAAGTTACCACAAACTGGGTGATTTAAAACAACAGAAATTTATTCTCTTATATTTCTGGAAGCCAGAAGTTTGAAATCCGGGCGTTGGCAGGGTCGGTCTTCTTCAGAGACTTCAGGGCAGAATCCATTCCTTGCCTCTCCCAGTCCGTGGGAGCTGCGGGTGCTCCTTGGCTTGTGGCTGCACCAAGTTCTATGCTTCTGTAGTCACATTGCTTCCTCCTCTTCTCTCTCAAAACTTCCTCTGCCTCTTTCTTAAAAGGATACATGTGACTGTATTTAGGGTGCAGCTGGATGATTCAGAATAAACTCCTTTCAGAATCTTTAAATCACATCTTTTACGATGTAAGATGATATTCACAGATTCTGGGGATTAGGAAGTAAGTATCTGTGGGTGGCCATGTTTTTAACCTACCACAACATTTGTCTTTTGATTTGTCTAATAGCTGCAAAATGTCTTCATCTGTCAACTTTCTCTACTTTGTCACTGTGGGCAGAAAATGAAAAATACTAATTCTGAAGTGTGTTTAGTGAAAGCTGAAAATAGATTACAGATATGGTGTTTCTAGTCTTTTTTTTTTTTTAGATCTTTTTGAAAGATAATGTAATACTTTGAACGAAACAATAAGGAAACTAAACAATGATTATTTATTTTCACTGGGGCATCATCCTTTAGGTCATTCCATCATTCTCTGTTTTCTTATTAATGTTTTTCTGCATAAATGGGAATAATTGATGAGTAATAAGGAAATAATTCCCAGGGTGATAAAATGGCAAAATATTTCAAAATATAGGAACAATATATCCTATCTCAACAGTCCTACAGTGTATCTCAGATGTATAAAAGGACCCAGTGGGCCCATACAGTAATTGCAAAATGTAGTTTTATTCTGTCCTTTCTTAGAATAAGAACCTTGATATGTTGATCCTTACAAATAGAACTGCTTGGAAAAGGAGCGAGAAAACTAAAAGTGGACCAGTGGAACCAAACAGCATGCCAAGGGTTAATGCTTGAGTTCTTAAAAAATATCAGGATGCCAAAACCAAGAGACAGATTCTAGAATCCTTTAAATAACATTCATTAAATCACTCGATGTCCCTCTAAAATAACAAAACAATTCTGTAATTACATTTCCAGTTCAATTTATTTTACTGCGTTACATATAATGCTCTTACTATTCTGTTCAAAACGTCATCATACTGAGTTGGTATTATCCACCCGACCCTCCGGCTTGCAGTGCAGTTTGTGAAATTAATCAGTATTTCAAACATAAATCACTCTGTGCATGAATACATATGCATGTTTCTGGCCAGAAGAACTTTAAGTAAATAAACAAAATGCAAAATCTTCAGTGATTTATCCAGGGTGAAAGATCAATGGAAACCTAGGGACCTATTTGCAAATATAATTTCAATTCAGCATTCATGAGCCCAGTCAGTAAATCTTTACTAGCTGACTCTGGCTGGCTGAGGGAGACCCCAGACCACAGAAAGGAGGTTTGAGTTGGTGGAAGGGGCAAAGTATTCATATACCTGTGGAGATATTGTCAGAGCTCTTAAACTTGATGCAAGAACATTCATAAACAGGACATGTTACAAAGTTTGAAAATGAGGGATTCACATGTCCAACGAGGTTCCTTTGGAACAATACTTCTATCATAGGGGGTAATTGAAAAACAGCTAGTTTTCTCATTCTTAGAGTTACTAGGTGACGGTAAAAAAAAAAAAAAAATGGTAAATGAACATTATGTAAATAACAGTTTTCAAGTGTAAACACCGAGTCCTGAAACTTTGCCTAATTTTAGCTTGAGATACACTACATGTTTAGTGATAATGCTTTTGGATTCTGGTGCTCTGAAGAAGTTCTGTTTCTTGAGTGCCTACCAGGCACTGGGTGAGACACTTTCCCTGTTTATGCCACTTAATCTTAACGCTCCTATGAAGTAATAATATCGTTGCCATTTTACAAATAAACCAAAACTCAGATGAACTTACTACCAAGGATCGCTGTACTAGAATTTTCAGACATTGCACGTATATTCTCCAGCCTCTTCCTTAGGAACTAGGTGTGTTTTATACTCACGGTGCTGACCCTGGGCCACACCTGATTAAAACAAGGATGGGCCACCGATTCCAGAACATTCAGTCCAGAGGCTGAATAGGAGTCGGTGGCCTGGCTGGACGCTGGGAGCTCTGTCCGAACCGATGTGCCACGCTCAGCCAGCCTGGTTCCCCCCTCCCCCAGCGTCCCCCCACCGGAACTGGAGCACGAGAAACTGAGTGGAGTGCATGTGATGCAGAGCCACAGCTGGTGGCCATATTGGGCTGGGAGTACGATTGGAAAGCCAAAATGAGAGAAACTGTGGTTTCTGAGCATTAAAGAGAATAGTTTTTGATTCTGATGACATGCTTCTGAGATTGCCTCTTGTATCCTACAATAAAACCCACTTTTCACCTGAGCTAGTTTGACTGGATATCTGTTCTTTACATCCAGAAAAGGCCTTGACCAAAACAGGTACATACACAGAAAATGGCAAAGGCAGGTTTTGAACCATAGCTTTTCTAAAAATCAGAGCCTTTCATTTTTTTCACTATATTCTTTTTCAAGACAGAGAATCTTGCGTTAGGAGATATAACTGTTTCTGTTTTGCTGTAACTGTAGTGCCAGAAAGTACTTACTACATTGAGTTGATGTAGGCAGTCATAACAGGTAAGGCACCATGACTTTCACAACTGTTAGTGGTTATTAAACTGAACAATTAGTTGATAAATGTGGGCCCGTCTCTTTTCCTGGCCAAAAAGAAAGAAAAAGAAAACGTAAAAGACAGTAAACTGACATATGATAGTTTTTCTTTTTGTGTCAACCTAATACAAAGGAAAAAAAAGAGACATTACAGGGTGACTTCCCCAGTAGAATTACCTTACTTCTAAGACTGGTGTTGCCTATCTTTGGAATGAGTGTGTGTGTGTGTGTGTGTGTGTGTGTGTGTGTGTAAATAGAAAAATGCCCTAAACAAAGTCTAACAGTAGTCTGTTGTTGCAGAATGGAGAGGGAACAACTTAACCCAGGGATTCTCAACGGGGGCCAGTTTTTGCCCCTGAGGGGATTTTTGGTAGTATCTGGAGACCTTTTTGGTTATTAGAAATATTGGGTGCTACCAGCGGATGGGAGAAAGCCCGTGATGCTGCTGTGCGTCCTACCATGCACAGGACTGCTCCCTAGAACAGAGAATGAGACGTCCAAGTGGTCAGTAGTGCCAGCATTGAGAAACCCATCCTAAACCTCTCAGAAATGTTTCTGTTCTACTTGATGCTTGCTTCTTGCCTCACGTAGTATCGTTTACATTCACCTTGCAACCACTGTCCATATCCTTCTCTGCCAAGATTCTTCTTCCTTCTCTTATTTGTTAAGAGATACAGATTTTCTTCTCTTATTTTGTTTGGCCTCTCATACATTTTGACCAGTTGTGTGCTGGAGCTAGGTTACACTGGTTCATGAGAGCAGATTTTGTGTCTCTCTTTCCAGTTCTGCAGTCAGTGATGTCACATTAACAGCCTGAAATTGGCCATGGTGGTGATAGTTATAATACAGAAATTGAGAAATGCTACAAATCAGGGCTGTCCCCGACCAGAGCTAGCTCACCACTGAATTAACCTCTCAGCCTGCTTTCATCCAAGCCCAGCTTCGGGAAGAGGAAATGAACGCAGAAGAATGTCCTTACATTAGGAGGGTCCAAATGTGGATGTTGTAAAAGTTTGAGCATCACCAGCCTGGTTTGTGTGACATGTCGGACAAGTGTACATAAAATATGAGAATCCATATCTGCATTATACTTCTTTATTTTTTCCCAAGTCTGGAGTTTAATTATGGTTTCTAGGCCCTCCTTTGAATATCTTCTTAAGTGGAAAACCAACGGACCGATCTTTGTACCTGTCCCTACAGGAAACGCCATGACAGGGCTGAAGCAGAGTATGTCGCGGCGAAGCTAGAGCTGCAGCGCAAGACTGAGACTAAAGAGCGACTCACTGAGCACCTCTGTACAATCATACAGCAGAACGAGCTCCGCAAGGCGAAGAAGCTGGAAGAGTTGATGCAGCAGCTGGATGTACAAGCTGACGAGGAGACTCCGGAGCTCGAGGTGGAGGTGGAGAGATTGCTGCACGAGCAAGAAGCCGGAGCAGGGAAACAGGTGCTTCCCTTGGAGAGGCCGTTTCAGCCTTCTGGGGAGAGTGTGACATTAGGATTCGCTGAAGAGAGCAAAAATCGTCAAGAACACGCCACTTCCCTAAAGATCGATGAACAGTGTGAAAATCCCAGCAGCATTCCCCTTCAAAATCCAGGCCAAAATCAAGAAGTTAAAACTCCTATAAAGGCCATTTCAGCTGCTCTGACCACATGAAGTGCCGGCGTTTGTTCACGTGGCTAGTACAGGGTTCGGTAGCGCGCACTTCTGCTGGAGATCACGCCGTGAGCTCGGATAAGTGCGTCTTTAAAACGGTGTTAATTTTTGAATCCCCGGTTAGTTTTAGTAGAACATGTTTGACATTCTAAACCCTCACATGATGATAATTTCACACGGAGGCGCACAGCTCACCTTGATCCACGGCTAGTTCCCTTGGTGTACCCTGATAACTGGGGGAAAACAGAGGACCTAAAAAGACAGAAGAAAAACTACACGGTTAAGAGTGTTGTTGGACCAGGTGAATATGGAAAAGTAAAAGGGAAAATAATACTCAACACCTCACCGAACTCGTTTGACTTCTCCTAGGAGAGGTGTTGATGATGAGAGTCCTATTTTGTGTAGTCAGTAAAGAGACACCAAAATTAACATGGGAAAAAGAGGCAGAAGGAGAAAAAAAAGTAGCACGTTGAATTGTTTATTGGATCATAACTAGAGCTGCAAAACACAACTTGGGAGATAGAGTTTACGAAAGACACTTAAGTAGTTATTTTTGTCTTCAGTTTGCCTTCTAAATGGCTTTAATTCACACCCTAAGTTTTGATTACTTGATACACACAAATATAACACTAATACATGTAACTTTGCTGTTAATACATGTCTTTAATCAGCACATCGATTAAGTCTAGACAGTGAAAATATTTCTACAGCGAGGGTGAAAATACAGGAAACCTATCAAAAAAACGGATACACTTTCTGAAGTTATTAGTAAATGTGTGTTGGATATAAATTATCATAAAACATTTAAATTGTTAAAATGATGATTTTCTTAATGTTTTAATAGTTTGTTAATTATTGTCATTAATACTTGGCCACCGTGTTGTGCTGTATGTGAATGTGTAAGTAAATACTGTTGGTTTGTCACAGAATCTGTGAATTCAAATTAAATCGTGATCTATTTATCAAAAATTCCAAAAAATACAAATACTACATTTTAAGTCTTGAAAAAAGAACTGTTAAAAAAGAGAATAAGGACAAATGTAATATTGTATTTATAGTAATGCTGAAAAAGTTGGGGACATTCTATTTTTAAATGAGTTTGTTTGAGGGTATCCTAGCAGTGTGGATGAGCTGTGTATTTTTATATTACGTAATTTGAGTTAAAATTATAGCTTTCCATTACTGACTTATCTAAACAGAGGCATTTGTATAGATAGTTGTGTTTTTATTTATGAATGATAGTCATAAAAACTGAAAGCATCATTGTCCAATATACTCTTATTTTTCTAAGTAATAAACGAGTCTGATACATCTATAATGTGGTCTTTTGTTTACTCTTAAAAAAGCCTCAAGCACTTTTGTACATGTTCTTACACGCTCCGTGGTGGTCACGCGCCTGTGTCTCCCTGTGGTGGATGCAGTCATCTGCTTTTGTGTGAGCGTCTGTTAAGGGAAATTCATCAGTGAATGCAGTTCGAAGATCAGCTATATACAGGGATCTACAATCTACTTCTCAGTCAGAATATTTATAAGGTAGATGGAGAAAGAAGAACCATGAAATAAAGGAATTAGAAGAGACCTCAGAGATCATCTGATTTTGCCATCTTACCTTACAGAGGAGGGATTTGAGAGCCAGTGATCTCACGGAGGGCATGTTGGCGTAAATGTAAAGTGCTAGTAAGGTCGCTGGTCTAAAACTCTTGGTCTATCTCTTAAACACGTATCAGGCCGTAAAGTTCACTGCATCCCTCCGCTTGAAATTTTTGTTTTATAACCCATTCAGGGATTGTGTTTGTGCTTGTGAAATGCTCTCAAATATGTCTATAAATGGTCCTCTGATACCATTATTTTGGAAAAACTTGCTCTGCTTGGCTTTCCCAGGGTGGTATCCGAGTGCTCAGGTGAGGATATAAGTGACAAAGTTCTGTTGCATCAGTTTTGCACAAGGCAACTGTATTCCATGTGTGGGAGGAGTAAGCGCAGATGAAGAAAGGGGAGCTCATTGGTATGAGGCCCATATGTACTGGCTTTGCCAGGATAGCCCTGGTATCTTTTTAAAATCTTAAAACATATTCGAAAGACTTTTGATACAAGGATTCATAAATCCACACATAATTGTTACTTTCTTTGAAGGAACTTACTGGTTCAAAATTACTGCCCTGAGTTTATTGGAGCACTTTGTAGAGCTGTCCCTCTTCGTTGTTAAACTTCTTTTCTCTTGCTTCTACTTCTCAAATCGTTGGAGCATAAGGTTATCAGGGCTCTTAGTAAGGTGATGTGTAATTTAGGAGTTAACTACTTTGTGTTCTCTCACTTGTTCTGTTTGAAAGATAACCAGTGGCAGTAATATCCACTCATTGTCTTAAAAAACCATACTCTGAAGGGTAAACTTGTATTCCTGCATTTAAGAGTTCTGATACCTTGATTCCTACTACTTTCTTAAAATAGAACCATTTTTATAGTTTTCGGAGAATTTCTTAAAGCACAGTTCTCATTGCATTTAAAATACAGTGAGAGTTTTTCATGCTTTTCACCTCTGCATAATTCTGAATTACAGCACTTGCGGGTGGTAAATCTTTGTACTCACTGAGAGCACAGCTGGTTTCCAAGTCAGATGATAGAAATCTCTGATTGGAATTTCTAGAACATACATTATTGCTAGATTGGCGTTTGAATTATAGAGTAAAAACTCAGCTATAAACGTCTCTCATTCTCTGTTTGGATTTAGCAACACAGTAGTCTCAAGGAGCTTTATCTAAGTATTCAGCAACTTCCTCTTCTGAAACATTGGCACAAAACGGACTCAGCTTATTCTGACCCAGGCCATTCCCAGTGACCTTTATAAATGATGTTTTGGGTTTTGTATTTCTAAGGAGCCAAGTCAGCATTTTAAAAGGCCCTGATAGATATAACTCAGTCTGCCAGACAAGACCTGGGGCCACTCCGGACCAGGGTAATTATACCCCCTCTTAACGTAGATCTGCCCCAGGCCTGACTTGAACTACTCTCTGGAGGGACGAAGCAGGACACTATTCTCCATCTGCCTTTACCTTAATGTCAGCTACTTTTGCAAGCTCCTAATCCCAAACAGCTTTCTTGAAAATGCAACATTATCTCTTTTTATGCAGTTGAGCAAACCACTGTATGTAGCGACATACATGGACAGAGCCATGTGAGAGGTGTATGATCTGCCCCTTTTGTCCTTAAGCTTATCATCTATCTGAAGGACCAAGATGTACACTCAAAGGCTGATACAGAACATATCTTCTTGATAGGAGACAAGATGACCGGTTGGAGCACAACAACATGGTTGCATCCTCCGGAAGTCCTAAATTTTTAGAACACTTCTAATTTTAAATATTCTGTACACTTTCCACCCCCCCCAACAATCTATGAATGTATCTAGGGTTTGCCCTATCTTTCAGTTTGCCTTCAGCAGTAAGGGGCAACACACGCCCAACTAAAACAACAAAAAGTCTCTGGTACACAACATGTACACATTCTGAGTTCAAAAAATACTACAGTCACCACCACAGTAAGAGTATTGAAAAAACAGGAGGTTTTTGCATGATTTAAAAGAGGGCACCACTGGGATTCATCAGTGCAAAAAAACCCCCAAGTATTAGAAAAAGGAAGTACATGCCTTTCTGACAGAGGGTTGATGGTGTCCTACATGGAGAGTAGCATAAAGATAAGAGCTCATTATAGTACCTGCAAGTGTTGCCGAATCAAAGAGCAGTAATTACTGCCCAAGCCAGAGCAAGGTGGAAATGGAACAGACCTGTGTGAACTCAAGGATAACTCAACATGAATGTGTGTTCCAAGATCACAGAGAAGAGAGGCCGTTCCAAGCCAAATGACTAGGAGCCTAAAATAGAGCCATAATTAAGCAATAAGATGTGACAGGGAACGCATTTCTCAGTGATTATAGCATGACTCGAGGGATAAGTCACTAGGCCAAAGGTTCATGTGATGAGTGAAGTAATAACCCTGCGATGTACAGCATCACACTGTTGGAGGGAGGAGACGGAAATGAATAATCGGAGTTTGCAGCGTTGTTTCACGGGCTGTTATTCCAGTCGTTGGGCGGTAATACCCCCCCACGTACAGTGTGCGTAGCCGTCGGTTGCTTCCTACACCCAGAAGCTCTGAGTTTACACCAGAGCCTTCACTCATGTTCTAACCCTGCAGACATGTCCATCTGCTTATCTTCTCAACCAAACAAAAACCAAGCCATGAAGATGCAGACTTGGAAGCGCCCAGCCATGTAGATGGCACCACAGTCTGGTAGAATTTTCAGTGCGGGAACATAGACCTGGCTTTTATAACTGAAAAATAGCTGAAGCAACCACCCCAAGTCATTTGCAACATTTTGTCTCATTTACCTGCCGTGCATTTCCCTCAGAAACTACCAGTAGACATGGCCCCACCATCACACAGGTCCAGAAACATCGCTGGTCTTCTAGTCTGAGCTTTCCTTAAGCGCTGTGCTGCCGGTGGGCGTCAGGGAGAACTCCAGAGCCAGTGGGCAACTGAACCACACTGTGGTAGAGGCAGGCCTTTCACCCAGATGAGAAGCAAGATCCCCACTAAGCGCGGCGGGATGAAAATTTTCCAGACTGACAGATGCCTTGAAAAGCCAACAGAGGCAGTTGTCTGACTTCCAGCTCCCTCTCCATGTTTCTGTGGTTCTTCTTCAGCACTTCAGAACATCTTTAAAACTTCGGAACCAACCTCAGAAAACGAGAATTTTTGTGGTTCTTCATGTCTCCCATCGCACAGGCTAAGGTTGTACCCTGGACAGAATCCTGGCCAAATAGTGCTTTAACTTAGATAGCCCAGGCGACCAGTGCTCTCACCTGGCCCCAAAACCCGCTTTTAAGGAAAGAACTGATGGCAGTGCTACAGACGGAATGTTTGCATCCCTCCAAAATTCGTGCGCTGAAACCTGACTGCCATGCCATAGTGTCAGGAGGTGGGACTTTGGGGAAGTGATTAGGTCAGGAGGGTAGAGCGCCCATGAATGGGATTAGTGCCCTTATAAAAGAGACCCCAGAATGTTCCCTTGCTCCTACCACTGTGTGAGGACACAGCAAGAGGTCAGTCCTCTGTGAACCAGGAAACAGGGTCTCACCAGATACTGAATCTGCCAGCACCTTGATCTTGGACTTTCTAGCCTCCAGACTATGAGAAATCAACTTCTGTTGTTTCTAAGTGGCTCAGTCTGTACTACTCTGTTACAACAGCCCAAACAGACTTAGACAACAGTTATGTCTTGGGGAAACTAAGTAGGTTACTTTTCTCGTGTGTCCCCATTTAATACAATGACATATATTAAAGCAATGTATTTTAGCTTGCGTAGTGGAAATCTTAACCCCCCAACCAAAGGAATTTCAAGCATCAGAGAGCAGATGTGAGAATGGAGGTGGAATAAGCTGCCTGGAGAGGGCTTGAGGGGATCCTGCCGTCTTACTCCACTCCATGAACTGGGACGTGAATCCCTGCAGCCTTTATTGCCCATGGCCTTTTAATCTCCATTTGAGGAAAATTACCGCAAGCTGTCCTCCCCTGATTTCCTATTGCTAATGCAACATGTAGTTGAAGAAGTGAAACCACATCTGCCATTCTAGCCACATACATGGCTGCAGAGTAAACCATCCCCTAACTGTCTTCAAACAGGAACCACTTTTTTGCTCATGACTCTATGGATTAATAATTTGGTCTAGGCTGGGCAGTTTGCTGATACTGCTGGGATCTCTCAAGTGGTTACAGTAATTTGGTGGCTTCACCGGGGCTACATGGTCTAGGAGAGCCCTACTCACATTCTGGCAGTTGGTGGCCTGTCACCTGGGCCTTTTTCTTCAGTTAGTCTCTTATCTGCAAGAGGGCTAGCTTGAACTTCTATTTATGGAGGTCCCAGGGTTTCAAGATGGCAAGACAAGCTATAGATGAGGCTCTACCGTCCCATATATCACTTCTGCTGCATTCTGCTGATCAAAGGAAGTCATAAGACCAGCCCAGATTCCAGTGGTGGGGGAGTGGACTTCGCATCTTGTTGGGAGGAGCAGGAGACTCACATTGTAAAGGAACCATCATCTAGGAATGGGAGGACTGGTGGTGCTCATTTTCTCAAACAATTTACCACAATCTGCCCCCATTTGCTACGGTAATTCACATTTGTTTCCCACACAGAATGTACTACCTCCTCCCCAAAAGTCTCATCCCGTTATGGTTTCAGGCATGCAGTCCACGATCTCATCATCTGATCCAGCCCTTATGTGAAGGAAATTCCTCAGCTCCAGTGCCTTCGGTGTGGCTCCTCTTCATTTAAAGACCTGTGAGCTAAAACGAAAAGTCACCTGTTCCCACACCTCAGCGTGCAGTGTGAGACAGGAGAGGATAGCTTCCACGGACATTCCCTTTTAAAAAGAAGAGGGCCAAGAGGCAGAGAGAAGGCATTCTGAAATCTAACCTGGGGTGCATTGTCACGTCCCCCTCTTCTGGGGAGTGTAATGAAGGGCCTAGTTCTCATCTCAGGGAGTGGCTCTCCAGTTCAGCATTTTCCACAGTTCTCGGCTCTGTACTGGGAGATACCTTTGCTCTTCCGTAAGAAATGACCCATGTTTGCAACTGAGAAACTTATCAGCCTGCTTCCTGTCCATAGAAACTAGAGGGTCCAGAGTCCTCTCTTCATTTTGGAAAGTCTTGGTGTCTTTCAGTTCAAACTGGTGGTGGTGATGTTGTCGATCTGACTCTCTTAAAACTTCGTTGGTTCTCTGACTTTTAGTGGAGTTCACGCATAATTCCAAAGCCATGTTTGCAGTTATTTTTTAATGAAAACCTCTATTGATTTTGTGTATGTCGGGGTGATATGACTCAGTGCCTCTACTGTGGACTGAATTATGTCCTAAAATATGTATGTGGAAACATTAACCTCCGTTGTGACTGTATTTAGAGATAGGGCTTACTTATAAGTAAGGTTAAATGAGGTCATAAGGGTGAGACCCTGATCCCATAGGATTAGTGTCCCCATAAGAGGCAACAGAGAGCTTATACAGGCTCTCTGTCTTTCTCTCTCTCTCTCTCTCATTCTGCCTTTCATATGAGGACACAGTAAGAAGGTGACCATCTGTAAGCCAGGAAGAGAACTCTCACCAGAAACCAAATCTGATGGAAACTTGAGCTTGATTTTCCAGCCTCTGGAACTATGAGAAATACATTTGTGGTGTGCAGGCCATCTAGCCTGTGGCATTTTGTTATGGCAGCCCAAGCTAATACCAGTTTTGGTAGCAAGCAGCGGGATGCCACTGTAACAAATTTCATCCCACAGCTCCAAAAATCTTAACCTGTTCCAGCACCTGAGGTCTGAAGTCCAGAGTCTCATCTACATATCGTCTCACTCAGATATGGCTTCCGTAAAACTAGGCTTCTCAAAAGGGTAAATTTCACTCCATATAAATCATGCCTCAAAAACGAGATTTTGAGGAAAAATAGGTACTTCGTTATTTTATTTTCTTACCATTCCGTATCAGCAGTTCGGACTAGAATCAGACGGGAAGTTAGTTCTTTTGCTTTTCTATCCGCAGAATCAGTAACAAGTAAAATGGTGACTTTAGGAGAATAATGTGAGGGGTAGTTTTTTATGCAGCAGTAGATAATTGATATAGCTCAGGAGATTGAGTCAGGAGCTCTTGTATTTGTGTGTACAACCAAATTCAAGCTGGCCATAAAGTAGGCCGGCCACCCTTAGGCTGGTTAGCAGAAACTCTGCCCCATCTAGGAGTGTACGCCATATCTAAATGATGCCTGCGCCATCCGATCAGAACATCCACTGGGGGAAGTATTAGTGCAGAGCTTTGTGCTGAGTGCAGAGCCCACTCGGGCCTGGATCTCACGACCTGGAGATCAGGACCTGAGCTGAAACCAAGGGTCAGGGGCTTAACCACCCAGGTACCCCTCAGGATTTGGTTCTTGACTGTTACCTGTCCAGGTTGACATCCTCTAAGGTCTATATGCTACCACTGGTTCCTCTTACTCAACTCTTATAGATTACATCTTCAACATCCCTTAGACTAGACTGTGGGAGACCTCCAGGGCTGGCTTTCTCTCGACCCCTTCTACATGTCTCTGGGGGCCACAGAAAACATTAGGCTTGCCTCCTTTACCACTCTGGGACCATGGAAAACTCTGAAAAAACCATTCCCCTTTTACTCTAGATGTGCCCAACAGCTTCTCTGGCACAGTGCTGGGTGGAGGGGGATCTCTCTGACATGTGCCATCTTTTGGATTCCAACCCGGAAAGAAGGCACATGTCTTCTTGTTCTTAGAACCTGAAAACCCCACATTCATGCTAGGGTTCAGCCTGTTGCGGGGGCGGCGAGAAGACAGTTTAAGAACTGCTTTCAGAGATTCACCAGCATCCAACCTTCTTACTCTGCCTTAGAGGAGCAACTTGTCTTCCAGCCAGGGGAATTTTTATTTTACGTGGGCAGGAAAAAATTGGCTCAAATTGATCAGATATTCTTCCAAATCTTTTTTGTCTGAAGCCTGAAGCTCAGCCTTTTAAACTCAAAAGCCAAGAATTTGTCTCTTTTGTTCTCTGGTTCTGCTGTGACAACCCTCCCTTGAGGCAAGGAATGACTCATGGTCTAGCTGCCCGGATGGGGGAGGGTCAAGGGTAACAGGAAATCACAGGGAAAAACACATTTGTTAATACATCAAAATATGATCCTGCAACACTAGGATTTCTATTCTCTTTCGTACTCTCTGTTAAGTAGAGACAAACCCATCCTTCTCCTTTCTTACAAAGCCTTCTGCTTTTGATAGGGTTCTTTGGGATGTGAGTAATAAAAATCAACTCATTCTTGCCTACCATCTCTCTACAAATGAAATGCAGGTGCTGGGAGAGGGGGTAGGGAGGACTGGAGGCAGAGACAGAAATGTAATCACATTTTTTACCAAGGCCCGGAAGACCTCAGTTCCTAGCAGGACCACGCTTGCTCTGATTTCTGCCCTTCCTTGCATGCTGGTTTTGTTCACTCCACACTTCCTGGCCTCTCTGTAGACGCAGTCTAAGTTTCAACTCCTGCGGCTATGGTGAGACCAAAATCTCGCACTCTGCTACCTGAATTCCAGTCGAAGGGCTACTGGCCTCAGTGCGGTCAGTGACCCAGGGGCTGGACCTGAGGGAGGACTTGTAGACCATGCGCCACCAATGGAGAAGAAGATTCTTGAAAAAGTGGTAGATCTCTAGTCTACCACAGCTTGCATGGAGATGATTTCGCCCTCATTAACCTGTGTTGGTAGTTCTCCTATCGCGTAGCTCTTACCATACTGCTTACTGTATAGCTAGTTATGGCTATGTCTGTCTCTTCTAAGAGACCACCAGCAACCTGTGGGCAAGAACTTAATTTCCCTTCCCCACAAAGGCAAACGGAGTGCCCTGCACATCAGAGGCACTCAGATGTATTCTTTGAAAGACCGAATGAATCAATATATGGGAACGAGGGAAAGTTAATTAAATCAGTAAAGCCCCCCCACCAAATCAATGGATACTTCAAGAGAGAATAATAGGGCATTTATATGGTAGGTAAAATTTTGAAAATGTAGCCAGATAACTTCTATTACGGGCTGCAATTTTCTTCAGGCAAGGAAAGAGTTAAGCAGTTTTGCACTGTGTTCATGGATTTCTGACATGATATAAAACACTACAATTTTGGCTTTTCCATTTTAGCTGACATAGTTTAAGTTGATGAATATTTTGATTTGTGCCAGTCTCAGGCAGTTTTAAATGCTATCCCTGTAGGAGTCAAGAAGTCCAGTCATAATCATAACAATATGCTTGTCAGTCAAAGGCACCGGAAGATTGTTTAGGTGCAAAGAAAGCATTTTCCCCTGAAAGGAAACAGGGCAATTGAAATCACCTACTTTTCAAGGCATTGAAGTCAAAACTGTTACCAGCTTCATGGTGTGAAAATCCAGGTCTCGGCACCCCCTTGGTCAGACTCCAGTATGTCCTGGGGCTCTCCAGCCAAAAAACAAGTTACAGTCCAAAGTTCAGCAGAAATTAGACTAAAGAGAAAGCACAGCGATCAAGCTTGATTTCCCCATCATTATTTGCAGGTCACCATTTCAGCGGGGAATGTATAATGAGTTCCCTCCCATCCTTGCAGTCAGCGCACCTTGGAATGGATTTGCAGAGCCGACCAAACCGGAGAATTCATGCAATTACACAAGGTCTAGGCAGAAGAAAGTGATTTTTTTCCCCCTGAACAGACCGAGCAAATAATACTTGATAGAATCGACCTAAAGGTTATACCATAGGAACTGTTTGCATTACAGCAGGCAAAATTAAAACATTCACATAAAATTGAGTTCATTAGGAAATGGGGAAAAGCCAGAAACTGGTGTGGGAGAAGGAAAGAAGAAATGAACAGCCTGGAGAAATGGATTTCAAAATTGGAGGCAGCCCAGAATTATTCAGACCTTTGGGTATGTTGATGTCAGGACCTTCTTTTTTCAGTGTTAGTGCGACCTTAGCAATTGCAGCTGCTCACCAAACTTGCTCAGCAGCACTGCCCCAGCCGAGGAGAATTAAAACACAAACCTGGTACGCCCCTTCTAAGTTTATTGCATTAATAGCAGCTTTTCCATGGAAGTGAACTGGTTAAATAAAAAGCTACTATAATAGAAAGAACACCTTTCACCCCCCAAAGAATTCCATATACCCCATGCTGACATCAAAAGAACCTCCTCATGGGAAAGAGCAATGTGGAAAGCAGAGGGAACAAAAATCTGGTGTTCGGAGCCCGCTGGGAGCTTCAGACAAATATGAAACAATGACTTCATGGAGTAGATAAATTTTTCACATTCTTCAACCAGTTTTATTGGCTAAATGCTCATGTATCCAGTTGTATGCACACCAAGCCGGCCCCAAGAAGAATCTGAGCGGGTATTTAAAAATAACATCCAGGGTGGAAATGTAATAATATGCTAGCCTTTCTGTCCAGCGATTTTCCAGTGTTTCTATAAGTGGGTCATTCTTGAAGTCACCTAAAACCGTGTCCTCTCTCTTACTGACAAGGGAATGGTAACTTTACAAAGGTGAAACAATTTTCAGCAATCATAGAGCGGGGAATGCATACTCTCATGATATCTAGGTCCAACCTCCACATTCCCCAGTGTCCTAAGACTCAGCACCAACTCTGGTATGCCACTGTGTGTCCTGGCTCTGGCTCTGGCTCTGGCTCCCAGTTCGGTCCTGTAAGAGTCTTTTCATTTAAGCCACTTTAACTTTGTCTCTGATTGGCCACACCCCTACGTGCCTCTGAGCCTTCCTGTACTGTTTCCCTTTCTTCCCTAAGCTCTGTCTTCCTGTCCTTTAGTCTGGGTGCCTCCATGAGACTCTCATGGGCTGTGCTAGCCTTTGCCAGATTGCTCTCATCTGGATTCCTCTCAGCTGATGCGCAGCCTAGGCTACCTTGCCTTGTGAGATCACTCATGATTTCATTGGTCCCTGAAGGCCATGGAGGATAATAGAAAATAGAGAAGCTGGAATCAGACTTGGTTGGAGATTGAGGCTCTGTCCCTAACAAACTGTAGTAATTTAACCTCTCTGAAGTTTCATTTTCTCATGTGTAAACTGGAAATCATCATACCCAGCTTACAGAGTTCTTGGCAATATCAAATAAAGTCATGTATCCAAAACCCTTAATCCCTTACTCTGTAAAGTAAGTCAGAGTTTTGTCTCTTGTACCCTGCTTTATCTTTGACACCTAGAAGGGTTCCTAGCACAGAGTAGGTGCTCAATTAATGCTTATTAACTCAATTAATTGCTAAGCAAATGCTAAATTAATTTATCATAAGCATTAAGCTTAATTAATGCTTACGAACATTCAGTGTGTAGTAAACATTGACTTTCTTCTGTTTTGTTTCCACTATCTGTAATTTTGGGAGGATGGGCTATGCATATGTCTTTTGGTGTACTCACTGTGAGAAGCTTTGATGAGTGTTTTCTCCTAGTCATTGGCCTCCCTGTGTGCTAGGTAACTCTCAAGGGCACCTGAAGATCCATTTGTCATGGTGGTTAACCCGTTTGTCTCTGAACTTCAACGCTACTCCCCACAGATGGATGTCATAGCAGAGTAAAAAAAGATCATCATCATCGTCCTCTTAGGAAAAAACAAGGGAGCTAGAAGAAGACATCTGACAAATATGTACATTTATTAACCTTTTTCACCAGCCCAGTGTGCTGAGATTCATGCCATAAAACTAAAAAATAAAAGCCTAACTGCCAATAATAAAGGTATTAAAGAAGGAAAGGAGGATGTAAGGGAAGGAAGGGTGGAGGGAGGGATGGAGGAAGAAAAGAAGGTAGAGGGAGAGAAAAAAAGAAAAATAGAAGAAGGAAAAAAAAAGCTGTGAACATACCGCTGTTGCCTCAAGGCTGCGTGTTTTATGTTTGTTCCCAGGCCTCTCGTGATCATTCTGGTTCAGGCTGGGAACAACCTCAGAGGAGTTCTAAAATCCCAAAAGGATAGTGGTATTTAAAGTCCAGAAATCTCATAACAGAGTCTCTTCTTCAGAGATCATGCCAAACCACTGTACATCGGCCTCTTCTATCAGAATGAGAAACTAGGTCTGAGATCCTAGAAGATCCCTTCTTGACTGTAACCCAGGGACCTCTCCATAATTTTTTTAATCAACTTGGACTCTGATATTGTGCACAGAGAGACGGTTTGGAGCAGTTGGGACAGGCTTTCCCTTGGCATAATGGAAACCACATGCATCATTATGGATTTCTAATGCTCCATTGAGTTGGGTACATGTTGCTTTGAAGAAAAGGAAGCCATTTCCAACCACATTTCTCCTGATTTATGCACGAGCCCCAGAAGGTCCAGACAGGTTGGAAATGATTTGGTAACTGGAGAAGTGACGGGGTGAGAAAGTATACTTTGTAAAAGACGACGAACTTGACTCTCACTTTAAACCCTTGCCTGGGCAGTGTGTGCACTTCGGAGCTTACCTCATGTCCGTAGTTTGCATCAGATCGAGGGCGAAAGGCTGCACAGCTCGATGAGTTAGGACCAGATTGCTTTGGTAAAAACATTTTCTACGTTGGCCAAACATAAATCAGTCCTACAAGGCACCTGTGATCACACGCCGTGATTCACTCTCCGTCCTTTCTTGTTTCTCTTCTATTCACATGTTTTCCTAACCAGAAAAGTAGAAAGCAATGAGGATTTAAAAAAAATAGAAATGTTACAATCAGCCCCCAGAGAGACTAGAGGAGTCCAGAATGGCACAAACCCAGAGCAGTGGACACAGGTGACTACATAGATCTTAGCAAGGAAGCTGGGGTCAGACAGAATCTGATGGTGGATGCTGGAGAGGTTTTCATCAGGCAGCAAGGAATGAAGTCCTGGATGTCAGCACATCCAGTGTCTCAGAGCCAGCGGCAGCTGCCACCTGGCAGCTAGAGCTCCACTCTCTTGCCCCCAAGACCACACGCATGTGCCTCATCTTCTCCTTCTCCTACTCTTCCACCAATAAACCTTCCGGTCCAGGAGAGTCTGGTCACCCATCTTTTCAGGTCACTCTAGTTTATCCGTGGGAAACCTTGAGGGTTGTTTCCTTATTACACCTTGGGTTTTGCCCTTAGTACATTTCTTCACGATTGTGTTACTCTTTATTGCTATCTCATGAAAAGTGGTCTTACCTTTGAGCCCCTGCTGTATTTCTGTTAGCAAATGCCTTTCTTCAAGTCCCATCAGAGATGGAAAAATGACGCAGAAAAAGACACCGGGGTAATTTTGTCCTTTTGCAAATTTTGTAAACCAGTCAAGTAGGCTTGAGACTTTCTGCCCACCAAATCCAGCAGTCGTGGAAAACAAAAAAACAAAAACCCCCACAAAACTGTATATGCCACTGTTTCCAGTCTTCTATCTATTTTTAAAATGATTCAAATTGCTGGTTCTTATGATACCCTATGCCATTTGTAAAATTTGTCACTTATCATGGGTGAGTCATTGTTTCAGTTGACATATGCTCTTTTACTAGTCCAAATCCACTATTGCTCTGCATAGTTACTAGGATCTGATGGAAAACAATTATTCTATTTGTAAGCAACAAGTGACCAAAGTGCTGCTAAGTGCTTGCTATTTCTTGGTTCTCCTGGGCCTCACCACCAGTTAGGAGACAGATTATGGTTTCATCTTCAAGGAGTTAATTTAGTTTGCATTAGGCATTTTATACAGTGCATTAAAGTTTTGCACGTACTTTAGTAAATAAATGGCAGGCTTCAATTTGCCAAACTCTTGAGTGGAGATATTCCACAAATGTCTGTTTGTTTAAAATGATCACATTTTAAATCACACTTACATGAACAAGGTATTCAAGTGCTGCATCTAGCAACATGATGGTCTTTTATCATATGTCTCCTCTAATAAGGACTATTAGCCACATTTTAAGATGAAGAATGGAGGTTCAGAAAAATAACCCAGCTGAGATCATACAGTTCTGGTTAGCGGGCTCAGGATTTAAGCTCATGCCATCGCCATTACCTCCTCAGTACGTGCTATGAGAATAAAATAACATTTTATAGCTATATAGGACGTCAGAGTTCTCATGTCCCAATCTTGCTGGATATTCCTCATGACCAGTTAAGGTTGACAAGGCCATTGCCATTACTATTACTTCAGTTTTATAGCTGAAGAAGTAGAGGATCAAGAGGTTAAGGAATTTATCAAAGATTCCATCTCTTGATTCCTAACACAGTGCTATTTTCCAAGTACATCCTACTATCTTCTGAGACTTCCTTCTTGGCACTACCCTTGCCTCCTCTATGGTGTTTGTTAGCTTGCAGGAGATGATGAAGCTGGCGATAATCACATTGAGGATGAGGAAGAGAATGTCCTGTTACACACATAAAAAAACTGTGTATATTTTTTCTCTGAAAACTTACATGATTGCTCCCATTTGTATGGTTATACCTGTGGTCTCTTAACTTGTTCCATTAACTGGAATATACTCTTCAGGGTAAAAGAATAAAAGGAATAAATGTTAGGTCTCAAAATTATGTGCTTCCTACAGCATAGTGCACAGCCAAAGAGTAAAACCTGTCTAGATTTTTCACAATAGGAGACAGTTTCAAGAGCTTTAATCTACTTCACTGATCTCCTTTCATAAATTTCATTCCTTGAACATACCTTTCTTGAATATTGACCATATGTCAGGTGCTATGATACTAGAAATCCATCAGTGAAAATCAACCAAAATTTGATTCCTGGGTTGAATAAAAAAGGTATAGTGATGGGGGTGTGGGGATGTATGAGAGGAGAGACAGTAATGAACAGCAATGAACGATACCCATTTGTTACATTTGTGTATACATAACAACATATGTACAAACCTATCCCAGTTGAATATATACTAGAATAAAGCAGTGGTAATAGATCTACTGAAAACAAGATAGATTTTGAACCTTAAATCTTGTGCCATGTGTAGTATTTCTGACAGTTTATTTCTTTGATTCGTTCTTTTTATTTTAAAATCAAAACAATATTGATCCCTCTAACTACTCAAAGAAAGAGTTGGGAGGAAAAGAAAATTGTAAGATTCCAAAATAGGAATTAGAGGAGCACAGCTGGTGTGGACTCTTGTGCTGTCTTGACTGGCTTGTGGGGCATATGGATGTGACTGCCGTTGTGTCACACTGATCCCCTTGCTGCGCAGACACTTAGTGCTGGTGCACTGGAGGGCCCCTCGGTTGTTGCTGGATTTAAAAATTATGACGTAGGTCATTTAAGATTTAAGGGAAGAAGTCATTTGTTCTGTCCTCATTCTTACTGAGCTGTCATATTGTCTGCTCTTCCCTGAAGTCACTGTCTTCTCGAGCTTCATAATTACTGACAATTTCTCAAGCACAGTTTGAGAGTGTCTGGAGGCTGCCTTTCTTACAAGTGGTGAGGTCCTGCTAAGGAGCCCTTCCCCTACAACACGTTTTTTCAAGTGTGCAGTTTTCTGTCTCACCTTCCCCCAAGCTATTGTCTGAGAGGCATTTAGCTTTGAGTATATAATTGGAAAGTCCTGTTTAAGAATTTTGATGTTGGTGTTGCATGATCATTTCTAATAGAAATGGAACATCTCATGGGTTGTTGACTGGGCTTAGGATGTAGGAAAACAGGTAATAAAGTCGAGCCATTCATGATACATCCCATTCGTAAATGGTCTTCACGGTTGTCACTCTGTGCCCTACACAAATATGGCAAGGGTATACAGCACATACGTGTCACAGTGGCTAGCTCATGTAGAATGCCATTCGTCATCTTAACCAAACAACTACATTGTAAAAGTTGGATTTGGTCCAACTTGTATGGAAGAACCTTTAACCCTTTCTTCAATTATCCCCTTTCCCAAATTCCCAAAGAGTTCTAAAACATCTAAGAGGGGTTTCACAAGTTCTTCTGAACAAGTTCCCTCAAACAACCATGTACCACCCACCATATTCTCTCCTTCTCTGTTTCTCTTTAGTGATCTTCCTATGAAGAGTCTTCATCGTGCCACTAGAGTTGGGCTGTTTCCTCCTCCTGGTGGTCCCCTAGTCCCTGGTGGTGCCCTCACTGTCCTGCAGAATCACTGCTCTGGGGCAGTAGAGAGACCTCTCTTCCCCTTGCTCTTAGAGCTGTGGGTCGTGCCACCCTCTGCTACCAGGATCTTCAAGGGGGACTGGCATTCCCAGCTACTCAGAGAGATTTCTTATTCGCAAGCCCTTTTTCTAAGTTTCAGACAATAGTCCACAGGGGTTGTTGAAAAAGATTAGTTTCTCAGAAGACTTCATGCTGCGCTTCTGTCTTAGCTCCTGCTCCCTAGCAGCTAGATCCTGAGGCAAGTGTTAACTAACTGGTTAGCCTTTGCTTGGGAAGTCAGATAAAGAGGGGATGAAGCAAGGGAGGATGGGAAGGAAGAGGACTTAATACTGCACTGGCCAATGCAACCACTCTGGAAAACAGCATGGAGGTTCCTCAAAATGTTGAAAATAGAACTACCCTATGACCCAGCAATTGCACTGCTGGGTATTTACCCTAAAGATACAAACGTAGTGATCCGAAGGGGCACGTGCACCCGAATGTTTATAGCAGCAATGTCTACAATAGCCAAACTCTGGAAAGAACCTAGATGTCCATCAACAGACGAATGGATAAAGAAGAGGTGGTATATATACACAATGGAATACTATGCAGCCATCAAAAGAAATGAAATCTTGCCATTTGCGACAACGTGGATGGAACTAGAGGGTATCATGCTTAGCGAAATAAGTCAATCAGAGAAAGACAACTATCATATGATCTCCCTGATATGAGGGAGAGGAGATGCAACATGGGGGGTTAATGTGGTAGGAGAAGAGTAAATGAAACAAGTTGGGATTGGGAGGGAGACAAACCATAAGTGACTCTTAATCTCACAAAACAAACTGAGGGTTGCTGGGCAGAGGGGGGTTGGGAGAGGGGGGGTTATGGACATTGGGTAGGGTATGTGCTATGGTGAGTGCTGTGAAGTTTGTAAACGTGGAGATTCACAGACCTGTACCCCTGGGGGAAAATATATATATATATATATATATATATATTTATAAAAAATAAAATTATAAAAAAAAATACTGCACTGGCCATTGCTTTGGATACTCAATTCACAACAGCAAAGAGATGTAGCTGGTCGCACAGCAGGCGTATCCAGTAGGAGCTTCTGCAGATAGACTGTGTAAAGAAATGAGGCTCAGAGCAGTCAATGGGTATGAAGAAGAAGAGGAAATTCACTTAGCCAGCCTCTACCTGTTTCCCTTTCTCACCGGTTGAAGTTGGCCTCGGGGAACGCTGCTTCTGGTTGCCACCATCTTGGTGGTGGCTGGTATGCCGATATGTAATGCGTATGGTATGTGTCGTGAGCCTGCGGTATGCTGTTTTATCCAAGTCCTGACACAGGAGAGGCAGCTGAGGGGGAGGGCTTGACATTCACAAGGCAGCAGACTGCTCACCCCAGCAGGGCCAGCTGAGTTGGCGGGTTGTGGCAATGCAAGGCAAGGAAGAGGTGAGGGTCTGGTAAGCGAGGGGCTCCCAGGTAGTCGTGAGAGACGCTTAGAAGGTATCAGTTCACCTCCAAGTCTCTCCCTCACACTCTGTCCTGCTCTTTCCCATAGTCTTGTGAGCATCAAAGCCCCCCAGGAACTCTGTAATTCAGTTCAAGATTTGGTTTACTTTGATGTTTGTGCTACAGAAACGCAGTCCGTTAAATTTTGACAAAGTGTCAGGTATAAATCAGTTATGAGGCCATTGGGTATCTCTTTTTAGCAAAACTAAAGGCTTAAAAATGAATAGAGTTTTAATTGAATAATATTTCTCAGGGACTTCTTACATATTTTAAAGATTGAAAAAAATGTATCTGATGCATTAGATAATCATCAAGATGGCACGATGAAAACTGCTAGTATAAGTAACCTAGAAAAACTAAACTTCCATCCCTAAGACACCTTGGACTCCTTTAAAGAGAGGCAAAATGGATGCTTAAATGTAAATAAACTAAAATAAAAACCAATACACCCTGAGGGAAGGGATTGTTTAGCTCACACAGTGGAATGAAAAGTGGTTTTTGTTTGGGCCTTTTTAGTTTGTTTTATTGATATGGTTTTAACTTCTCCATGGTTAGAACTCAAGTAATTTTCTTCTATTCTATTATAAATTGCTGGTGGGTTGGTAAAGATTCAGTTTCATTCTGATGTTTGGAGAAAATGATCTTTCTGTTCCATATTCAAAGATAAAAATATCTCCCAGCTGAAGAGATTGTCAGTGCCAGGGCCAGGTCCCTTTTCAGGAATTTCCTTCTGAGACTTGGCCCTTCAACTTCCAAAATAACAATTGTTTTTCAACTTTTCTGAAATCAAAATAATTACCAACAGGGTTTGGTTTTATGACATCGCATGTCCTTCTTTGGCCTGTGATAGTTACGTCTGACCGGCTGGCGCTGAGCAGGGAGAAGCCGCGAGGAAGCCTCCATCTGCGGGCGAAGAGGGGGGGAAGGCGGGGAGAGCAGGAGTGAGGCGCAGACCCTGACTATTTGACACGCACGTCGGGATTTCAGAACAGGCCGTAAGGCCCGGTATCCAAGCAGAGAGGAAATGTGTATCAGATGAAACACCCACACTTTGATCTTTCTTAGGATGTAATTTCTTTTGGCAAAAATTCTTTCTTCTCCATACCCATTACAGAAACTAACTTGTCGTTGCCAATCAATAAGGATAAAACAATAACAATAATGTTAACACCTTCCAATGGGAAAACAGTGTTGGGAACTATGTACTGTCTGTTTTTGGCTTGGTTTCATATTTAAAATGGGATTGGCAAAGTAACTAAGGGCTTCTGTCTACCTCCCCTCTATCCTTTCCAAACCCTGTGCATCTTAATAAACTGATGTCAGAGGAATCTGGCAGGGTGCTTCGTGATGGCCTCTCAAATTAATGTATATGAGGGCAGAAAACGCCTTTCCGGAGGACGCATCCTACCTCAGGCCCTAACGTATTAGCAGTTACTGTCCAGTGATGCTAGCACCTGAGATACTGTGGAGAAGAGGTGGTTGATAGTTGGCGGGGGTGGGGTGGGGTGCAAATTACATAATTTCTGTATGGTTTTTTTCTGACAAGAGTGACATCCTTCCGAAGGCAGAAAGTACAACCTAGATCCAAAACGTTAGCACTCCTCAAAAAAGAAGGCAGTTTACAACAGGAAAATATTTTCATCTGTGGACTAACCTCAAGGGCAATCTGATGTTTGTTAGATCTTCCTTTCTTGAAACTGTCCCTAGCCATGAAAAAGGATTATCACTTAGAGCAGAAGGCAAAACGCACATTTAAAGAGAGCCCCGTATGTGTCAGGCACTCTGCTAGCTGCTTTCAAATATTATTTCCTTTAGACTTTATTATAACTTTACCTGGTTGTTATTATCCCCAATTTGGGAATGAGCAAAATATGGGTTAAGAAGACAAAAATTAAGTATCTTGTCGAAGATCATATATCTAATAAGAGAAAACTCCAATAATAATCATGAAAGCAGATCCTGCATTTGTCTCTATAGTGGGTGCTGTGGTGCACTGCCAGATGGCCCCCTTCAGGACTGAGACATCGAGTCCCCCAACTGTGGGAAGTGGTAGCCACTGATGGCTCGCTGGTGATGATTTCTCCAGGAGTTGGCCTCGGCTAATGAGAGTGGCCTTGCCAAAGCTTGCGCCCCCTTCCCAGGAGGCAGCCTACAATCACAGACTAACAGTTCAGGGAACACTAAGGACTGGTGCCCTTGCCTCAGTTGGGAAGAACCGGGGGCCAGAACTCCTCAGCCAACTGAAGTCTATGTTGTGATGCATCACAACACAACCTTTCTATGCCCGGTGCTGCTTCCCTAACCCACTTAGCCATTGTTGTCCTCAAACATAACACTCCCATCAACTTTTGCGTATACATTTCCATCCCAGAGTCCATGTTCTGGGAAGTCTGACCTATGATGGCCTTCTGGAATGCACATTAAAATGGAAGCAAACAAACCAGAAAAACAAGTGTGATGCTAGGACACAGAAGAAATGAAAAGATAAACAAAAACCTGCCTCATCATTTCAACCTAGTGGTTCTAGTATTCTACATAGGGCTACTCAGAAGTGACACCTGTGTTCCAGGTAAATTTTCATAAATCATAGGCTTTTCCTCTTTTTAGAATCAAAATGAATGTTAAGGGGTCTTTCTTTCCCATCCCACCCCCTTCACCATCAAATCACAGTTTTAAAAAAATTAATAAGGCTAAAGTAACAGACTTGGCCATGGTCACCCAGCTATTTGGTAGATGAGGACCCAGTGCTTGATCCAAGACATCACTCTCTAAAACACAGCCAAGGTCGTACTTAGCTTTTCATTGGATTAAATTAAAATGCTTTTATAGTATGCAGTATGTGCAATAAAGTATGTAATTCAGAAATGCTTGGTTCTCTCATCCCAATTTTAGAGTGAATGATATATAACTATTGTCTTGAAAAACACAGTAAAGCAACTCTTAATATCATGCAAACATTATTTGTGCTCTTTAACTCGATCACACTTGATTCTGCTTGTTCTAACCACATAGTGACTTTTACACATTCCCTGGAAACTGTTGCCGTTCACCCAGCTTTAAGCAGTACATTTTTCCTCTCTCTCTGCCATCCTGTGCTAATTTTAATTTAAATTTCACCATATTACATGATAAATTGTTTATTTCCCTTAAAAAGAACAACTTCAGTGTGCCTTCCAGGACTCTAAGAGTTCTTTCTTCCTTCAATCAGCTTAGTTTACAAATGGGGGTCTTGGAAACTGAAAGAACATTCCGTTGCACAAGGGAAATTTTCCCACCGTGCTTCTGACCCATTGCCCTGTCCACACGCATGTGTGACCACATGCACACGCACAACCTGCATCCTCCATTGAGGTTAAGGGCCCACGGACTTTTGTTTCATGGGATGGATTAGCATCGCTGGGCTGCTAGCAGGGAGAAAGGACTTTCCAAGCTGTTACACGCTGGACGTGTTGAGAGTGCATGCTTATGTAACACCATATTTTTTAATACAACTGACAGTCTGTCTTGAGATTTAAGTGTTTTTTGACAGTTTTTATGCACCTGTTAATTCAAAGCTCTTAACATATGCCAGTTAAAAAGAGCCAGGCACTAAAACATCTAGCTTTAGAGGCTAAATATGGCTCAGCTGCAATCCCAGGAAGGCAGGCAGCAGGCAGGCAGGCAGGCTGACGGGAACAATTCCTTCCTCCAAGATGGAAATCAGCTGTAGCCTCCTCTCTGTGACCTGAACACAGTGTTTCTAGGTGGGGTGGCTGGAAACACCATCTGATTTCTCGGGGAACAGTTAGACGCGGCTTGGGTCCTTAGCATGGTTGGTTGCGCTGGATAATGTTCTGTTGTGTTTAGACGGAGACCTCAGGACGTAAGGAGATCTTGGTGTCCTTACAGATGCTCAGGGGAGCAGCCTTCCCCCCCAAAGTCCGTTTAGCACAGCTCCGCATTTGTCACCCCTCCGTATGCATCTACGCGCACTACACACAACTGGGGACAAGTGCCTGAATTTGTTTTGCTAACTCCGACGTCAAGGGCAAAGACCATGCATTCCCCTATAACACACAGAGTCCTATTTCTGGTGTAAAGAAAAATTCTGTCAACCATAAATAAGGGTGAATAAGGGAGTCACTTTAACAATAGTCACATGCCAAAATATAAGCGGTCTCTGTGCATACAAAGTAACTTATACTCAAAGCACTAAAGCAGCATAGGTTGGAAGGAAAATAAGGATTTGCTTTTATTGTTCTCTGGGACTGTAGGGGGCAAGGTGTGGATTATGATACACTTCAAACATGTGGTACATTCCCCGCTTGAGGGTGCAGAAGTGTTGTGCAGGAGAAATATGTCAGCTGCTGATGAAAGTCTGTACATACTGTAATTGGACATTTTCTAGTAGGCACATTTTAGAAAGTAAAAAACAGGTGAAAATTTTAATAATGTATTATTCATATCCAAGATATTATCATTTCAATATGTGGTCAATTGTTAAAGAACTTGATTATTTTTAAAACTTATTACTACTGTTTTTTTGGTGCGAGGGCTTTGAAATCCAGTGTATATGCTGCATTTTCATCCTAGTTCGGACTAGCCACATTTCGAGTTCTTAGTAGCCAAGTGTAGCAAGGACAGTTCTAAAATATTGGCCATGAAAATGTTCCAGCAAATGAAAAATAACACTTAATGACCTTGGGGCATATTTCTAGAAACTGGATAATGGCCAGGGGACCCGCAGAGAATTCAACAGCTTCTTCTTGTGTGTCCTCCCTGTTACAGCGCATTTCTTTTTGGATAGTTGTTCAAGTGTCCCTCCCAGCTTCAAAGCAGCGATCATCAGATTCAAGGTAAAGAACCGTAGGAAAACAGGACTCTCCAAAAGTGGAATGAGTTGCCTCGATGGCACAGCGAATTTTGTGTCATCGGAGTATTTGAGTAGAGTCTGAATGATTATCTGCATTGATGCTGCGGTGAGGATCCGTACCGCGTCATCCGACAGCACAAAGCGGTGTGCACAGCAGTGAGGAACTTAGGATTTAGAGCCAAACAGACCTGGGTTTGAATCTCATCTCCACTATTTGTGTGGCGACAAATATTTTTACCATTTTGAGCTTCAGTACTCTCATTTGTAAAACAGAAGTAACTACTTTGTCAACTTGTTTTGTGAAATAAATGAAAAAAAAGATACAGCTCTTACCACAATGTTCAAAAAGATAGAATTATGACTATTCAGCATAAGAAAACTGTCTGTAGACGTTTGGTACAAAGGCAGATTACAGAGCAGATACAGCATTTAGGATATCAGTCATCACGTCTTCTTTAATTTCTGTAATCATGCTGATCTATCGTGGTCTACCATGGACATCAATTACTAAGTTGAGATGATTGCTAGACTTTAGAATGATTTGCAACAAAATGGTTCCCTTCAAAATTGTTGTCTTATTTTTAGGGGAGAAGAGATAACTAACTTTCATTGAGTGTTAAGTTTTTTTCCCTCTTTTTCCTTTCTTTTAACATACCAAGCACTTTCTGTATCTTATCTTAAAGATCGCATGAGGTGGTGTTCATTTTAGGGGTGAGGATATTGAAGATCGGAGAAGCCAAGGGCCGTACAGTTCAAAGGTGGTGTGGCTAATACGTGAATCCAGACATGTCTGACTTGAAAACTCATGCTGTTTCCAAGACATGGAGTGGCCAGATTTGACTTTCACTTATTTGAAACTTTCAATCAATAGTAGAAATCGATAGAAATAATGTTTCAGTTCATACTAAAATACCAACATTCTGGCTCCTGGCCTGACTGTGGTTAAAATCCATGTACCTCTGCTACCACCATCTACACCAGAAAGGGGGTTAGTGCTAAACCTGGGAATCATGACTGATGTCCACATCAGTCTGCTTGGACTTCTTCTTCTTCTGCACTGCTGAAAGGTTTACCTCTTGGAAGAGCTCACTTCTGATGTAAAAAATGCTAGAAATTAGGACACAAGACAGAGCAAATATCTCAAGAGACTCCTCTTAGAGGCACAGGGAACGTGCACCTTATACAAATGGTCTCAGGGCAGCAATGGCGGCCACCTGAAGTGGGAGTCATCTACACACGTCTGCAGACTGACTTTCCAGGTGTGTCTGTCCTGACACAACTTGGTTAAGGTTGGTAGAGGGGAGAGGGGAAGGGAAGCGGCAAGGGAGAAGCACAGAAAAATGGTGCTGCTCCGGACAGTCATTCATGATTAGTCACTGTCAGTGCCTTTGGGACATGTCAGGGAAGAAAACAGAAGCCCCAGCAGCTGTTTGCAGGGTCTTTGCTACTTCAAGTCTAGTCTTCACAGCCTTGCGGAGAGGGTCCACGCAAGAATGTCCACACTGTTTCCTGGCTTTCAGAGCTGTCAGAACCCCCAGTACTTTGATCACGGGACAGAGAGGAATAATCCAGTTCAAACTGCATTTGTATCTAAAAGGTATTCAGTTTAGTTTAAACAAATTTCCATGTTTCCCTTAAGCTTTCTCATTCCAGAAGAACTGTTTCTGTAAATTATATATAATTATCTCTTCTGGTCAAAGGTGAGAAGGAAATTAGCATCACAATGGCAAGTTGGCTCCCTGGGTGTTGCCAGCTCCCACGGTTCCACGGCTCGGCTCCACGGATGACTTGAGTGTGTTAAGCCTCCATTTACAAGCCGGAGAGTGCAGCAGAGCCCATGAGGACAGCATTAAAAATTTCTAATCATAGACAAGCATTTCAGACATTCATTACCACACGAGCCATCAGTGGATTAGATCTAATAAAGCCAGATGCTTGCAGACCGCAGCCCCCGGCTGCTTCCACTCTTCCAAGTAATGCAGAGTCAAACGGGCCCACACCACACCCTGCCTTCTTTTGAAACAAGCAAGTGGTCCTGTATTTCCTCATAAGGGGGTGTTAGCAAACTAGTTGAAAGACAGTAGGCCCAGGCATTTGGGTTTTAGCACTCTGTTTGGTTAGAGACAGTAGGAAGCGATGTAGTGATTCAGCACAAGAAAACGTTTTCAGAAACTGTATTAAGTCGGAGGAGGCAGACGTTTTGAGGGGAGGCGAGGGAGGCCCCTGCACTATTCCTAAAGAAGGAAAATAACTAATCGTTTTCAATAAAAAGAAACTGCAGACTATTCTTCCAGAATAAACATGAAAAACTCCACACACACACACACACACACACACACACACACACTGTCTCTTCTAAGATCCATGCCAAGTACTGCTCTAAGACCCTGTGAATTTTTCTCTCGTGCATTTGTCAGCCTGACTCCAAACCATTTTATTCTTTCCCCGTTTCTGCCCTCTGTTCCGTCTGTTTTCAGTTCGTCGCTTCTTCGCAGAGCTTCCGTTGGAGCTGCGCGCGCCTGTTCTTTCTGCTCCCCCGCCCCCTCTTTTTCTTTCCTTTCCTCTAAAAAGTTTTTTAGGGTTTTCAAAGGTCTTTTCTGGTGTTCTTTGTTCTGGGCTCTGCAGTGACTCTGCGAAAATGGCCAAGACCAGAGCAAAGGCAGGGCGTGGCTCCCGGCGCGCTCTGCCCTCCGCCAGGCCTCTGTGCGGCGAGCAAAAGGCAGGCTGGCCCGGGCCCCGCGACAGGCTCACAGGCAAATGCCTGTTGCTGGTGACCCGCTTCCCTGCGAAGGTTTGTAGCTCCCCCAAAACCTCCCCTCTGAGCAGGCTTGCCCCACGCCGCCATTTTGTGCGGAAGACTTCCTCCACAGCAGTCTTCCAAGTTGCTTTTAAGAACTAATTTTTGGGGACCCAAAGAGTAGAGGTTACTATCTTAATTTATTTACAGATTGCTTGGGGGAGCTGGAGTGGATTTAGCTCGTGTTACCGTTTCCATCGTATGCGATCAGGCTGGAAAGGACATTTAACATCAAAACACACTCATAAGTGTGCTTCAGATCAGGAATGCTCAAAATAAATAAATAAATGAAAGGGCAAATCAATCCCTTTAATGAGTTGCTTAAATTTGAATTAACCCTGTAGTTTAATGGGACAGTAGAGTCAGAGTAGTTTTTCCTCTTTAGGCGCTGCCCACGTTCACGGACATTTTGTATTTTTGAAAGACTTACCTGTGAGGAATGAAGCTCACTGTCTTCACATAAAATCTGAAATAAGATTCTTTTCCTTTTATTCTATCAGGACATAGAAACACAGAGCCATTCGTTGTGCATAGGATTTATGTGCATAGGGTTTGTGAACAAAATTTAAATCCACATCGTGTATAGGATTTTAAAAACCATCATGTTAATTTCAGGAAACAAAAATAAAGGTATTAAGGCACACAAGTGCAAAGACTAATGTGGGGGAAAATCACCTGACGTATAAGATGAGACACGTGAATTGGGATGATTTGACTTGGCTAACTGTAAGAAAAAGTGGTCAGACCTTCCCCTCTTTAAGTATGTAGCCTGGGGATTGTCATTTCAATCACTTCTGCAATTGCTCTGCTGAGTGCTTTTGAAATATCCTGTATCTACAGATGATAAGAACCCACAGCCAAGAGGCAACAGAGCCTGTGGCCATGTCTACATGATGCCAAACCCTTGGGTAAAAACTGAAACCATTGCTTCAGTGCCTTGATGATTTTCAGACACTCATCTCTTCGGCATTATAAAGGAAAACAATTCAGGTTTTTCAGTTTTCTTTCTGGTATTTGTCATTGTGTAGCTATAATCAATGTCCAGATAAGTATATGTCTTCTCCACCTTAAAAAAAGGTTTAAAAATTATACAAAATAGATAGTTCAAGAGAAGTAAATCTTAGAGACACAAAATAAACAGCTCGGTCATGGTGCCAATGGTCACCCGTGTGCCTGGATTAAACACAAACACATAAACACACACACATGTGAACACACACACTCAAGCACCAATTTAGAAAAAAAATCCAGTTAAGACAGATTTCCCTCTGTATCTTTAGATATTTGATTGATACTATCTTATTCTTATTCATCCATAAGACTGACAACTCCTATGAGAGTAAAACTTTGCAGAAGTATATGATTTCTCTTTGGAAATCTGCAAACCATTTTTCCTTCTATTACTTGAAATATTGTCACTGTGGTTTCAGTTATGTGCAGAGTATATTTTAAAAGCACTGCTCAAGTCCAGAATGCTCTGAACTTGTCTGTTATTTTAGTGATCATATGGTTGCTGAAATATAAGATAATTTATGTGAAAAAAAAAAAATTCCAGCTTTAGTTTCTAAAATATACTTAACCTATTTTTAGCAGAAATGAAAATTTTATCCAAAGAACACAATTTATAATCTTAAATTAAGGGATCCAAAATCAAGATGATGAGAATAAGTATTTTGTGTTTTAGTAGCATAAAATATTTGCCAACAAGCTTACCTTAATGTATATTAAATAGGAGATGGAAAAATGAGGGAATGCATTTTAAGTGACCTACTTTACAGTTCACTTACTTAAAATGGATTTTTAATGATTTCTAAAATATTTTCTTCAAAAAATGAAAAGAAAATGTTTAAACTATTTGATAAAAGCTGCTTTCAAGAGGCACACAGTGTACTACTGACCTTTTCCCTGAGCTTGGAGTTCTCCAGAAGTTCTCCTGGCCATAGGCCTGTTCATAAACACCAGACCAGTAAAGACATACTTGTCACACCCGATCTTGCTATCTTCTCAGTTGTTCATTTTACAGAAATAATTCCTCCTCCGATTTCCTCAACTTTTATATGCAACTGCCTTTAGGTGATAAATACATGAAATGATATTCATTTCCAAGATATTAAATGTCATAACTGAGGTCAATTTAAGATTAGAAGGAATCAGTATTTTCCAGATAATGCACTCGTATCTGTGCAAACACATACGTGTGCTTAAATAAGTTTGGAAATGTGTAGGATTACCTATAAAGTTATAAATTACAGTGCTTGAGAAAACACTTGACCTGGACACTGAGAAACCATATAATTAAATAAAAATTGAAAACCTTTGAACATGTCCAGATTAGTATAAATGGCTTTACAGACACAGATTTCATGTTTTCATTTTAACAGCAATGAAATATTTTGTTTATGTACATTCACTTTAAAACCCTACTTAAAAAGCATGGCATATAAGGCATTTATGCACATGTTTACCATGTATTTAAAGACAGATTTTAATGAGCGATGGCTGGAAATCCATAAAGGTTTGCATGTCAACACTGGTTCCACTGTAGAAAATACTTTCCTTTCTCTATTTCATTTCTAAAAATATAAAATGTTTGGAGAGTGTGGAGGATAAGAGAGGAGAAATGCTCTGAATAAATGCATACTGATTCTAAAAGTGGGCTTTTTTCTTCTTGCTTCTTTCTTTCTTTCCTCTTTCTTTCTCCTTCCTTCCTTCCTCCCTTCTCTCTCTGTCTCTCCTTTCTTTCCTTCTTTCTTCCACTTGAGAACAAGAATAAATAAATTTGTGCAGAGGTGAACCGACACAGAAATTGCGGTGTGGGGCGCAGTGTCGCTGCAGTGATAATGAAGAGATGCTCTTAGCCCCGTGCTCCTCAAGTGCTTTTGGACATTTAGAATGTCCTCAGCATATTTGCTAGGTCATTTAAACTTCTGAAAATCGTTATTTTGTCTATTCGTCAAAATTTCAAAAGTTGGAGCTTTGTGATCTTTTTGAACAAGGAAATTTAAACTAGTTCCAAAGCAAATACTGCCAGAGAAAACAGACACGTTAAAAAAAAAAAAAAAAAAAAAGAAAGGAAGGAAAAAAGGAGATATAAAATGAGAATAATTGTATGGAAATTAGAGAGAGAAAGAACTTTGGGGAAGGGCAAAGAGGATAAAGTTAACGGAATTGAAAAGGTCTGGTAAAAGAATCAAACACCAACTTAAAAATGTGGAAGCACAGTAAACATCGCAAATACGCCCCTGCAAACCCCAGTTCTGCAGGCTTTTCTACTGCCATACAAAAGTGTATTTTTCAGGCAAATTGGTTACAGCAGTGACCGTGCCTTCTAACAGCAGCAAGTAGAAATAAGGCAGTAAGTGTGGCGGGGCCTCCGCAGCGTTCTCCACCTTCGCAGTTCCCTGCCCGGGCTCCTGCGCCTGACCATATGGAATCCATCTCATCCAAGGACATGGACGAGAAGAGGGGTTTGCGGAAACCAGGGCTGCTGCTGGCTGTTTTAACGGCATGCCACAGGGAAGTTTTATTTCCAATTGATTGGTTACAAATCAGATAAATATCGCTTCTAATGAAAGCAGCTTTGAACTGCTGGAAATGTTATCTATGGGAGTCTGGGGTTTATCAAAAGTCAAATGTAGCTTTAATCACATCAACATGCTAATTACAGGCAAACAATAAAAGCTTTAAGAAATGATTGTGCACGTTTTATTACTATTGACAGTCACCAAGGTATATTTATTTCAAGAGGTAATTGTCAGAAGACTTTCTCCAGAAAGACTTGTTTGTATAATTAAGTGTGTGTTATGCAAGCTTATCTGCCCATCGGCTCCTGCTCATTAGGTAGCTCCCCCAATGCCTCAGAACACAGAAGCAATTAAAAAAGAAAGGCTCAGGGAGATGGTTTTTCGGTATTTATTTGTGAGGGATAAAAAAAGAAAGGCCTAATGTGCTCTGAAAAAAAAACAAAATGTACTAGAGTTAGAAATGTGACCAGTCACTAAAAACTAAAGAAATAAAACAACAAAGGTGATTGTAAACTCTTCATGATCAATGATGTAAGAACAGGAAAAAGTTAGAATGGAGGGTGTATATTTTCATTTAGAGTAGAAGCTGGGGGGGGGGCAGGAGTTTTTCTCTTTGTATTCAAAATATTCAATGAAATGGGGCCTTCCAACCTAAAAATATATATGATGAGAATGAGACAAAAGGGAAAGTAGCAATCGATGGCTGCCTAGACCCCAGTACCCCTGGATTCATTATTTTTCTGTGGATTTATTATATAATTCCCCAAAATGCCTAATTTAAAAATAAGAGCCTGAAAGTTTGATAACATCATTTCAAATCTGCGCAGCCACACATGCTTTTCCATCCTTATATAAACAACAAAGGCACATTTACAATTGCCGCCCTGAGCATTTTTTTTTTAGGCTGGGACACCTGAAACATATTTAAAAATATATATATATTTCCATCTTACTTTTAATGACAAACTGCTTTGTGACTGGACTAGAGGAAAAAATAAACCTTTCAAACTATAAACTATTTTTTGTGCCATAAAGAATCATTGAACTCTAAAAGGAAAAACCCTAATTTAAAAAATATCATTATTATATTGAAAGGTGTTGGACTGGATTTAATTCTTTCCATTCCCAAATATTGGCCTCAGTTCAGTTTCCATTTCATTCAAAGCAATTAAAAATGTGGCAAATCCTTGATCAATTTTCTTACCCTTAAACAGGGTCAGTTCTGAAGTTGTTGTCACATTTTAATGGGTTCAGAGTCAGTTTATGCAAGAGACAATCAAATGTTTGCTTTTAAAAGCCCTATAAAAAGTAAGAGCTTTTAACCTTTTGAATGCATTAATAAAATGCTAATGACATCATGGCCAAGACCACATTTGGAGGTTCCCCAAAACTCCAAATGACCGTTGTGAAAAGAAAACAGAATTTTAATCAAATGATCTGTTATTTTAATGACCACTTACAAAACAGGAGATTTATTGAGAAGCATAAAGTTTGTTTGCATGAGTGAAGGCAAAGCTTTTAAGAATTACCTTCTTCTGGGTCCCCCCCTCCCAGTTCCTTGCAATATAATACTACCAAATATTTGTGAATTGTGACTCAAGTCTGTAGTCTTATTTCTTAGCAGAAAATAAAAAGGAGGCTGGAAACCAAAAAAGTGGTGCCAATTTGTCTGCCCAGGCTCTGATTATTGGATGCAGAATTTTTTTTTTTTTCTTTCAGGGGAGAAGGATTTGGTGGGAATGTTTCTCCCTTCAGGGTGAGATATCTGATATCCATCCCGAGACCAATCATAAGGCTAAACTTTCATGCAAAACTGCACAAGGGGAAAAAATTAAGTCTTTGGGTAAAATTCTCATCTAAATTTGCAACAGATCTCTCATTTCCGCTGGGCAATTATGGCGCTTTTTGCCATTTCTGATTGCAAGACACACTGATTTTTTTTAAAGTTATTTCTGATAACTTGAGAACCTTCGATCCCTAACCCCCGCCCCCAACTCTTCTTCCTCTCTTTCGAATCTCTGTTCCTCATTTCTGTCTCTCCTGTCTAGAAGTGCTATCCAGTGACCCCCGGTGCTGATTAAAGTTTCTTGGGTGACCCCTGAATGCATTTTATTACACTGGCTGGTCGTAAAAGCTGCTTCAACTGCTGGCATATCCAAACTCCTGCCTCTTCTGTGGAAAGCCCCACAGCGAGCCCGACCTCAGGAAAAACACAAACCAGCACACCCGGAGAACTGAGGAAGGGCAGGCGAGGCTTGAACACAGACGGCCAATACCAGGGAACTACGCGGCAGAGAGACGGCCAGCAACTTAGAAAGAAGACAGACACTTGCAAGGCCTCTGGAGGAAATCCACTTATTACTAGTATGGATGGGACAGGGCGTCGTCGAAACATAAGGAAAGAGGGGAAAATGACAATCTTTGGTGTTTTGTTCTTTTCCTGAAGTGATGTACAACACTGAAAGAACTTCCAAGGTAAAAGCAAGGCGTAAGTCACACAGATTGGCATAAGGCATGTCTGAAAACCTCGTCCTCCTAAAATGAATCCCAGGAAAACATTTATTCAGCTTTTGGAAAGCAACATGAAGTGGCTAGAAAGCTTTTTATATTTACGTGCCTACTAGTCTGGGTAAAAATATATATTATTGTATTTAGATGGCTTAGGAAGAATTAACTTACAGTTAGGCTCAGGTTAGCTGCTTGTTTTTCTGGGCTGCCAGGAGGTGAAGAAAAACAAAATCTATAATCTTCACAGTCTTGCATGGCTAGCGTTTCTGTGGCAGAGATAAGACATGGCAATGCCGGTAGGAGAGGCCAGGGAAGTCGGCACATGAAGGGGAGTGGTGGTTTATGGGAATCCGAAGCCACCAAGCCCTGGACTTTCCCTGATGCTAAACCAAATGTACACGTGTAAGTATGTGGGAAATCCAATTTAGCATTTGGAAATTTAAAAAAAATGTTTTAAATTCCATTCCCATTTGCAAAGTCTGAAAATAAATCGGCAGGGTTGGTTCTGATCCTTGAGCCAGAGAAGAATAGTCTGGAAGCTTGCTGAGAGGAGTCCGTCTTCAGTTTGTAGATGAGGAAAGCAAGGTGCCCCTCAGTTACCTCACAGGCAGGAGGAATATTGGACACATGGGTAGCCCCGGCAGCTCTCCAACTACGCACAGCAGAGATCCATGAGACAGGAGAAGGACACAGTTTTCCCACCAGTCAGGTCCCCATTTCAGTGACGCTCAAGCTGGATCAGGTTCAGAGTCTGCTCAGAGCCCTTGACGTTCCTAATATCCAAAAGACAGGCTCCCAGGCTGCTGAGTGGTTTTCTCCGTACCATGGTGGTCACTTTAATACCAGCCACAACCCGTACAAAGGTAACATCAGGGGCCCAAAGCGATCATTAATGAATGACTCTTTCATTGGTAATAGGTGGTTAAAAGTGATTTGCGAGAGTTACTCTTGAAATCATTTCTTTTGTGCCTGTTTTTTTAACCCCTTAGAAAATGTGCTGCATTATTCTCCATTTTGTTAAGACAAAAAATACAAAATAACCATGAATTCAACTCCCCTGTGGATGACAGGCGGCCCCTTGTACCTGTGTGTTCTTTTCACGTAGCCACTAAGCAAAAGTCAAGCATTCCCTCAAAAACGTTAGTGGAAGCTGGTGACTTGTCAGTATCTTTAACAGACTGGTGACTTCTGCTCCATTTATTTCAGTCTTGATCTAACTTGATTCATTCAGAGATTCCTCATAATGGATGATAAACCTGATAAACTACTGACATTCATCACGTGTTTCTTTCCCCACATGCAGCCTGCGCTCCGCTGGGAGCAGGACTTGGATATGTCGCTTTCCCTGCTGTTGATCTACTGAACATGGTGATTTACAGATGGAAACTCTTTACTTCTTACTTAACCATAAGAAGTATGTTTGGTGATTCCTGGTTTGCAGATGAGGAAACTAAGGCTCAGAGAAGTTACGTAATGGCCCAAGTTCCCAAGCTAGTAAGGGACAAAGTCAGGAATGTAAACTCAGATAGTCAGACCCTCTGCCCTGCCCTTCTGTTCTGATTCATTCATTAACCAGCATCTCTTAACTTTGCCAAGTGCCAAACAGAGTACACAGAAAGCAAAGACCTCAAGGGCATCTGGTGGCTTATCCTATTTTTCTCAATGTGTTAGGTCCAGGATGTATATTAAGTCACAACTCAAGGTTATGTCCTTTCATGAAGACTTCCTCAGTGAACTCGCTTATTCTCCACTTGATAAATCTGTTTCTTACCCCTTCTTTTCTTGGTGGAATATACATTTATTTTACTTTTTTTAAAGGTTTTATTTATTTATTCGACAGAGATGACAAGTAGGCAGAGATGGGGGGAAGCAGACTCCCCGCCAGGCAGAGAGCCCAATGCGGGACTCGATCCCAGGACCCTGAGATCATTACCTGAGCTGAAGGCAGATGCTTAACAACTGAGCCACCCAGGCTCCCCATGATCTTCTTAGTTTTATTCCTGTTTGGGGTTCCCTGATCTCTTGAACCTATGGATTTATAGTGTTCATCAAATTTGAAATTACTGTGACCATTATTTCAGCATTATTTCTTCAGAACGTTTTTCTGTCCCTCCCCTCACCTCCAACGCATAATCCTCCTACACTGGGATTATGTGTAGATTAGGTTGCTTCAAGCAACCTGTAGCTGTTTGTTCTTTCCTCAGTACCCTTTTTTCCTCTCTGTGATCAATTGTGAAGAGTTTGTATTGCTTTGCCTTAAGGTTCACTACTCTTTTCCTATGTAACATCTAATCTGCACTTAATGCTGTCCAGTGTATTTTTCATTTTTTGACATTGTAGTTTTCATTTTTATAAGTTCAGTTTGGTTCTCTTTCACATCTTCCATGTCTCTACTTAACATACTCCATTGTTCCTTTAACTTCTTGAACGTATATAATGTAGTTATAATTGTTTTAATGTCCTTGTCTATTACTTCTATCATGTGTCATTTATGATTTGCTTTTACCAATTTTTTCCAAATTATCAATCATAGTAGTTGCATGCTCAGTAATTTTTGACTGGATTACAGACATTGTGAATTTTACAATGTCCGTGGCTTGGGAGTTTTTTGTTCATTTCCTTTGATCATGTCTATTTCTATAAATATTCTTGAGCTTTATTCTGGGACATTGTTAGGTTATTTGAAAATAATTCGGTCTTTTGATCTTGCTTTTAAGTTTTGTTAGAATAGAACATGACAACATTGAGTCAGGGACTGGTTTTTCCTCACCTTGAGACAAAATCCTTCTGAATATTTAAAACTCCATGCACTATGAGGCTTTTCGTTCTGATTGGTCGTATTGTTTTCACTGGTCTTTTCAGATTTTTTTTTCCCCCTCAGTCTTGGGTATTTCATTAAATGCATGTGCTTATCTGTATTTAGCTGCATACTTGAGAAGAACCCTCTGTAGATGTCTAGAATTTTCTTTTTTAAAAAAAGATTTTATTTATTTATTAGAGAGAGAGAGGTGGGGGGAGACAGAGAGAAAATCTAAAGCAGACTCTATGCTGAGCACAGAGCCTGATGCAGAGCTCTGTCTCATGATCCTGAGATCATGACCTGAGCCGAAACTAAGAGATGGACGCTCAACCAAGCGAGCCACCCAGGCACCCCTAGATGTCTAGAATATTCTGTGTGCAGCTCTCACTTATCTGGTACTCCGCCTGTAAAATCTAGCCATACTCTAACCCCAGGATCCCAGCTCTGCCTCCTCAGCTTAGGGAGACTGACACTATCCACCTGAATTACCCTACTTGTGCCCTGCCTGGAAATCTTGTCTAGACTATAAGCTGGGACAATTGTAGGACTCACCTTGTCTCCCATCTTTCAAAATAATTTTCCTTCATTGCCTCATGCCTGATGACTTGAAAAGCAACTTTCACATATTTTCTTTGTTTAGATAGTTGTTTTATGTGGGATGGTAATCCATTTTGATGGGAAGTAGAAATCTCCACATCTTCAGCAAAGTATTACCATGGTCTAAAGCTACTAGTTTCTTTGGCAATGTAGTTCCTTAAAATCTTGGTAGGCTTAAAATGTGAAAAATCTAGTAGGTTTCTCATCTACTTGCACAATTCTATGTGCCAATAACCATACTCTAAATCTTTTTAAGCATAGTTTTCATATCTGCTTTATGTCTTTGCTTTCTTATCTCTATACTTGTCTTTTTCCACTTAACAGCAGCCACCTGGAGGCTTTAGGCTTGAAGGTGAAAAATTGGAATGTGATCAGTTTTGCCAACAGAGAGGTTTTATGGGACTTTTTACCCTTAAATTTTTTGTCATCACTATCTCATACTCTTTGAGGTTGATTAAAAAAAAATCAGTTTTCCAACCCAGCATGATCTAAAATTTCTCTTCTCTCTATAATTCTTTTAATTTCTGCTCACAAATTGGCCAATTCTTTTTCTGAGTTCATCACTTCCTTGCTTTTTGACAAAAGCAATTAGCAATAGCAATATTCATTACTAATTGTTTTGTTTTCTAATCTTCAGGTCTGCATGTGGTCTGGCCCAATGCCCAAATTATCACAGGGATAATTTTACCTTTTCTTTTCTTTTCTTTTTCTTTCTTTCTTTCTTTCTTTCTTTCTTTCTTTCTTTCTTTCTTTCTTTCTT
>NW_022631018.1:20753192-20908474 GCF_010015895.1 Lontra canadensis | reverse complement strand
CTTTCTTTCTTTCTTTCTTTCTTTCTTTCTTTCTTTCTTTCTTTCTTCTTTTTCTTTTTTCTCTTCTTATCTTCTCTCCTTTTTTTCTTCTTTTTTCTTTTCTTTCCTTCATTTCTTCTCTTTCTTTCCCACTAAATAACATCTATTTTTCTTTCCTTACCCTGATGCCATTTTTCTCACTGCCTGCTTCACACTACTGCAAAGATTTTAGACTTTTTATTTCAACAATACCTCATTTCAAAATATTAATCTCTGTATTAGGATAATTAATATAGCTGCCATAGAGGAGAAATGCCAAAATCTCAAAGACTTAGTGAGATAAGTTTAATTTTCTCATACAATACTTAATGTAGATTGGCAATCTCCTTCAAACTGTATGCCTTCTGAAACATGTAAGAGAAATGCAGGAGGCACATCCTTTCTTTACTGCCTCATTTTTACTCACAGCCCATTGGCCAGAACTTGTCACATGGTGCTAACCTAACTGCAAAGATAGTTGGGAAATGTTGAGAGACAAAAGGGAGAAATTGGGAGAAACAACAGAGACATGATTATTAACTAACTCTGCCATACATGCTAATAACTTAGTATGGTATCATTCACATTTCTCCTATGGTCACATCCTTCTATTACATATTCATAAATACTCATATATAGCATCTTATCATTGTTTGCTTTATAAACGAAATCATATACTTTTCTTTATTTTTCCTTCTATTCAAAAATATTTCAAAACATCAAAAAAAAATTCAAAAACACCTACTGGACATCTCTCCAAATTAACTTTTAGATTTCTAATTAATTCTTAAAAAAAAAAGATTGTATTTATTTATTGAGAGAGAAAGAGGAAAAAAGAGAGAGAGCTCAGGGACAGAAGGAAAGGAAGGGAGAGAGAGAATCTCAAACAGACTCCACACTGAATGCAGACCTGTATGCAGGACTAGATCCCACCACCCTGAGATCATGACCTGAGCCAAGAGTCAGACACTTAGTCAACTAAGCCACCCAGGAACCCCTAATTCTTTCTTTTTAATGACTCCCTCCATTATATCCCATGGTATAGTTATACCATAATTTACTGTTTATTTGTTCACTTGTATTTACTTTATTATTTTATTTTTTGTTTGTATCAACTGTGTTTCAATATATATCCAATCATATAAAATCCATTTTTTAAAATTAATGGTTTTTTCCTTCCATGGGATAGATATCCAGGAGTGAACTTACTGGCTTAAAGTGTACATGTCTGTTATATTTTAGTATTTTGCCAGATTATTGTCCCTAAAAGCTGAAAGCACTCATATTTCACCTGCCTCCATGAACTGACAACAATATGTGTTAATTTTGTCAATTTGATGAGGAATAAAGAGAACTGGGAGGGGCGCCTGGGTGGCTCAGTGGGTTAAGCCTCTGACTTCGGCTCAGGTCATGATCCCAGGGTCCCCGCATCGGGCTCTCTGCTCAGCGGGGAGCCTGCTTCCCTTCCTCTCTCTCTGCCTGCCTCTCTGCCTACTTGTGATCTCTGTCTGTCAAATAAATAAATAAAATGTTTAAAAAAAAAGAGAGAGAGAGAACTGGGAAATAGAAGTTAAAGTAAGAATATCTTCATATGTTGGTTGGCAATTTGATTAATTCTTCATATCATTTCCTATTGGGATTCATGTCTCATTTTTGTCAGTAAGTAAGAACTTCTTATTTTTGTAGTTAGTAAACTTCTGGTGATCTTCTGAATTGTGAGTTTTTTCCCAAATAAATTCTATAAATATTTGGATATATTTATTTGTAAATCCTTAATATTATAATATATAATATGATAGATAATATTTTGTCATTCAAAAAGTTTAATTTGTGTATTGTCAAAATGATTTTTATGCTGCCAAGTCTCTCCTGCCCCTGAATTATACTTGTGTACTAGATTTTCTTGCTCTATTTTATTATATTTTGTAGATTTAAGGTTTTTAATCCACATAGACTTATTTTTTATATAAAGTTGTTTCATTTTTTTTCAGATGGGTAGCTTTTTGTGCAGCACTTTTAATGAAGTAATCCATTATTTTTCCTCTTTTCACATATCAAATCATGTATTTTCTGGGATTCTCTATTCTGTTCTACTGGGTTTTTTGTTTCTTACCATGCCTATAACCATATTAATTCAATTTCAACTGTTTTAATAGTATGTTCTGATAGTATGGCAAGTCTCTATTCACTATTCATCTTTGTCAAACATGTCTGGCTATTCTACGAAATATTTGCTTCCTTGCAAACTTTGAAGTTTTTCTGTCCACTTCCCCAAAACCTCTGTAATGTTAAAACTGATATTACATTAACTTTAATAATTTTTGGCAAATTGACATTCTTATTACATCAGATCTTTTCATTGAAAAATTGGAAAGACTTTATTTGTGAAAATTTTATTTTCTTTCAGTTGATTTTATGTTTTCTTCGTGTAGGTTGTATTCCTTTAAAAAATTGTCTACAGATATTTAATAGTTTCTTCTGATTTACTCACTCGAGCTACCTCTAAAATAATGTTCTATTTTAACCAGGTTTGTACCCACCTCTGTCTTGTTCTTGATTTTATTGAAATTGCTCTAATGTTTTGTCATTTAGCATAACCTTTAGGTGCTGGTTTTGGATAAATATACTTTTTCAAAATTGGGAAATACTGCCAAATTTATTAAATGGCTTTTGAACATCTAGTGATATAATTATGTGGGGTTTTTTTTAAGATTTTATTTATTTGAGAGAGAGAGAAAGCAAGAGAGCATGAGCAGAGGGAGGGGCAGAGGGATAAGCAAACTCCCTGCTGAGCAGGGGGCCCAATGCCGGGCTCTATCTCAGGACCCTGGGATCATGACCTGAGCCAAAGGCAGACACTTAATTGACTGAGCCACCCAGGGGCCCCAATTATGTGGGTTTTTACCTTCAGATTTCTAATGATGGATTATCTTGATAATTAATGAAATATCCCTTCATCCTTGCAATGAACTGTCCCTATAAAAATAACTGTTTATTCTTTTCATGTATCACAAGATTCTGTTTGCTTATCTTTGGTATGGATTTTTTGCACCAATATCTATAGGTGAGATTGACCTTTATTATTCCTCTTTTGTAATATTAATTATTAGATTTTAATATGAAAGCCTTGTATGCTTTGAAAAATAAGTTGGAGAATGAAATAGTAAAACCAACATTGGAATTATCTATTTTTAAATGGTTGAATGAAATTTAGGTATTAATTCAGCTGTTCCTGGTACTGTTGTTTTTTTTTTTATTTTTTTTAAGATTTTATTTATTTATTTGACAGAGACCACAAGTAGGCAGAGAGGCAGGCAGAGAGAGAGGAGGAAGCAGGCTCCCCACTGAGCAGAGAGCCTGATGCGGGGCTCAATCCCAGGACCCTGGGATCATACCTGAGCCAAAGGCAGAGGCCTTAACCCACTGAGCCACCCAGACGCCCCACCTGGTACTGTTTTAATGGAAAATCTTTAATCATTTGACCATCTCTTCTGTGGTAATTGATTCACTCCAGTTTTCCTGCATCATATTCAGTAATTTTATTTTGCTAGGAAATTATTCCTTCTTTGGCTTCTCAAAATTTGTTAAAAGTTATATGGAACGCTCATTTATAATTCTTTTTATCTTTTATGAATATATGATCTCTCTTTTTAAATACCTGATCATTATTTATTTATACTTATCTCCTAAAGCTTTAGCAGTTTTGTGAAAAAAGTTAATCATATTACTATTATTTTTCTTTTTTAAAAGATCTACTGGGTTTATGCCTTTTTTCATCAGTCTTTTTAATTTGCAGATTAGACCTTTATTGGAACTTGAGGGAAATCTTCTATTATTTTCTTTTTATTGCATCTCATTTTGTGCCTTTTTCTTCCAGAACTTCTGTCATTCACATGTGAGGCTCGTGCTTTATCCTTCAAGTCTCTTTTTGAAATTCTATTTTGTGCTTTGAGATATTATCTTTACTTGATATTCCAAGCCTAATTTGACTCTCAGTGGTAACCAACCATTCCATCAACTCATTTTACTGAATTGCCTAGTTTGGAAATTGTAATTTTACACACAGGAGGTATGAGGGCTACCTGAATCTTTGTAAGTTGTCCTCTGTTCTTCAACACCTGTATGGAGTAATATATGTATGTATTATGACCTATAATGTTCTTGTGAACAGCTGAGTTCTCGTCAACTGATTATTTTTCATTATGAATTCATTGTGTAGTTACTGGAACACGTCAAGTGGACTGTAGGCTCTTGAATTGTAGAAGGTAAAGCATCCTTTACAAACAAGAGGCCGACTCCTATTGAGAGACTGTGTGAAACCCTCCTGCTCCTAGCTCTCCTCCCTCTCTTCTAAGCCCAGGAATCATGAGAGTTCAACAAGTCTGCTTTGCTCCTCCTTGGCTCTTATAGGCCAAAAGACCAGACACCTTCAATGGAAGTAACATCAAATTGCTTCCAAGGGTTTATGTGATCTTAGAACTAGTTTCTCCAAGATCCATAGTTTCTCAGTCTTTACCTCTAGGATTCTCAGGCTCTCTCAGACAGAAAAAAAGCCCTATGTGAGATTTCTCCTCTAGGTGTCCCATGAAACTTGGGTTTCATTAGTACATGAATATGTGTATATCCATCAGCTTCAGGAAGTCTGGCGACTGAAAGTAGAATAAGCTGAAGTTGGAATAAAAGGGAAAACAAAACACATTCAGGTTACCACCTTCCTAGAAACTTCCTACTATTTTTTTCAGAAATTGTGGCAACTGGAAGGACCCAGTAACAGAGTGATGGAGACTGAAAAACTGGGCACTCCATCCAGTTATTGCCAAGTAAGAAGGAAGGTCCTGTGTGGTAACATCTCATTTTTTAAAAAAGAAATCATAAATCCAGAATTTTATGTATCATCTTCCCATTTCAAAATATTGATGATTTGTTAATTTTTTTTTTTCCGCAAATACTTTGTGAGACAAACCAACTATGTCTTTAGGTTGAATTTAAGCCTACCGGCTCCTAGGTTAGGATTTCTGGAGCAGATGGTAGATCTCTGGATGATAGATGGCCATCTCTAATTTTGAAGTTCTGCTCCTGAAAGATAACTATTTTGCCTTCTTTTTAGGCAAGTGCCTTGCAGGCAGAGCCATGTCCTCTGTGTAGCTTTGTATTGTATTCCCCAGGGCTCCAAGTATAGCATAAGGTGCACACGGGACACTTAATGTATATTTATGGGATGAAGAAAGACAATCATGGTGCCACTGTCAGGAACTAATGGAACTTTGCTCTGGCTTTTGTGAATACAAACAGTACTACTGTAAAGGAAGCTACTGATGGTGGCATTTGAAAATGAAAGAGGGATGAGGCATGTGTCATGAAAAAAAATCCCCTGAAATTGCTTTTAGTGGAAATAAGTAGAACGTACACTTTTGAATTGTCTATAAGACCAAATGTTTTCGAAATCTCAACTGTTTTTCTTTTCTATGGCAAAGAGTTAGCTGGATAGTGAATACTGCTTAATGAGAAAGATAGATTTTTGTTCCAATAAACTTGTGGATTTGAGGATTTCATAGTCTAACAACCACCTAAATGTGAAGTCTTGTCTAATAAGGTAGAGTGTGAGGATGAACTCAGAATAGGAGATTTTTATTTTTGTCTATCTGACACACTTCTATAAGAGACTTCTCTAGGGAAAGAAAAACAATGAAATCATTGTGAGGAATCTGTGATAATGCTGAAAAAAAAAAAGATTGTCTGAGATGAGGACTCAAACACAATTTCAGAATTTGAGGGAGAAAGGCCAAGTTCTTTTGGACTGCAGGTTTTGGACTGCAGTCCTCCTTAATCCCTGATTCGACTCTGATGGTCTGTTCACCACCGTGCTGCCTGGAATCACCTGAGTCCTATTCCTAATTACAACCCGCCTTTAGTGTTCCTAGACGACATCAACATGTAAGGGATTCATAGAGAGAACCATGCATGCTGAGTAACATTTGTGACAAAACACCATTTTTCCCTAAGAGCATGGAGAGAGGTCAAAATATTAATGTCTAGACTTTCAAGACTGCTGTTATTATTCTGAAAAAAAAAGTGTCATTCTATTGAGTTATTAGATTTGTTCTGGGCTTATCATTGAACCCATCTCATTTTACTCTCTAATTTTAAATTTCTTCGTTTATTAATTTTCTCTCTCAGAGTTTGAAACATGAGTTTCAAAACAGGCTATTATTAACCTCAGAGAGTATTGGGTCCACTTATACATGATAAGGAATGTAGAATGTATAATAATACTACACATTTGTTTATAATCCATCTACTTTTCAAAGAAAGGATGTGAGGTGTGCTATTCAGAGTGAATGAAAGAGATTCAATCAGCCCTTCTGTCGGAAATTTGAGAATCTGAGTGTACCCAAAGAAGACCAAACATGGCAATTTTCTCCAGGACTGTCACATTGCCCTATTTCCAAAGGCTATGACACTCAAAGAGTTCACAGCTGTGCTGTCATCACAAATTTAAATTTGACACTGGTGATATCATAAGCACAGAAAATAATTTTTTAAAAATATCACAGCTGAGTTTTTAGGTCACATAAGTATCATTAGAAAGTGTGCTCTGTGTAGAGACTACTGACATTAAAGGATATACAATGAAGGGAATTTATTATTAATGAATCTGCTGTGTCAAATTCTGTGTTAACCCTTTCATATCCATGATCTCATTTACTTAGCCCCATAATAACTCCACTAACTAAGTACTTTATTATCCTTATTCTACACATGAGCAACTGGAGGTTTAAAGAGGTTAAATACTTTCCCCAAGATCACACAGCTGGTAAGTGACAGAATGAGGAAGCTTAGCCATGTCTACCTGATTCGGAAGCATGTGCTCTTCCCATTACAATTGGAATGTTTGGAATTCAGATTAAGTTCTTTATGGGTCTGAATTAAAGACCTGCTCTGTGGCATCTCTCAGGAATCAAATAAAATAGAAACTAATGAAAATAGCAGATTCACCTCCTAACAAAGCGTAACACACCACAGTAGCGAGGGACAGGGTCTCATCATTGAAATAAAATTATGGTGGGACTGAAAACTTTCTCAGCTATTCCTCTTATGGAGGCCATGACATCTAAAAGTCCACTGTGAGTGTTCCTTCCTTATGCCCTCTTTAAAAAACAGAAACTATTTTTCTGGAGAACAGGAAAGGCTTATACATGAAATAAATTCACACTCCTGGTGTCTGGTATGCTCTCACAGGTGTCAAGTATGCCTTTTATGAGAGGACAGGAAAAGATAGTCAATACATTTGTTGTGTAGAAGGCAAAGGGCAGAAAAGAAGAACGGAAATCTGTAAATGAGAGAACACCATTTTATCTCCTGCTTAGGTTCAATCTTAGAGTACTTGGGGAAAAAGAAGAAAATAAGATTCTGGTGTATTTTTCTTTGGGTGGTCTAAAAACATGCAATGGGTGTGAAATGCATAACCATGTCCTGAATTTGAAGGAAGACTGCCTGAAGATAATCATCATTTTTTTATTCCATTCTAGTATTCACTGATGGTTTGCATCATTTTAAAGATCAAGTACTGGCATCAATTTTTGTCTAAATTATGTACCTTTATGATTTTTATAATCCTGTACATGAACAGTACACTGTGAAAACTGAAGTGGTGATTTCTTCCCCTCAGCTTTGCGAATTTGACCTTTGAATTGTCATTAAGTTTGAAGCACAAATTATGGATTTGACTAGGACAGGTAGTACACAGCAAATTCTGTAAAACCACAGTGACTTATTTTGTCTCACTGACTTTCTTACTCAACTGAACCTTGTATATAATATAACTAAATATAGAATGTACCACAGGCTCTAAGGGTTAAAAGACAAGAGACAAATTCCAGGCACTGCCCATAGTTGGCAAAACACAAAGTTCCATTTTTAAACAACTTTTTTCAAGGCTTCTGAAAACTTACCCCGTTCTTCATGAAGCACGGCCAAGCCCTGTCACAGTGAGACCAGCCGATGGGGCCGGCAGCCATCTTGTGCAGTGAAACACAGAGTTTCTGGATCTGAGCCAAGGAAAGCCAAAGTGATCAATATTACATTCTGAAAGCTCCAATGGACCCTTTGTCCCAGGACTAACACTTCTGGGAGAGGTGCCAGAAGATTCACGTGTGCACATGTGTGCGCACACAGTAACATGATGATTCAGGAAATCCAGTCATATGGGAAGATCAAAAGCACAGCAGGATATTCCTGTGACTCTGGCATTGGTCAGCACTACTTCAATGTCCACATCCAAATATGAAGGCAGCGTAAAGAGTCTACAGATGGAAGATAAACAGAAACTTGAAAAAACGTACTAAGGCAGCTTATTTTTCTCCCGTTGTCCTTCCACCTACCATGAGCAGCCCTGGTGCATTGTCAATCACTCCCTCACATCACTTTGAAGTATGATTCTGTCCCTGAATCCTAGAGCATGGATGCCAGCCTGGCCTGATCTCACCTCTGTAAGCCTTCTGCCCTCCAGCATGCTCACAAGTGTTTGGAACATCTATTGGGAATGGAAGGGAATATGATCCCAGACCCAAGTCCAGACGGCTACTAGAACATGTCATGTGGCTGGCACTGAACAAGATCACATTGCCAATTTAAAACCAACTAAATGACCTCCGCTTTCTTGGGAAAGAAAAAAGACCATGTGGCTGATGGGAGAACAATGAAAAGGTTTAGGATACCTTTTCATTGTTCCCCCATTTATCTGATCCCAAAGATCATTCATCTGAAAAATCGAGGCCGTATCTGGGGGGTGAAAATACATATTTAATGGATAGCATTATCAGAAGAGCCTCATGAGATACTCTTGCTACTGTTGTCCTTACAAATAAATTTAAAGGACACATTGAACCTGGGAGGAAATGCATATTCAGTTAAGAACTTTTTCATACATTTAATATCTGTGTCACTCATCATGTTCACAATTTTTACAGTCTTTGTTATGAGTAGCTTCTCATCATGTTTCTATGAGAAAGATCATCATAATTACAACCTTATGTTATGGGAGAGCAGAAAGAGGTGACTTGGCAAAGGTCATGTGGCACTGTCATTGCTGTCTGGGAATGTCCTAGACAGGAAGGGAACCGATAGATCTGGAAACCATTGTGAATTGTACATTCCAGTGTGCCTGGCAGAAAGCAGTGCTCAGGTTGCCCCAGCCAAAGCACTGAGCTTACTCAGAAACATGAGTGCTAGATAGGGTTGTGATGTCACCAAGAAGAAGAAATCAGATTTTAGTAGTACTAACTTGAATAAAATCTTATTGGAAACAATTTCCAAAATTACTGTTACTATTGTGAGGCATTAGCAATCAGACAGGAGAAGGATGAACTGCCCTTCAACCCCGGGGCATTTGATCTGGCATTTATTTATTTATTTAAGATTTTATTTATTTATTTAACAGAGATCACAAGTAGGCAGAGAGGCAGGCAGAGAGAGAGAGAGGGAAGCAGGCTCCCTGCTGAGCAGAGAGCCCGATGGGGGGCTTGATCCTAGGACCCTGAGATCATGACCTGAGCCGAAGGCAGAGGCTTAACCCACTGAGCCACCCAGGCGCCCTAGGAGTTCTTAATATAGTCTTTGACAGTTATGTGCCTTGCAAATAACTTCCCTCAACTTTGCCTCTTTCTGTACATAATATTTACATATTGGCATGTCCCACCTCTAGCCTTTAAGACAGGCCAATGCACCAAAAAGAAATGTAGCAATTTCACTTTGATTTTCTGTCAACTCCATTCTTGTTCAATTCCCATTACAACTTGCTTTTGACTCTTGGCTCCAATTATGTTGTGTGGACCTAAATCTGACCTTTTGTTTGACATTTGAACTTTGATGTTTTGATATTCTGTGCCCCCTGAAAATGTTGTTACCTCAGTTCTTTTCCTCATAGAAATGAGGAAATCCTCTATAACTTGTGTACCGTGTCCTCATGAATGTGGTAAGCCAAATCCTTTGGTCTAGCATTGAACTTCTTAGCAAATGTTAAGTATTTATCAGCCTGATTTGTTTTCTTCAGAAATATGTCACTATCCTAAATCATCTCATTCATATATTCTTTTGCTTCTTTATTATGTTCCGTTGCTCTCTGTCCTTCTACCACCATATTTTATCAGACAAAAAAATCACATTTATTTCAGTAGTTCAAAGTGCAAATACAGCAAGTCAGTTCACGTTTCAAGATACAGTTTTAAGTATAATGAAAACTTGATATACAAAAATGAAAGGGTAAATAGCAGAAATAAAGCTCAATTTTTAAAAAATTTCAAGTAACCCGAAAACCTTAAGACTAAAATATTCCACTTACAATTCAGAAATGCCTTAATTTTTAGACACCAGTAGTACAGTGCAATCCCAAAGGACTTCTCAAAGAAAGAGAATCACCCCAAACCAGTCGGCTCAGGACAAGAGTGAAGTTCTCCGTGCTGGCTCTTCCTGCTTCGGCAGCCTCACTCACGCTGTCAATTGATAGGGTTCAACCCATGATACTTTGATGTTTAGGCAATTCCAAAAAATGTTTAAAGTTCAATATGAGGACAACACCCTACTAAGAGAGTTTCTGAAATGGCCACTATATATTTAGAAGATTTTAAAGACCAATTTCAACTTCAGGCCTATGATATTTCTAGGGAAAGACACAGATTAATACTTCTTCCATTACTTAAAACCTTTCTGTAAGGTTAGCAACATGGCCTTTACCACTTCCTCATGAAAAATCGTACTTAAATACATATTTATTTATTTCTACACATACAGAGCTTTTATGTAAAGTAGAAAAAGTTCCCACTAGGAAGATAATTAAAGGTTGTTAATGTTCTCTGTATCACTTAGCAGCCAAGACACATGTTTATTTCTGCTCTGCAGAAGCAATGTTAGCTACTTGCTTCAATTCAGGAAAAGTGTGTACCTTCAGGAAGGTATAGATGAGATACTTATTCAGACTTTTTCTCAATCTCCTTCATCTTTTCATTGTAAGCAACAAATTGAGAGTCTATTCCGAAAATTCTATCCCACCATGTAAACGTTGAAGTGTAGTTTCCGATGAAGTTCATATGGTGGAAATCATGATGCCGAAAACCAGCATAGAAAGGGATCAGATTTAAAGGGTTGAGAGGAATGTCATAACCACTATGGACGTCAATAGTTTCTATCAAATGAATAGTCACCCATGCCCAAAGGAGAATGACGTGATCACATAAAAGCATGATTCCAATGAAAAATCCAGTTCCAAGGATCAGAGTTTCCAAGGGATGTGCATATTCAGCTTCCATTCCAAATGGAGCCTGAAACTCATGATGAATTTTATGAATATATTTATATATTCTTTTGTGGTGTAAGAGCCTATGCAGGAAATAGTGCCAGGTATCCTCAATCACCGCACAGCCAAAGCATTTTGCCAAAAGCAGGTACCATCTTGGCATTCTTTCCCAATCATAAGGTATATTAAAATACTCTGTAAAATAATAAGTTCCACAGATCAAAGGAAGCTGGATAAAAAAGTGATTAAAGAGAAGTACTTTAAAACATTTCCACTGGTTTTCCCATGTTTCTGGTTTATCCTTTTGAATTTTGTACTTTTTCATGTAAGGTATAAATTGAAACAAAAATCCAGGTAAACAGAACAAGAAATAAAGGACCTCATGAACTATCAAGGATCCCCATGTTGCAATCTGGAACTTTGTATAATTATCCAACATATAGTTCCATGCATTTTTAAATGGTTCTTGTAGAGGGTTCTCAGGTAAAAGTGAATCTACATACTCCACAGCCAAGGATGCTGAACTAAAGATGCTGACACTTTCATTTGTTGCCATTTTTCAAATCTCTGCAGAAAGCCTTAGAATTCTGGACGACCGCATGGGAACTGCCGGACACCGCCACCCTGACTCCACCAGGTGCTGCAGCCTCGGAACCTGCCTCTCCCTGTTATCCAGTATTTTTGTTATTATAACTTGATATTCTTCAGTGAACTTGCATTGTCTGTAGAAAAGTAAAAACAAAAAAATAAGATTAAAAAAAACAAAAATAAAAACAAAACAACATAAAGCAACCCCTTTGGCAGGCATGCAAGACCTTTCTTATCTGACACTGCGCACTGGCCTAGCCGCATTTCCCATTCTTCTCCTCATTGTGAATTCTAGTACTACCAAGCCACTTTGCTGTCTCTATCCCTTAGTGCAATCTTTATAACGGCACACACTGTTGTCATCCCTTTGCAAACAAACTCCTCTTACCATTAAAGTCTCAGCTTTAATGCTTTGTCCCCTCAAGAACCTTGCTGGACGACTCTAGATAAAGTCAAGCGCTTCCCCAGAAACCACCACTTAACTTTGTGCATATGCCACTTACAGTTATTACCTTACTGTGTTATTAAACTTTAAGTAGCATTTGTCTATCTTCATTAAATTGTGTACTTCTTTCAGGCAGAAATAGTTCTTTTGATCTTTTTTCCTTTTCCCTGGTACCAGGGTCTGGGATTTAGTATATGTTCAATAATTATTTGTTGAACAAATAAATAAATTGCCAGGAATGACCTATAGTACTAACAGGGAATATTTCAAACAAAGGAAAAAACCTGCTGTTATTATTCATGACTCTCTGCTGGGACAACTCCAGTTCTGCACATTTAGTGAGGTAAGTAAGTATATATGTGCATCCTTTGAAGAATCCCATAGTTTGCGATGTGTTTTACCTCTGTGTATCCCTTCTCTAACACTCTTCCTTTATGTAGATCCAAGTTTCCGACCTACACCATTTTCCTGAAGAATTTATTTTAATACTTCTTGAAAGGCTCAGGTCTCCTGGCAACAAATTCTCTCAATTTTTGTTTATCTCAGAAATCCTTATTTCTCTTTCATTTTTGAAGGATAATTTCACTAGGTAAATAATTCTACATTCATAGATCTTTTCTTTCAACACATTAAATATCCACTTTCACTTCATTTCTTCTTGCTTGCATGATTTCTAAAAGGAAGTTTGATATAGTTCCTACCCATGTTCCTCTGTGAGGTGAGGTTTTTTTCCCTTTGTTTTCTTTCAAGATTTTCTCTTTGTCTTTGATTTTCTACAGTTTGCATTATGTGCCCTCATGTAAATTTTTGGTTTTTATCTTGCTTGGTGTTCTCTGAGCTTTCTGTAACTAAGTTTGATGTCTATCTTTAATTTTAGGAAGTTCTCAGTCATTATCACTTCAAATGTTTCTGTTCCTATCTGTCTTCATTTTCCTTCTGATATCCCCATTATCATATATTGTACCTTTTGCAGTTGCATCATGGTTCTGTTGTATTGTTCACTCTTCTTTCTCTTTGCATTTCCGTTTTAGAAGTTTCTGTTGACATTTCTTCAATCTTACTGACTCTTTCTTTGGTTGTGTCCAGTCTATGAAGAGCCCATCAAAGACATTCTTCATTCCTGGTACAGTGTTTTTGCCTTCTAGTATTTTCTTTCGATTCTTTCTAGAATCTCCATTTCCCTGCCTCTATCACCCACTTCTTCTTGCATGTTGTCAGCCTTTTCCATTAGAGCTCTTTACATAGTCATCGTAGTTGTTTTGAATTTTCAGTCTAATAACTCTGACATCCTTGCCATATCTGACTCTGTGATGCTTGCTCTGTCTCTTCAAACTGTGTTTTTTTGTCTTTCAGTATGCCTCAAATTTTTTTTATTGAAAGCTAGACACGATGTACTGGGTAAAATGAACTGGGTAAAATGAGGTAAATAGGACTTTTGTGTGAGGTTTTACACTTACCTTATTAGGAGTTAGGTTGTGTTTAGTGTTTGCTGTATCTGTAGTTGTCAGAAGCTAAAATTTCCTCTCATGTCCTCGTGTTTGTCTTCCCTGATGACTTTGGGTTTTCCTTAGAGATTTCTCCTTAAATAAGGTCTGAGGAATGCTTTCTTTCAGTTGTATTCTCTAGTTATTATACGTGAACCTACTGGTATGGTAGTAAGTTGTGGGGAGAGGAGAAGGGTCTTGTAGTCCTGCGATTAGCTGTCAGTCTTTTGGTGAGCCAGTGCCCTTGGGCTGTGACCTTCATACGTGTTTCTCAGTCAAACCCTCCTTCCACTTAGGCAAGTCAGGAAATAATGGTGGGCTGGGATTAGGTATTTCCCTTCTCCCAGATCATTTAGGCTCTGATAAAATCCCAGTCAGTTACGTTCTGTTAAAATTGTTTATTTTGAGGGCAAGCCTTGTTAAGGAGTACAGAATACTCCGAGTGAATTTCAGAATGGTCAATTTTCCTCTCCCCCTCCTGAAAACACAGGAGATTTTTACTGGATGTTCTCTGTGAGAACCTGGTGAGGCTCCCAGAGGTAAAACTCACAGAAGTATGGGGGATTCCCTAAAGTCAGGCTCCTTGGAGTTTTTAATCTCAAACTTGTCCTCAAACACTAAGTCTTCAGCAATATGTCAATTACAATTTAAATTTTCTTACTCTGCTACTTGTTCTCATAGAGGTTTTGTGCTCCTGGTCTTCTGCTCTGGGAGGCTGTGGTTCTCTGTATATACCTGTTTCTCTAATTTGATGGATAGTGGTTTGCCCTGTGATGTCAGTTTTCTGATGGAACTAAAAAGTTTTTACTTTTTGTTTGTTCAGCTTTCTTCTTGTTATGAGGATGGCAGTCATGATTTCAAAGTTTACATGTTGGACCAGAAACCAGAAGTATAATTTGTGATACATAAAATTATAAATACATGATTGTTTCAGTAGGTAATTCTTTGTCCCCTAAGATAAAAGTGAGTACTTATTTGTCCATCTGTGGCTAGATGACATTGTTTCCTAGAGGTGAATAATAAATAGCCCAATATTATCTGTAATTTCGTGCTTCATTTCAGTTCTACCATGTCAGAAGAGCATTGTCTTTTATTTTTTCAAGGATTTTATTTGTTTATTTGACAGAGAGAGAGAGAGAGAGCAGAGGGAGCAGGGGAAAGAGAAGCAGACTGTGCCACCCCAGTGCCCTAAGCATTTTCTGTTAACATCAGTGCTTATATTCACTGTGATGTCATAACAGAGATTATAAAGTCAGTATTTTCTTAATAAGCTAAAAATAGTTTCATTCTGGTGAGTCAAATGCCATGGGATGACTTTTTCTGGTAGATAATGAAGCAGCTAAGGAATGTGTAGCTTTTATGGAAAGAAGTATGGAAGAAGTGAGTGGTCCTTATAAGGCTGGCATTCTTAAAATGATTTTTTTTAATAGGCATAGGGTGACTACAAGGTAACTGCAGTGCAGACTGAGACATGCAGGTCTCTGGAAAGCAACTATAATTTCCAATTTACTTGTCTTTTTATTGGAAAACCTGATGCTTTGGTAGAATGGAAAGTATTCCATCAGTCCATCCTTTGCTGATGCTAGGACCAGCTAGTCAGTGATATACATATGCATGGATTCTGGAAAGCAGAATCCGAATGAAGCATGGGGGAATTTTGGAGACACCAGATTCTAAACTGAGGGGGCTTACTGTATGCTATTCTTAGAAGATGAAAATAACTATTGGTAGGTTTTAATTAGGTCAGATTTCATTGGTTCTTACCCCAGCAAAGACAATAAAGTTTGTTGGCTAACTCAGGATGTGGTCTCCTTGCATGATGTTAAATTTGGTATTATTGGTTGTCGCTCAGTGTGTATGACATTGTAACTAGATCGAAAAACCTGTGCCTTAAATGTATATGTGGAATAATATTTTGTGGTATTAACCAATTTTTTCCTCTTCTTTAAAATAAAAGGTACAGGGAGCCTGCTTCCCCCTCTCTCTCTGCCTGCCTCTCTGCCTACTTGTGATCTCTCTCTGTCAACTAAATAAATAAAATCTTAAAAAATAAAATAAAATAAAATAAAATAAAAGGTACAGGGACACCTGGGTGGCTCAGTCAATTAAATGCCTGCCTTCGGCTCAGGTCATGATCCTAGGGTCCTGGGACCAAGTCCCACATTAGGCTTCTTGCTCAGCAGGGAATCTTTTTCTTCCTCTGCCTGCTGCTCTCCCTGCTTGTGCTATCTCTCTCTGACAAATAAATAAATAAATATATGAATAAATAAAATCTTTAAAAAATAAAATAAAAGGTACACATCTAGCATGTAGCAAATGATTTCAGAAAATTGTTTCTCTAACTTTCTTTTAATAGTATTCACCATTTTCAGAAAAGCAGTAAATATGGAACACAGAAGCCTTCAGCCAAATAGACTTTATTGTTGCAAAATCCCCTTTGGATTTAACCCAACCTAAATGAACTCAGTATAAAACTATAGGAACTTGAAAAGAACAAGAGAACAAGACAAACAAATTAGAACAAATAAGGAACTCGGAAGGATAGAACATAGTAATACTGAACAACCGTATTATGCTATTATGAATAGCACCACAGCTTGGCCTTGTTTATGTCATTACTACTGTATTTCCTCCTCCTGTCCAGTGTCTCTCTCTGCCTCTTTGAGTGCCCTTGACCCTGACATTCCACCTGCTATGTGTATCACATAAAAAGCTGTTGTAATCTTTGACATTTCAGTTAGGAATTATTCCACATTATTGATCGTTCTGAATTCCTTGAAACCCCTCATGAATTGGTTATCTTAAATCTCAAATCTCCCCTTGCCTTTGCATCTTGGATTTCTCATCTGTTGGTAACCCAACCTCAAACCATCCTGACTATTACGGGTTGAATTGTATCTCTGTGTTGCCCCCTCCCAAAGATATGCTGGAGTTCTATTTCCCAGTATTTCAGACTGTGAACTTATTTGGAGAGAGATTCTTTAGAGAGGTAATCAAGTCAAAATAACTGGTGTTGAGTATGACTAGTTTCCCTATGAAAAGGGGAAATTGGGACATAGAGACAAAAGCCTACAGCAGGAAGCTCCTAAGAGACACAGGGAGAAGATGGCCAACTACAAGCCAAGGAAAAGCCTGGAACAGATCCCTCCTTCACAGACCTCAAAAGGAATCAATTCTGCTGACACCTTCATTTCAGACTTTAGCCTCCAGAACAGTGAGATGACAAATTTCTGTTGTTGAAGCTACACAGTTTGTAGCATTTTATTGTGGCAGCTCTAACAAACTAATACACTGGTCCTTATCGGACATCGCCTTAGGATGGTGCTTCTGACGACATTTTTCTTTTTCTTTTTCTTTTTCTTTTTTTCTTTCTTTCTTTCTTTCTTTTTCTTTCTTTCTTTCTTTCTTCTTCTTCTTTTTTTTTTTTTTTTTTGCCTCTAAGCATGGAAAACAAATACATGACGTCCTCCCACTTCATGAGATACAGCAGCAAAGCAGCATTCCTTACACTCCCACTTTTCAGGAGGGAAAACTGAATGGCCACACATTGGTCTTCTAAAGCATTTTGCTTTATGTCTACATACTAGTAATAGTCTCTTTCAAAACACATAATGCACTATTATATACATTAGCAACTGTTTGTTAAAGATATCATTCACCCACCAGCCATATTATCTACATGTAATCCCATGTGAGAAACATAGTGTTTCACAATTGGGCAGGCAGTATCTATAAAAATTAAAAATGTAATGAGTCTATAGGCAAGGAATTCCACATGACCCTTAAAGGAAATATAAGTCTGGAGCATTTGAAGATCAGGGAAAAAAGCCAGTCATAGTCTTTAGATGTGTTACAATGTGGATCTTTCTGAAACAGTCTGTTCTTCCCCTTTGTAAGTAATTTAGAGTAGAATGGAGTAGAGGGAAAATACCCTTAAACATCAAATATTTTTTCCTGTCTTGCTAATTTTGGCCATTCTAACTGGTGTAAGGTGGTATCTCAGTGTGGTTTTATTTTGAATCTCCCTGTTGGCTAGTGATGATGAACATTTTTTCATGTGTCTGATAGCCATTTGTATGTCTCCATTGAAGAAGTGTCTGTTCATGTCTTCTGCCCATTTTTTGACATGATTATCTGTTTTGTGTGTGTTGAGTTTGAGAAGTTCTTTATAGATCCTGGATATCAACCTTTTGTCTGTAGTGTCATTTGCAAATATCTTCTCCCATTCCGTGGGTTGCCTCTTTGTTCTGTTGACTGTTTCCTTTGCTGTTCAGAAGCTTTTGATCTTGATGAAGTCCCCAAAGTTCATTTTCACTTTTATTTCCTTTGCCTTTGGGGACATGTCTTGAAAGAGGTTGCTGTGGCTGATATTGAAGAGGTTACTGCCTATGTTCTCCTCTAGGATTCTGATGGATTCCTGTCTCACGTTGAGGTCTTTTATCCATTTTGAGTTTATCTTTGTGTACAGTGCAAGAGAATGGTCGAGTTTCATTCTTCTACATATAGCTGTCCAGTTTTCCCAGCACCATTTATTGAAGAGACTGTCTTTTTTCCACTATATATTTTTTCCTGCTTTATCGAAGGTTATTTGACCATAGAGTTGAGGGTCCATATCTGGGCTCTCTACTCTGTTCCACTGGCCTATGTGTCTGTTTTTATGCTAGTCCCATGCTGTCTTGGTGATCACAGCTTTGTAGTAAAGCTTGAAATCAGGTAACGTGATGCCCCTAGTTTTTTCTTTTTCAGCATTTCCTTAGCAATTCAGGTTCTCTTCTGATTCCATACACATTTTTGGATTATTTGCTCCAGCTCTTTGAAAAATACTGGTGGAATTTTGATCGGAATGGCATTAAAAGTATAGATTGCTCTAGGCAGTATAGACATTTTAACAATGTTTATTCTTCTGATCCAAGAGCATGGAATGGTCTTCCATCTTTTTGTGTCTTCTTCCATTTCTTTCATGAGTGTTCTATAGTTCCTCGAGTATAGATCCTTTACCTCTTTGGTTAGGTTTATTCCCAGGTATCTTATGGTTCTTGGTGCTATAGTAAATATAGAGGATATGGAGAAAGGGGAACCCTCTTACACTGTTGGTGGGAATGCAAGTTGGTGCAGCCACTTTGGAGAACAGTGTGGAGATTCCTTAAGAAATTAAAAATAGAGCTTCCCTATGACCCTGAAATTGCACTACTGGGTATTTACCCCAAAGATACAGATGTCGTGAAAAGAAGGGCCATCTATACCCCAATGTTTATAGCAGCAATGGCCACCATCACCAAACTGTGGAAAGAACCAAGATGCCCTTCAACGGACGAATGGATAAGGAAGATGTGGTCCATATACACTATGGAGTATTATGCCTCCATCAGAAAAGATGAATACCTAACTTTTGTATCAGTATGGATGGGACTGGAAGAGATTATGCTGAGTGAAATAAGGCAAGCAGAGAGAGTCAATTATCATATGATTTCACTTATTTGTGGAGCATAAGAAATAACACAGAGGACATGGGGAGATGGAGAGGAGAAGGGAGTTGAGGGAAATTGGAAGGGGAGATGAGCTGTGAGAGACTAGGGACTCTGAAAAACAATCTGAGGGTTTTGAAGGGGCGGGGGCTGGGAGGTTGGGGGAACCTGGTGGTGGGTATTACGGAGGGCACGTATTGCATGGAGCGTGTGGTGCATAAACAATGAATTCTGTTACACTGAAAAGAAATTTAAAAAAATCAAATATTTTCTGTTTGGCCCCTTTGGCTCCTTAGAATTTAGAACATTTAGGATGAAACTTTTATTTCAACATAGACCTCACCCACACCATGTAGCTGTGACCCTTCACTTTGTGGATCCTCAAATAGGAGAGGAAAGATGTTGCTGATAGGAATCAAATGTATAGGGCCCAGACACTGATCATATGTGTGTTTTAAAGTGATTTTATAGTGTAGCTAAGACAGCACTCAGCCCATACATGTGACAGTATGATAGGCTTCTTATGAATTATTAGTGTGAAAACTCAGAAGCCTTATTAAACACCCAGAAGAAACAAGTCGTGTGCACCTGCTTCTGTAATCCTTACGTAAGTGAAGGAAGAGTTGTGATTTAGACTGTTTTGTGGTTTCTTTGGCCTCTGTCTGCCCCAGAGAAAACAAACACACACACAGCTGTTATAGCACTTGCTTTCTGCTCCAGAAAAGGGCAAGTATGGAATAGAAATCTTGAGTGCCTGCAGACATTGCCTAATAACTAAAAAGTGACAAACACAGCAGGTCTCTCCTGCTTCCCAGTAAGGAGGCAGTAATTCATTATAAAAGCATCTCTACACCTGCAGTGATGGCTTTTTCATGTTCGTTTGTGCAGCAGAAGCTGTCTTTGCATAACTGAGTGAGTTTGAAGCTGAGGAAGTAACATCACTACTGTGGGCCTGGAAATAGAAAGCACAACAGTAACCACAAATCAAAAAACAGTAATAGATATGCACAAAATAAAGAGTAAGGAATCCAAGCATAGCACTAAAGAAAACCAGCAGACCATGAAAGAGAAAGAAATGAAAGGATCAGAGAAACACTGATTAAAACAAAAACAAAAACAAAAACACCCACACAAAGCAAGTAACAAAATGGCAATAATACATATCTATCAATAATTTTTTTAAATGTAAATGAATGAAATGCTCCAATCAGAATACATAGAGTGACAGTGGATTAAAAAACAAGACCCATCTATTTGATGCCTACAAGAGACTCCTACTAAAGACCTAAAGACACCTGCACGTTGAAAGTGAGGGGATGAGAAACATCTATCATGCAAATGGATGTCAAAAGAAAGCTGGAGTAGCAATACTTAACATTGAACAAAACAGACTTTGAAACAAAGGCCATAAAAAAAGACAAAGAATGACATTACATAATAATAAAGGGGACAATCCAACAAGAAGGTGAATAATTGTAAATATATATGCACCCAGCATTGGAGCACCCAAATACATAAAACAGTTACTAACAATATAAAGGAATTAATCAATAATAATACTACTAATAATACAATAATAGTAGAGGACATTAACACCCGACTTACATCAACACACAGATCATTCACACAGAAAATCAACAAGGAAACAGTGGCTTTGAATCATATGCTGGACTGTATGGATTTAACAGATATATTCAGAACATTCCATCCCAAAACAGTAGAATACACATTCTTTTCAGGTGTGCATGGAACATTCTCCAGAATAGATCACATAGTAGGACACAAAACAAGCCTTAACAAATTCAGAAAGATCAAAGTCATACCATGCAACCTTTCTGACCACAACACTATGAAATTAGAAGTCATCCACAAGAAAAAAATCTGGAAAGACCACAAACATATGGAGTTTAAATAACATGATACTAAACAATGAATGGATGAACCAGGAAATCAGAGAAGAAATAAAAAAGTACATGGGAACAAATGAAAATGAGAACACAATGGTTCAAAACCTTTGAGACACAGCAAAAGCGGTTCTAAGAGTTCTAAGAGGGAAGTTTATAGCAGTACAGGCTTAACTCAGAAAGCAAGAAAAATCTCAAATAACCTAACCTTACACATATGAAAGCTAGAAAAAGAACAACAAACAAAACCCCAAACCAGCAGAAGGAAGGAAATAATAAAGATTAGAGCAGAAATAAATGATATAGAGACTAAAAAAGCACAATACAACAGATTAGTGAAACCAGGAGATGGTTCTTGAGATCACAAAATTGGTAAAACTCTAGCCAGACTCATAAAAAGACACACAGAGAGAGAACTCAAATAGACAAAATCACCAATGAAAGAGGAGAAATAAGAACCAACACCAGAGAAATACAAAGTATTGTTAGATAATATTATGAAAAATTATATACCAACAATTGGACAACCTAGAAGAAATGGATATAAATTCCTAGGAACATATAATCTACCAAAACTGAAGCAGGGAGAAATGGAAAACTTGAACAGATCAGATACCAGCAATGAAATAGAATCAGTAATAAAAAAACCTCCCCAAAACCAAAAAAATCCAAGACCAGATGGTTTCACAGGTGAATTCTACCAAACACATAAAAAAGAGTTAATACCTATTCTACTCAAACTGTTCCAAAACTAGAAGAAGGAAAACTTCCACATTTATTTTATGAGTCAAGTATCACCCTGACACCAAAACCAGATAAAGACACCAGAGAGAGAGAACTACAGGTTAATATTGCTGATGAACATAGATGTGAAAATCCTCAATAAATACTAGCAAACAGAATCCTTTCCCAAGGTCAGAAATAAGACAAGGATGTCCACTTTTGTTAAACATAGTACTGGAAGTGCTACCACAGCAATCAGACAACAAAAAGAAATAAAAGGCTTCCAAATTGGTAAGGAAGAAGCAAAACTTTAACTATTTGCAGAAGACATGATATTATATACAGAAAACCCTAAGGATGCCACCAAAAAACTCTTAGAATTGATAAGTGAATTCAGTAAAGTCACAAGATACAAAATCAATATGCACAAATCTGTTGCATTTCTATACACTAATAATGAAGCTGCAGAAAGAAATTAAGAAAACAATCCCATTTGCAATTGCACCAAAATAATAAGATAGCTAGGAATAAACCTAGCCAAAGAAGTGAAAAACTCGTACTCTGATGAAGGAAACTAAGATGGCACAAAGAAATGGAAAGACATTCCATAATTCTGCATTAGAAGAGCAAATATTATTAAAATGTCTATAGTACCCAAAGCAATCTACACATTTAATGCAATCCTTATTGATATACTAAGAACATTTTTCACAGAACTAGAACAAAAAATCCTAAAATCTATATAGAACCACAAAAGACCTCAAGTAAGCAAAGCAATTTTGAAGAAGAAAAGTAAAGCTGGAGGTACAACAATTCCAGATTTCAAATTATATTACAAGGCTATAGTGATCAAAACAGTATGGCACTGGTACAGTAGACACATAGATCAATGGAAAAGAATAGAAAACCCAGAAAGAAATCCACAGTTTTATGGCCAGTTAATCTTCAAAAAAGAAGGAAAGAATATGCAATGGGAAAAAGACAGTCCTTCAACAAATGGTGTTGGGAAAACTGGACAGCTACATGCAAAAGAAAGATACTAGACTACTTTCTCAAAGAATACACAAAAATAAATTCAAAATGGATTAAAGTCCTAAATGTAAGACCTGAAACCATAAAAATCCTAGATGAGAACAGACAGTAATTTCTGACATTGGCCATAGCAACTTTTTCTAGAAAGATCTCCTGAGGCAAGAGAAATAAAAGCAAAAATAATCTATGGGGACTACATAAAAATAAAAATAAAAAGCTTCTTCACAGCAAAGGAAACAGTCAACAAAACTAAAAGGCAACCTACAGAATAAGAGAAGATATTTGCAAATGACATATCCAATAAAGGACTAGTATCCAAAATACATAAAGAACTTATTCAACTCAACACCCCCCAAATTTCTTTTTCTTTTTTTTTTTTTAAAGATTTTATTTATCTATTTGACAGACAGAGATCACAAGTAGGCAGAGAGGCAGGCAGAGAGAGAGGAAGGGAAGCAGGCTCCCTGCTGAGCAGAGAGCCCGATTCCGGACTTGATCCCAGGACGCTGGGATCATGACCTGAGCTGAAGGCAGTGGCTTAACCCACTGAGCCACCCAGGCGCCCCACCCCCCAAATTTCTAATTTAACAATGGGCAGAAGACATAAACATTTCTCCAAAGAAGTTACCCAAATGGCCAGGAAACACATGAAGATGCTCAGTATCATTCATCATCAAGAAAATGTAAATCAAGGGGCGCCTGGGTGGCTCAGTGGGGAAAAGCCTCTGCCTTCAACTTGGGTCATGAACCCGGGGTCCTGGGATCGAGCCCCACATCGGGCTCCCTGTTCAGTGGGGAGCCTGCTTCCTCCTCTCTCTCTCTGCCTGCCTCTCTGCCTACTTGTGAACTCTGTCAAATAAATAAATAAAAATCTTAAAAAAAAAAGAAAATGTAAATCAAAGCTACAATGAGATATCACCTCACACATGTCAGAATGGACTCAAGAAACAAATGTTGGCAAGCATATGAAGAAAAAGGAAACCACTTGCACTGTTGGTGGGAATGTGAAGTTGTGGAGCCACTATGGAAAACAATATGGATATTCTTCAAAAAGTTAAAAATAGATCTACTCTACAATCCAGTGATTGCACTACTGGGTCTTTACTCAAAAGGTTCAAAACCCTTAATTTGAAGGAAGACATGCATCCCTATGTTTATAGCAGCATTATTTACAATAGCCAAAGTATGAGAGCCATCCAAGTGTCCATTGATAGATAAATGGATAAAGAAGATGTGGGGGGGGGGGGTGTGCGTGTGTGTGTGCGTGTGTGTGTGTGTGTGTGTGTGTGTTTGCAAGGACATGGATGGAGCTAGAGTATTATGCTAAGATGCTAAGTGAAGTAAGTCAGTCAGAGCAAGACAAATACCATATGAATGCACTTATATGTGGAATTTAAGAAACAAAACAAATGGGCAAAGGGGAAAAAAAGATGAGCAGACCAAGAAACAGACTCTTAACTACAGAGAACAAACTGATGACTGCCACAGGGGAAGTGGGTGGGGGAATGAATAAAACAGGTGCTAGGGATCACACTGTGCACTTGTGATGAGCACAGAGTGATATATGGAATTATTGAATCACTATGTTGTACACCTGAAACTAATATTACACTGTATGTTAACTGTACTGGAATTAAAATTTTAAAATAACAACAAAAACTCCTACATTATGAACATCATCTCAAACCAGTATACACCAGTGACTTCACTATTTTGATAGCTGCATAGTAGTTAATTAAACTTATAATGTATTTAGTCATTATCTGATTACTTGGTTCTTTCCACATTTTTGCATTATAAAAAATGCTATTATGGATATTCTTGTGTATAGATTGTTGTGCTCCTGCTAATTATGTTTTCAGGATTTATTTCTAAAAGCTGAATTATTATGTCAAAGCATACAATTTTTAAAATACAATTTGCCAGAATACCCTTTAGAAAATTGGACTTTTCCTGTACCTCTGTTTTGGCTTAACTCTAAAGCAATTTTGGCAAATTGGGAGAAAAAAGTAATTTCTGTTGGGAGCAAATAAAATTTACTGATTGATTTAGGACTAATTGACATTTTTACCACACTGAGGTGGTTTAATCTGAGGATGTGTTATGGTTCTCTTCAAAGCAAGTCTCCTTTGATGTCCTTCAAAAGTATAGTTTACCTTTTGTAAGCCCTATACATTTCTTTTTCATTTTATCCTTAGATATTTGGCACTTTATTACCATTATGATTAGGGTGTTTTATTTAACATCATATATTATATCTGACTATATTTGTCTGTTTTAATATTCATTTATTTATTTTAGAAAGAGAGGGAGTGAAAGAGCATGAGCGGGGGTGGGGGCAGAGGGAGAGAAAAATCTCAAGCAGACTCCCTACTGAGTACGAATCCATACCCCGGGGTGGGCGGGCGTAGATCTCACCACCCTTAAGATCGTGACCTAAGCTGAAATCAAGAGTTGGATAGTTAATAGACTGCACCATTCAGGTGCGTCCCTGACTATATTTGGAATGTAGGAAAACTATGGAACTTTTATTTTATTTATTTTTTTTTTTTAAAGATTTTATTTATTTATTTATTTGACAGAGAGAGAGAGAGAGCACAAGTAGACAGAGAGGCAGGCAGAGAGAGGGGGAAGCAGGCTCACTGCCGAGCAGAGAACCCGATGCGGGGCTCGATCCCAGGACCCTGAGATCATGACCTGAGCCGAAGGCAGAGGCTTAACCCACTGAGCCACCCAGGTGCCCCTACTATGGAACTTTTAATATTTAATTTCTAACTGGCTACATTATTGAATTCATTGATTTCTAAGGGTTTTCTTTTCTGTTGATTTTCTCTGGTTATTGAAGTGGACAATCATATCATTTTATAACATTTGATAAATTTGCTTCCTTTTTCCAATATTGTTAAACCATTCCCTAGTTTTCTTATTTACTTGTGTTAGCTGGCATTTCCTGGACAATCTTACACAATCTTTGTGATCATAGGCTCTTCTCATCATTCCTAACTTTGATGGGAATTTCTGTAGAGTTACATCATGAGGCATGATATTGTTCAATTATTTTAAGCTACGCATCTTACCATGTTAAACAGTTACTCTCTAATCCTATTTTTAAAGTTTTATTGAGAATAGATACTGAACTGTATTAAATATCTCTTCAGTATCTCTTCTGATGATTTTCTTTTGAATTAGAACTGTAATACATATCCTAATATCAAACCACTCCATTCTTAGAACAAATCCTGCTTAGTCATTATAGCTTAGTCTTTTAAGAAATATTTTAGGTTGTTTAGTTAATATTTTATTTAGGAAATTGATGAGTCCTTTGGTTTTTGTGCTTTCTCGGTAAAATTTTGGTATCAGAGTTTTGTTAGCTCTCAATATAAAAAAGAAATTAGAAACATTCCCTCTTTCTCTATGTTCTAGAATAACTTAAATGACCCAGAATTATTTGTTCCCTGCATGTTTGGATGCATGCACCCATAAAATTACTTGACTCCAGTGTCTTTTGAAGGGACAATTACTTAGTAAATTTCCTTATTATTCCATGAATTTTGACCTAGTAAATATTTCTGCCTTTTCTAGGGTTGATATATTTTGTTTTTATTTTGTTAAAACATTGCTTATTTACTTTCTAGTTATTTACATAGAACTATAGGATAAATTCTCATTTTTTTTACATTCTTCTTATCAATTATTATAAGTTCCTTCTATTCTCTTTTTTCTTAAATAAATTATATTATGATAATACATACATCTTGCCCATATGATGTGTTTTTAATAATAATACACCTGTTGTTATTACTACTTTATTAATTAGTGTATTATTTTTACTTTTCCTTATTTTTTGGCAAAAAATACATGAAATTGAAGTTATCTGTTTCTTGTTCCATGATACTTTTTCTCCTTCTTTTCATAAAGGCAACCATTATCATGAACTTGATGTGACTCTGTCAACTCTACAATTTTAAATCTTACAAATCTACAAACTCGTGAACATTATACAGTATTATTTTATGTTTTTAAAGCACTTATGGAAATAGTTATGATACTACCATGCTGATGTATACTTCTGCATCTTCTATACTCAATTTTCAAAGGCTATGTTACTGGACCTGTAGATAGATTGACATATTTATACATCTTGATATGGAGAGATTAGTTGTTTATAGGTGCTGTTTGGTATTTTATCATGTGACTAAACCAGATTTTATTTAATCCCTTCCCTTATTAATATTTCCATACTCTTATTTTTTAGCCTTCAGTTATAATTTACTCTTTATTAAACTGAGATATAATTGACACAAAAATACTGTATTAGTTTTAGAAATACAACATAATGATTTGATATATTTTGTGAAATGATTAAACTAAGTTTCATTAGCATCTATCACCACACTTAGTTACAATTTTTTAAAAATTTACTCTTTCAGCAACTTTCAGATGTGAAATATAATATCGTTTTAACTATAGTCACCATGCTATATTACATCCTCAGGACTCATTTATCTTGTTGGTATAATTTGCTTTAAGTGTATCTCTTCTTGGTATATTCCTGGAATTTTCCTCTAAATATTGTCCGACCAATTCTGACATTTAATAATTAATTTAAATCTGTTTGTAGAATTTGAATACTATATACTTGATTTTGTGTTTTATATTTACTGTGCTTCTCTATATTTTCTCTCGGTTTTTTTTTTTTTTTTGCTTTTTATTGATTTTGTTGAATTTTCTTAATTCTTTTTTTTCCTTTTGTGGTTTTAGAATTATGCATCAATTTATATTCTTTTAATGGTTAACCTCAGATTTGTAACATATAAACTCAATTTACCTTAATTTAGCAGTTTAAAATTAATCATTATCAGTATCTTCCTACCAACAGTGCAAAAGCCTTAGAATGATTAACTCCACACTCTGATTTTCCAGATAATTTTTGTCTAGATTTTTGGCTTAGCTTGATTTTTAATTACAACAATTTAGTGATTATTTTTGTATTTACTCATAATAGCATCACAAATATTAAAAAATGAGCAAGCCAACTTTACAGAAGCCATTGGGTGAATAAATGGGAATTTTTTTAGAAGAGTCTATTTATTTATTTATTTGATAGAGATCAAAAATAGGCAGAAAGGCAGGCAGAGAGAAAGAGAAGGGGAAGCAGACTCCCTGCTGAGCAGAGAGCCTGATGTAGGGCTTAATCCCAGGACCCTAGGATCACAACTTGAGCTGAAGGCAGAGGCTTTAACCCACTCAGCTACCCAGGTGCCCCGAAATTTTTTTTTTTACCATAAAGAAAGATAGTAAAGCCATCTAAGGGAGATTAATAAATATGTTCAGAGTATTTAAAAAAATAAAAAAGGTGATAGCAATCATTAGGCAAGAACAGGAGACAATAAGAAAGAACTAGTTAACATAGGTAGTCATTGTAACAAAGTAACTCAGTAGATAGGTTGAACAACAGACTAGATCCTGCTGAAGAAAGAACTCATAAAGCAGAAAACAGATCTGAGGAAATCAAATCACTCAAAACACAATACAGAGAAATAGATACAATATAGGATAGAAAAGTTAGGAACATGAAGGATGTAATCACCAATTCCAATATATACTTGAAAAAAAATTCCAGGCAGAAGGCACATAGAAAATGGGAGAAAGATAATGGTAGAAATAATAACTAAATTTTTTTCCAAAACTGAAAAAACACATGAAAAGGAACATATCAAATCCTCAGTAGGTCATAAAAAAGCCCACATTTATTCAAACTAGTGAAATTAAGAAAATTTACAGCAAGGAGAAGATCAAGTCTCTAGAGGAAAACTTGGTGCAAATAATTTATTTTTTTATTTTTATTAACATATAATGTATTATTAGCCCCACAGGTGCATTGAACATTTTTCCATTTCTTTGTGTCTTCCTCAATTTCTTTCATGAGTACTTCGTAGTTTTCTGAGTACAGATTCTTTGCCTCTTTGGTTAGTTTTATTCCTAGGTATCTTAGGGTTTTGGGTGCAATTGTAGTTGGGATTGACTCCTTAATTTCTCTTTCTTCTGTCTTGTTGTTGGTGTATAGAAATGCAGCTGATTTCTGTGCACTGATTTTATATCCCGACACTTTACTGAATTCCTGTACAAGTTCTAGCAGATTTGGAGTGGAGTCTTTTGGGTTTTCCACATATAGTATCATATCATCTGCAAAGAGTGATAGTTTGACTTCTTCTTTGCTGGTTTGGATGCCTTTCATTTCTTTTTGTTATCTGATTGTTGAGGCTAGGACTTCTAGTACTATGCTGAATAGCAGGGGTGATGGTGGACATCCCTGCCATGTTCCTGACCTTAGTGGAAAAGCTCTCAGTTTTTCCCCATTGAGAATGATATTCACTGTAGGTCTTTTCATAGATGGCTTTGATGATATTGAGGTATGTACCCTCTATCCCTACACTTTGAATATTTTTGACCAAGAAAGGATGCTGTACTTTGTCAAATGCTTTTTCAGAATCTATTGAGAGTATCATATGGTTCTTGTTCTTTCTTTTATTAATGTATTGTATCTCATTGATTGATTTGCAGATGTTGAACCAACCTTGCAGACCTGGAGTAAATCCCACTTGGTCATGGTGAATAATCCTTTTAACGTACTGTTGGATCCTATTGGCTAGTATTTTGGTGAGAATTTTTGCATCTGTGTTCATCAAGGATATTGGTCTGTAATTCTCTTTTTTGATGGGATCTTTGTCTGGTTTGGGGATCAAGGTAATGCTGGCCTCATAAAATGATTTTGGAAGTTTTCCTTCCATTTCTATTTCTTGGAACAGTTTCAGGAGAATGGGAATTAATTCTTCTTTAAACGTTTGTTAAAATTCCCATGGGAAGCCATCTGGCCCTGGGCTCTTATTTCTTGGGAGATTTTTGATGACTACTTCAATCTCCTTACTGGTCATGGGTCTGTTCAGGTTTTCTATTTCTTCCTGGTTCAGTTTTGGTAGTTTATACATCTCTAGGAATGCATCCATTTCTTCCAGATTGTCAAATTTTCTGGAGTATAGTTGCTCATAATATGTTCTTATAATTGTTTGTACTTCTTTGGTGCTGGTTGGGATTTCACCTCTTTCATTCATGATTTTATTTATTTGGGTGAATTCTCTTTTCTTTTTGATACTTCTGGCCAGGGGTTTATCAATCTTATTAATTCTTTCCAAGAACTAGCTCCTAGCTTTGTTGATTTGTTCTACTGTTTTTTTTAGTTTCTACTTCATTGATTTCTGCTCTGATCTTTATTATTTCTCTTATCCTGCTGGGTTTAGGCTTTCTTTGCTGTTCTTTCTCCAGGTCCTTTAAGTGTAGGGTTAGGCTGTGCATTTGAGACCTTTCTTGTTTGTTGAGAAAGGCTTGTATCACTAGATATCTTCCTCTCAGGACTGCCTTTGCTGTGTCCCATAGATTTTGAACAGTTGTGTTTTCATTATCATTTGTTTCCATGAATTTTTTCAATTCTTCTTTAATTTCCTGGTTGACTCATTCATTCTTTAGTAGGATGCTCTTTAATCTCCATGTATTTGGGTTCTTTCCAACTTTTCTCTTGTAATTGAGTTCTAGCTTCAGAGCATTGTGGTCTGCTAATATGCAGGGAATGATCCCAATCTTTTGATACTGGTTGAGACCTGATTTGTGACCCAGGATGTGATCTATTCTGGAGAATGTTCCATGTGCACTAGAGAAGAATGTGTATTCTGTTGCTTTGGGATGAAATGTTCTGAATATATCTGTGATGTCCATCTGGTCCAGTGTGTCATTTAAGGCCTTTATTTCCTTGTTGATCTTTTGCTTGGATGATCTGTCCATTTCAGTGAGGGGGGTGTTAAAGTCCCCTACTATTATTGTATTATTGTCGATGTGTTTCTTTGATTTTGTTATTAATTGGCTTATATAGTTGGCTGCTCCCATGTTAGGGACATAGATATTTAAAATTGTTAGATCTTCTTGTTGGACACACCCTTTAGGTATGATATAGTGTCTTTCCTCGTCTCTTGTTATAATCTCTGGCTTAAAATCTAACTTGTCTGATATAAGGATTGCCACCCCAGCTTTCTTTTGATGTCCATTAGCATGGTAAATGGATTTCCACCCCCTCACTTTAAATCTGGAAGTGTCTTTGGGTCTATAATGAGTGTCTTGTAGACAGCATATTGATGGGTTTTGGTTTTTTATCCATTCTGATACCCTGTGTCTTTTGATTGGGGCATTTAGTCCACTTACATTCAGGGTAGCTATTGAAAGATAAGAATCTAGTGCCATTGTATTGCCTGTAAGGTGACTGTTACTGTATATTATCTCTGTTCCTTTTTGGTCTACTACTTTTAGCCTCTCTCTTTGCTTAGCGGACCCCTTTCAATATTTCCTGTAGGGCTGGTTTAGTGTTTACACATTCTTTTAGTTTTTGTTTGCCCTGGAAGCTTTTTATCTCTCCTTCTATTTTCAATGACAGCCTAGCTGGATATAGTATTCTTGGCTGCATGTTTTTCTCATTTAGTGCTCTGAATATATCATGCCCGTTCTTTCTGGCCTGCCAGGTCTCTGTGGATAAGTCTGCTGCCAATCTAATATTTTTACCATTGTATGTTACAGACTTCTTGTCCCGGGCTGCTTTCAGGATTTTCTCTTTGTCTGTGAGACTTGTAGTTTTACTATTAGATGAAGGGATGTGGACCTGTTCTTATTGATTTTGAGGGGGGTTCTATGCACCTCCTGTATTTTGATACTTGTTCCCTTTGCCATATTAGGGAAATTCTCTACAATAATTCGCTCCAATATACCTTCTGTTCCCCTCTCTCTTTCTTCTTCTTCTGGAATCCCAATTATTCTAATGTTGTTTTGTCTTATGGTATCACTTATCTCTCGAATTCTCCCCTCATGGTCCAGTAGTTGTTTTTCTCTCTTTTGCTCAGCTTCTTTATTCTCAGTCATTTTGTCTTCTATATCACTAATTCTCTCTTCTGCCTCATTTATCCTAGCAGTAAGAGCCTCCAACTTTGATTGTACCTCATTAATAGCTTTTTTTCATTTCATATTGGTTAGTTTTTAGTTCTTTTATTTCTCCAGAAAGAGCTTTTATTTCTCCAGATATGGTTTCTCTAATATCTTCCATGCCTTTTTTGAGCCCAGCTAGCACCTTGAGAATCGTCATTCTGAACTCTAGATCTGACATATTACCAATGTCCGTATTGATTAGGTCCCTAGCCTTCGGTACTGCCTCTTGCTTTTTTTTTTTTTTTTTAATTTATTTATTTGACAGACAGATCAGAGATAGAGGAGGAAGTAGGCTCCCTGCTGTGCAGAGATCCCTATGTGGGGCTGGATCCCAGGACCCTGGGAGGCTTTAACCCACTGAGCCACCCAGGCGCCCCTCATGTTCTTTTTTTTTTTTTTTTTTTTTTTTTTTTGTGGTGAGTTTTTCCATCTTGTCATTTTATCCAGATAAGAATATATGAATAAGAGAATATAATACTATAAGGGTGGAAAAGACTCCAGAAAAATGTACACTAACCAAATCAGAAGAGACCCCAAATTGGGGGGAGAAGAAAAGAAGAAAAGGAGGGGTAAAAAGAAGTTTAAAGAAAAAAAAAATTTAGTTTATATAAATATATATATATACATAAAAATAAAAAAAAACTTTTATATATATATATATATATATATATATATATATATATGGATAAACATGTTGAAGGGATGGAATATGAGTGTAAAGATGAAAAATTTTTTAAAAAATCTAAAAAAGGAATTGATAAGTTGGCTCAAAAAGAAAGAAAAAGAAAGTGGAGAGAATTTGGTCAGGCTTGGGACTTGAACAAAGCACTGTGCAACTTTTTTTTAAGAAAGGTATTGTTAAGATAAAGTAGTTAAAAAATGTTAAAAGAGGAAAGAGAAAAGTTAAAAATTAGAATAGGAAAAAATTAAAATTAAAATTAAAAAAATTAATTATCTTTGCAAGACCAAAGAATCATGGGGAGAAAGCCATGAATTCCATGCTTTGCTTTCTCCTCCTCTGGAATCCACTCTTCTGCTTAATCAGTGAGCTTGGTCTTAGCTGGATGTTCTTGCTGATCTTCTGCAGGGAGGGCCTGTTGCCCTGATTCTCAAATGTCTTTGCCGGAGGCAGAACCACAACACCCTTGCCAGGGGCCAGGCTAAGCAATCTGTTCGGGTTCGCTCTCTGGAACTTTTGTTCCCTGAGCACTTTCCGTAGAGCTCTGGAGGACGGGAATGAAGATGGCCGGTCTATGGCCGGAGGAGCTAAGAGCCTGGTGCCCCGCTCCTCAGTGCACCCTTGGAGAAAAGCCATCATTCCCTCACGTCCCCCTGGACTCCAGCTGCACTCAGGCTCACCCAGCCTGTGACCAAGCATTTCTATCTCTGGTGCACGGCCCCATTTGGAGTCTCCAAACCCAGCAGATTCCTACTGGTCTGCTCTTCCAGTGGATGAAGGTGGATCTCCCCAGATCTGCCATTTGTGGGGTCCCTGCTTAAAGAGCAGTGGCCTGATTGTACCGTGGGTCACAGTTTAAGGTAGCCCCAAGCTGATAGCTCATTCCTCGGCTCCATCTCTGCAGCCAGCCTCCCCGCTCTGATACCTGGCAGCTCTGGGACACTCAGACACCCCTGGTCCTTCTGTGACCCCGCAGGACCTAAGACCAGACTGTCCCCGTGAGGGCTCCACCCCCACTAGCCTCTGGAGCAACATCCCTCAGTGGAGCAGACTTCTAAAAGTTCAAATTTTGTGCTCCATTGCTCCACCGCTTGCCAGGAGTTTGCCCCTCCCACCACGGTCTATCTTCCCATCACTTCAGATTTATTTCTCCACACGTCCTACCTTTCAGAAAGCAGTCAATTTTCTGTTTCTAGAACTGTTGATATTCTCTTCAATCTCCTGTTGGGTTTGTAGGTGTTCCCAATGGTTTGATAACTATCTAACTTAACTCCTGCGACCTGATGTCATCTCAGTCTGCCAGTCTTCCACCATCTTGACTCCTCCTCCTCTGTGCGAATTATTTTTCATGGGATTTCTTCAGGACTTCCTTTCTGGCTCAGGCATTCCTTTTCCTTGGTTTGGGGTTTGCCTGCTCAGCCTGCCATGTTCATCTGAAGTCAATATGACTTTCCTTTGTAATTCTAGTTTTAATTATGCTTATTAAGTGGTCAGAATCAGTTTCTCAGGCCTTCTCCCATAGAGCACCTCCCCACCATATCCCCCAACCTCAAGAGCTTTTCCCTCTATTTCCTATTTAGAAATCCAGAAAGAGATAACCTCACAGAATTTTATTCTATATCAAGAAAAAACAAGGGCACCTGGGTGGCTCAGTTGTTTGGGTGTCTGACTCTTGATTTAGGTTCAGGTCATGATCTCAGGGTCGTGGGATCAAGCCCCATGATAGACTCCACACTCAGTGGGGAGTCTGCTTGAGATTCTCTCTCCCTCTCCCCCTCCCCCCTTTTTCTCTCTCTCTCAAATAAATAAATAAATAAATATTAACAAAAAAAAGATGGAAAGTCTTGATTTGCTTAGGAGGCCTGAGTTAGCCCTCTGAAGACTCCTTTAATGTATAGAAGAGATCCAGAAATTCACAAGCCCCATGGTGTGGGAGGTAGGAGGTAAAGAAAGTAATTGAGTTGAGCCATTGGACTTTTATGGTATGGCACAGGATGAGGAGACTTATGAAAAGGATCCTGGCACTGGGGAGCTGGACCCAGGGGGCTGAAATGGAGAGGGGTATACTGGATAGAGTCCAAGTGGGCCTTAGGGAACCAACGTGAATATTGATTTAACCACCTAAGAGAAAGAAAGTATATGTTCATTAATAATACCTGCAAAAGGGAGGCCAGAAATTGGTCCCATACAGAAGACCTAGTAATCAAAACAGGACTTATCTATGGATTGTGGATCCTATTTGTGGATCTTAGAATCTCTCTCCCCAGTATCTTTGAGGCTTGAAACCCCTCCCTGATGTGCTTAGATGCTCCTAGAGGAAAGCCAGGGGGATGGAAAGCAAGTGGAAAGAGGAGCACCAGAATCCCCAAAGAGACTGAATTATCTTGGAGAGACTATTTGGCTCTAGAACTCTGAGATACCATTAAATACTGAATTTGAGTTTTTCTTGGTCCTGCTGGATGAAGGGCTTGGGACTAGATCAATTTTAGAAATTAAAGAAATTACTTTTTTTATTTGAAAAATATAATGTTCAATCATTTACTCTGCCAAATCATTGTCTGAATTTCAGAGTGTTTATCTCCCCTCTTAGACAGTGAACATACCATGAGCAAACCTGTTTTTTTTTTGTTTGTTTGCTTGTTTTTTTTTGAAGATTTTATTTATTTGACAGAGAGAGAGATCACAAGTAGAGAGAGAGAGAGGAGGAAGCAGGCTCCCTGCCTAGCAGAGAGCCTGATGTGGGACTTGATCCGAGGACCCTGAGATCATGACCTGAGCTGAAGGCAGAGGCTTAACCCGCTGAGCCACCCAGGCAGCCCCACTTGATTGCTTGTTTTAATCCTTAGGGTCAGTAGGCAATCAACACATGTTGAGTTGAGTAAGTAAATGAATGACTATCCAATGCAGAAAGGTCTGAGAGATTTAAAAAGGGACATATCTTGCTGGTTAAGACTGAGACAGACAGGCGTGAAAAATAAAATGAAGACAGACATCTTGTTGAGAAGTGAAGTTTTGAGGTGAATAGTTAGAATCTGCAAATATAGAAAATCAAGTTTTTTAAGGTCACTGTGTTGAATTCTATTGAACCTTTAATCTCAAATATCATTAAAAGCAATGTGAGCAAAAAAGAATGCTGGAATCTTCACTTAATGTGTTGCCTGACTCACTATTTATACTTTTATTTGATCTTCAATAAAGCTCTCTTTGTTCTCATACATGAGTAATGGGTTCAAGGTTTTTATTAGTTGTCTTGCTACAGCAGGATCAGTAGCTGAAATTCTTCTTCAACCTGTGGAAGTATAGATTCATTTTTCAATGAGACTCTTATCTTCAGAAAGAGCACATTTCACCAACACAGTCCAAGGTCATGATAACAAGTCTTTCCTATGGTCTAAGAATAAGAGTCTGACTCCTAGCAACTGAGGAACATGCTTTTGATAATTACTTGATAAAAAAAAATATGGCAAAGGAATCTTTATTACAAAAAAAATTGGAACCTTTCAAACAAGAGCTGGGTAAGAAAAAGTAATCTAAGTACAAGTATACTTTGATTTATAGGATATTTAACCCTACGTTTTATAATTCTTTTCCATTTTTCCACCAAGAAAAATAGTAAGTCTGAATGCTACTGTACAACTTTTCTCTACTCCATTCCCAGGGGAAGAAAGCAAAGAGAGGCTCCAAAATACTCAATGGTAACCCAATTTGGGGATAGGGACCTTTTGGTGAGATAAACAAAGGGACTGATGTCCTCTTCTTCCTCCTGATATTTCTAGTTTTTTAATTGCTGCTATAGTATACTCAAGAGGGTCAAGTGAGAGTAAAGTAGGGGCCAAGGGAGGTAAGCAGGGAACTCCTGAGGCTGAGTTTGTATTAAAACTTACATTTAGGGCACCTGGGTGGCTCAGTGGGCTAAGCCTCTGCCTTTGGCTCAGGTAATGATGTCAGGGTCCTGGGATTGAGCCCCGCATCAGGCTCTCTGCTCGGAAGGGAGCCTGCTTCTCCCTCTCTCTCTGCCTGCCTCTCTGTCTACTTATGATCTCTCTCTGTCAAATTAAAAAAAAAAAATCTTAAAAAAAACCCCTTACATTTACAGGTTCAGATTATTGCATTGGCATTTCTGTAAATCACTGATACACACCAGCATGACACACCATCTGTGAGGGTCATTGGCAGCACACGCCTAATTGTGGTCAGAGAACCAGGTTCTAATCATGGCTGAGTGCCCTCTCCTACCCTGGGAAAATTACTTAACCTTGGTTTCCTTATTGGCAAAAGGGGATAGTAAAACCTACTTTCTGGGATTATTGTGAAGATTAAATGAAGTAATATGGAATATAAAATGGAACACAGTATTTGGCATATAGTAAATACTCATCAAATGATAGCAATTATTGCTATTACTGCAGTTCCAAAGTTAGGAGATTGAGGTTAATGTTAATGGCTGCATAGCTAGGAGGAAATTTCATGGCCTGTATATTTTAGACATCTGTTTTCAGTGCTATATACTTAGTGTATCACTTAATTGAACACACAAAAATATATTTAAGATCCTGCTACATACCAGAAGGCAATTTGTAAGGATATTTGATACTTGTTAAACCAACTAATATTCTGTTTTAAGGTTTTTTTTTTTTTCTTACATGCCTCTACTCATCCTTACAGAAATTCTCTGTGGAAGACAAACAGTAGATAAATGGCAAGAACTAGGTCTCCAATTTCTTGCTTGAATTATAGTTCCTGTAAAAAATATAATGTGGGATGTCTTCAGCTTGAGAAGTGGAATATGAAGAGAACTGGCTTTTTTTTAACGTAAGAGAAACAAACAAAATGTGTTCTTTATGTCTGACATTTTCCTATCAACACCATCTCTGTGAGCCTCGATCATATTATTTCACGTACCAACAGGTAATATTCAGTTATATCGACATCATGCTATATATTCATAATATTGAATATTTGGATTATTTGCAGTTTAAGTCTGTTACAAATAGTATTGTTTATTTGAAAGTCTATTGTTTAACTTGTGAACTTTCCAGTTTTGCTTCTGTTGTTGATTGCTAATTTCATCTTGTTGTGGTCGGGAAAATTTGGATGATACCTGTCATTTCGATCTGCTGAGACCTGATTTGTGGCTAACATGTGGTCTACCCTGGAAATTGCGCTGTGTGCACTGGAGAGGGGTGCGAGTGCTCCTGTCGTCAAGTAGAGTGCTCTGTGAGGCCTGTTCCATCTAATTGCTCTATGGTGTGATTCAACACCTCTGTTTCCTTATCTTCTATCTACTTCTGTCTGCTCTTGAGAGTCAAGCATTGACGTCTCCTGCGATTGTAAAGCTGTTTACTTCTCCCCATAATTCTGTCAGTTGTTGCTTCCTGTATTTTGCTGGTCTGTCATTAGGTATATAAATGCTTATAATTGTTATATATTCTTGCTGTGTTGAAACTTTTATTAATATACAGTGCTCTTATTCATCTCTTTTAACCTATGTTGATATAAAGCCTATTTTGTCTAATATCCCAAAGCCACTTTTGCTCTTTTTTGGTTACTATTTGATGAAATATCTTCTTCCATCCTTTCACTTTCAGTCTCTGATTTGGATTTAAAGTAAGTCTCTTGCAGACAGCATATGGTTCGATCACACATTATTTCCTTTCCACCAGTCTCTGTCTTTTGATTGGAGAGTTTAATCTGTTTACTGGTAAGGAGGGACTTACTTCTGTCATTTTGCTGTTTTTTTTCTATAGGCCCTACAGCTTTTTCGTCCCTCATTTCTCACATTACTATCTGCTTTTGTGTTTAAATTTTTTATAGTCAAACATTTAAATTTACTTCTCATTTCCTTTTGTATATATTCTGTAGCTATTTTCTTTGTGGTGACCATGGGGATCACATTTGACATCCTAAAGTTCAAACACTGTAATTTAAATTTATATCAGTTTAACTTCAGTGAAATACAAATTCTGCTCCTTTACAGCTCTGTCACTACCTCTCCTGGTGGTGGGTGTCACAAAATTACATCATTTACATTGTGTGCCCCAAAAGCTAAACTAATAATTCTTTTGAATGCATTAGTCTTATAAATCATATATAAAGCAGCATGTAGAGTTACAAGCCAAAGTTACAGTGACACTAGCTTTTAGATAATAACCTTAAAAAATACACTAGTCTTTTGGGGCGCCTGGGTGGCTCAGTGGGTTAAGCCACTGCCTTCGGCTCAGGTCATGATCTCGGAGTCCTGGGATCGAGCCCCGCATGGGGCTCTCTGCTCAGCAGGGAGCCTGCTTCCTCCTCTCTCTGCCTGCTTGTGATCTCTCTGTCAAATAAATAAATAAAATCTTTAAAAAAAAATACACTAGTCTTTTCTTTTAAGTAATGTGGAACAGGAAAAGTGAAATTACAAACCACCGTTAAAATAATACTAACTTTTATAACTGCCTTTGTATTTAACTTTATGAAGATACTTGTTTCTGCAAATGGCTTGAATTTACTGTCTAGTTTCCTTTCATTTCACCTGGAAGGATTCCTATGAGTATTTCTTATAAGGCAGTTCTAGTTGAAATGAACTCCATCAGATTTTACTTATTTGGAAATGTCTTAATTTCTCCCTCACTTTTGAAGGATAGTTTTGTTTGATACAGGATCCGTGGTTGATGATTTCTCCCCCATGTTGAGCACTTTGAATATATTGAACCATTGTCTTCTCACCTCCAAAATTTCTGACGAAAAAAATCTGCTCATACTTGTATTGTGGATCCCTTGTATGTGGTTAGCTGCTTCTCTTGTGCTGCTTCAAGATTATTGTTTTATCTTTGGCTTTTGAAAGTTTGATTATGATGTGTCCCAGTGTGAGTCTCTTTGAGTTCATCTTATCTGGAGAATGTTGAGCTTCTTAGATATTTATATTCATGTCTTTCCTCAAATTTGGGAAGTTTTCAACCATTGTTTCTTCAGATATTCTCTCTGTCCCTTTCTCTTTCTCTTCTCCTGGAACTCTTACAACGCGTAAATGACCTGCTTGATAGTGGCCCACAGGTCACTTAGGCTATGTTCACTTTTCTTCAATTTTTTTTTTCCTTCTGTTCTTCACATTTGATAATTTCCACCATTCTACCTTCAAGTTTGTGGATTTTCTCCTCCGCCTGCTCAAATATGCCTTTGAATTCTTCTAGTGAATTTATCATTTTAGTTACTGTACTTTTCAGCTCCAGAATTTCTTTTTGACTCCTTTTTATGTTTTCTTTTTCTTTGTTGATAATGTCATTCTGTTCACACCTCATTTTTTTTTTACTTTCTCTACATCTTCCTGTAGTTATTTGAACATATTTATGACAATGGTGGTTTTAATACCTTTTCTAGTAGGTCTTCTGTCAAATCTTTTCCAGGAATGCTTTTTGTTTATTTATTTATTTTTTTTACTTTTAATAAGCATTACTTTTCTGTTTCTTCGTATGCCTAGTGATTTTTTGTTGAAAGCCTAATGTTTGGAGTGCCTGGGTGGCTCAGTTGTTAAGCATCTGCCTTTGGCTCAGGTCGTGATTTCAGAGTACTGGGATCAAGCCCCACATCGGGCTCTCTGCTTGGCCAAAAGCCTGCTTCTCCATCTCCCACTCCCCCTGCTTCTGTTCCCTCCCTCAGGGTGTCTATCTCTGTCAAATAAATAAATAAAATCTTAAAAAAAAAAGAAAAGAAAGAAAGCGAAACATTTGAATCTAATAATGTGATAACCTGGAAATCAGATTTTTCTCCTTTCCCAAGGTTTCAATTATTGTTTTTGTTTATTGCTCTTTATTGTTGCAGACTGTCTTTGTTCCAAGGATCCGCCTTAGGGGCAAACTTAAGATCTTCTCAGGTCTTTCCCGAGCCTGCACCTTTTCTTGGGTGTGAACAGTCACTTTCTAATTTTCCCACATATACAGTTGCTTGTGAATGTCCTAATCTTTATTTATTTTACTGTTGTTGAGAGAGAGAGAGAGAGAGAGAGAGAGAGCAAGCGAGCACGAGCCGGGGGTGGGGGGAGGTAAGGAGGGAGGGCGAAGGGAGAGGGAGAGAGAAAATCTTAAGTAGGCTTCACACCCAGCATAGAGTTTGGTTTGTCTCAAAAAGCATTCTTCTCTGAACATAATCATTTAAGTCCCAGTTGCCTTACAAGCCCTCTGATATTTGGGGTGAGGAGGATCTAAATATTTCAGATTTTTGGGGCTGCTCTCAGTGGGAACATCGTTGGTCTGCTGCAAGCTACTGCATCATAGCCCAAAGTGGAAACTATCACTTTGTGAACTATCATTGAATATTCACTATTTGCCAGGCATTTTGATGGATCCTTACCTATGTTATCTTACATTTTTTCAGCAGTTCTTTGAAATGCTGAAGCTCAGAAGGACTAAGTAACTCACTTGAAATTTTTAAGACATAGAACCAAGGAATCTACCTCCCTGAGCCTCTAGCTCTACTCTTCTCTCATGCTAGGCTCAAAGTGGGACATAATAGCCTGTCTGGTAAGGTTAAAGATTAATGGTCATTTGGTCCAAAATAACATAAAACCGGATATTTGAGATCCTGTATAATAATTTTTAATGGGTAAACTGAGACACCTGATAAATTAGAGAGATCAATAAATCATACTCTTCAAATTTTGAAGGAAATAATTCAGACTTTGAGCTTAAAGGAGCAGCAGATACTCAAAGGAAAAATTCCAGAAAGCTGAAAGGATTAAAAGGCAAGTGGCAAAAGGAAGTTTAAAAAAGAAAAAAATCATAAAAAAAAATCACGTTGAGAAAGATGGTTCCAGTGTTTTAATTAGCAATAATCGCGCCTCAGATAAACCTCATTGGCTATGATACTGCCATTGCACGAAGCTGGTTCCGGTGTTTTAAATGTGAAGCTGGACACCAAGTTCATGAAAAGCAAGGGTGTGTATTGTATAAAAAGGTGAATGGTGACTTAAAGTGTTGAAGTTAATAGTTCATGAGCCGCAAAGTGTTGAAATAATACGTTATTTCAGGTTTTAAAAATTTTTTAAGTGTGTAAATCCCTTTCTATCAATTCTTCCCTCTTCTTCTGTAATGATAAGCAAGAAAAGAACTAGTCTTATTTGCAGTCATGCCTTTTATACTAAGTTCCTCATATACATGTTATCTCACAGCAACCTTTTGAGGTGAGCAAGAAAAATATGGCCCTGAAATTTCTTACTGCTGTTTGCCGTGGAGCAGAACTTAAGATGAGCCAAATCCAGGTGGGTTTAAGATGATAGAAAAATAGAAAACAAGGAGAATAATATATATGTATACCTAGCAAGTGTGACCGGCCCATAGGAGACGCAGCCAGGCTCTTTGTTCACCTGAAGCTGGTCTTAGAGGGAAAGGGCAGAACTGGGAGAAGAGAAGGGCGAGCCCCGTTTGGAAGGAGAGATTTGCACAAGGACTCTGGAGAAGAAAGCAGGTGGAGACTGGGCTGCACTTGGCTCCAGATTTATGAGAGCAGCAAGCCAAAGAAGGTGATCCGAAGTGGCACACCCACTGGGTAGGCTATAAATAAGCACTAAAGTCAGCTGAAGGACCTTATGGGTTTCAACTCAGCCAGACTTATCCAGGCACAAAGCATTTTGTAGCTCTCCTTTAAGAGCCCACCCACTTTTGCTTGGCTTAGAAATAGTGCTCCAGGGCCCCAAAGTCGGGGAGCCTGCAGAGGCAGAAAGCCAGCCTGGGACCTCAGCTCAGATGTCGTGTGAAGGGCCAAGAATCTAGTGAGCGGGCAGGTCTTCTAATTCTGAGTGTGATACGAGAAGCCACCAGGCTTTAGCTGTTCTGGGGCAGGAGGGAGGAGTCAGCAGTGGTTTCCTGGCAGCTCTGTGTGCTGCTGCTTGCCTGGAACCATTCCCAGTTTGAAGCATCTTCATCACATGCATTTGCCTACCCTTGAGGGACTTTTCTAAAATGGAAAGACAGCAAGAATTTAGCTTCCGGTTTCTTTGTGGTGCCCAGAGGGACCTAGCCTGGGCTATCTGATCCTGAGGGAAAGAGCAGAGGAAGAATATCAACATTTGTTGAGTAAGAACTATGGTAGGACATCTTTCTTTTGTCTTCTTAATCCTCCCAACAGCCATTTGCCCATTTGCGGTAGGTCTGAGTTTTCCTGGTTGAGAAAGCCTCGAGTTCCTCAGGAGAAAGAAGTTGTAGTACATGCACATTCATGTTTCCTCTGAGGGCATTTCGCAAGGCATCTTGACTACTTGTTGTGTTTTATATATTGGAACACACCATAATATCATAGCTGTGCACGTCGCCTGTTTGTTTGCTCTTGTCTTACTTAACCTTCAGGACCATCAACCATCACTTATAGACTATATAGTGACAGATTAGATGCCAGCTATGGAATGTAGGCAGACCTTAATGATAACCTGGATAAGCTGGAGTTGGGGTCAGAGAGGGAGGAATTTGGGGTAACTCCTAAGTTTCCTGCTGGGGAAAGAGGAGGGGCATGGAGAGATTAGGTGAGTTTGGTGTTAGACATGTTGAATTTAAGGTTCCTTGATGAATGAATGAATGTCAGCAAGAACAGAGCTATCTTTTTTTCTTTCTGGACTTACTGTATGCTAAGCCCTGTGTTAAAGGGCTTGCATACATTCTCATTTAATTCTCACAAATATATGTCTGGAGGGGCCATGATTAGCCCTATGGGAAAGAGGAGTAAACTGAGGCTTACAGAGGTAACTAAATTGCTCACTTTGCCCAACATGACAGTAAGTAACAAAGCTTAAACTTTGGATGCTAGACTCATTGACAAACAAGTGGTAGTTAACCCGTGAAAATCTATGAGATCTTATGGTAACAACCTGTTCAATGGAGAGGATGGGGAATATGAAAGGCAGAACCCTGGAGAGTAGCAACATGTAAGAAGTGAGCTGCAGAAAAGGAATATTCTCTGAAGACCAGGAGGTCTTCAGAGCAACAGAGGACACCGGGAGAAGAAATTTCAAAAAGAGAATGTTCAGTACTGTTGATAACAGCTGAGACATTTAGCAAAATAAGGTCTAAGAGTATTCATTGAATTTGGCATTTGCAGATTACAGATGTCTTTAGCTAAAGCTGGCTCAGTGGTGTGTGCAATGTTAGTGTCAGTGGTTTAAGGAGCAGATAGCCCCTGTGAAACTGCACTGAGTCCCAACTGAGTATGTTGGACTTCCGGCCTATAATAGGATGGGCACATTACCAGTGTACTACTTGGAAATGTGTTTTAGTCCTACTGTATTTCATTCTTGCAAAATTTCGATATCACTCAATAGGGCTACTGGATGGAGGTAGGAGTCAGCGGAGAGCACTCACCCATGCATGGCAGGAATGGTCCTACAATGCCACTTAGGATTACAAGAGCCAGAAGTGAAAGGGCAAAGGAGAGTTTCTTTCAAGGCTGGCGTAGAGTGTCCTTCTCAGAAACACTACAAGCCAGCGAGCCTGTGGAATTATCTTGCACTTCTCTCTTTTCCCTTGTTTCATCATTAATGAATATATATTGGATTGTGAACCATGAACAGGAATGCATTTCTACCCCCAAAGCACATTATTTGCATGAGGGTGGTATTGTCTTGCTTATGTGTCATGGAACCTGTGACCTGTCACATGTGATTATCATGTCAGCTTATTAACATGTCAGGGAGGGCAACTCCTGGTTTCCACCTCAGAGGGGAAGCTTCTTAGGGTGGGGGCACATTCTGCTAGCCAGATGAGGCACAGTTCTGCCAGCTTCCCATGCCAAGGAAACCCTGGACAGTAATCAATACCAAACCTAACTATGAATGGGACCACCCAAGGGCACATGGCTGTAAACCAAACCTCCTTCCTCCTTCCTACCTTGTTCTGATCTCTTGGCAATTTTCCTTGCTAGTCCCAGCTTTGCTCCCACTTACTTGTGGAAGAATCCAGAAACAGGAGTTATTTTTTAAAAGGGTGGGGCCGAAAGAAGGGTTGGAAAGGCACCCTCAGATGCTGGAAGGGTCATGAGGAAGAGGGTTCAGGTTACTGACATCACCCAGAGCTTCAGATTTTTAATAAATACTGATTGATGGATGGAAGTCAAAGTGAAAGCCAAGGAAAGATCTACACATGTTCAGAGATTTTGAGTTAGAAATGCTCTCCTCCCAACTCTTCCCAAAAGGAAATCACATGGGGAAAGCAAAGTAGTGATTAAGGAACTAAACAGGCCACAGTGTTCTCTGGGGCCTTCTAAGTTCCCAGGCCAGACCTGCTGCCTGCTTGCTGGGACGGGCATATGCTCCCAGCCACAGCTTCCCTTCTCCTGACATCTTTCTGCCAGATGGTAGTTCTTGAATTCTAGAGGTGCTTGGCCCTCCTGGTTCCTGCAACCTGAGCCGAAAGAACTTTGATCCACCAATTTCCCCCTCCCTCCACCCCTCTAGCTAGCAAGGCCTGGCGCCTGGACAGCAAGGAGAGGCCAGGCAGCCACCTTGGGCATTCTGAGAAGGCCTCTCCTGCCCACCTTTATGTGCCCAAAGTAGAGCACCGGCGCTGGTTCTGAGGGTCCCTGAGAGCCTTTTCCGCCTGGCCAGCTTGGCACAAACCCATGCTTTTCACCATTTATTGGGTGACCAGAGCTCTCCAGTCGGTCTTGAATCTCCCTCTAGGGTTATCCGCATAGCTTTCAATTACAATCCAGCAAATCCAGAATCTCAGCAAATTACAAACGTTGTGTAAACACAATCAGGGTGTGGATCCAACCCACTAGTAATTGTTAATAGAAAAAAAAAAAAGGAAAAGAAAAAAAAAAACCTAAAAAGGTCTAAAACAACACCAAACAAGCAATTCTGCCCGGCCTCTGCCTTGGGGATTTATTTGCTTTCCTGGGGACCCTCCCAGAGCTTTCCTCCAGCCCACCCTGCTGTCCGGACTCCCCCCAGTGATTTTGGCTGAGGCTGAGGGACTCTGGGACTTGGCCGCTGCAGCGGAGGCATATGGGGTGCCTGCCTTCTGCAGTGCTGAAGGGCCCCTGGAGCCTTCCGAGCCTTCCTTCCGCTCTCCCGCGCCTCCGCAGGGTTCCAGGAAAAAAACGCTCTGGTCAGTGAAAGGGGGTCCTGCCGCTTGCCTCCAGACCCTGTCCCAACCTGGCTTCTCCCTTTCCCTGGACACCTTGTTAGTCTGACCCTGAATTCGTTTTCGGGCTTGGAAGACGTTCTGCCCACCCATCCCTCCCCAAGGTCCGCAAAGGCCACCCCAATTGCTGGAGGAGGACCCCCAGGCTGGGCCTTGAGAGTCTTGGTGGGAGAGCTGAGGGGCCATGGCTGAGCTCGCCCCGCAGTCAGAGGTATTTGAATTCTCAGCCCCAGCAGCTGAGGGTTTTGGGGAAGTGTGCATAGAAAAATTTATATAACTTACACACAGATACATATTCGGTCGACAAATGTTAAGCAAATGTGTCTGATGTTTTTGTTGAAACAGCGTCGTAGTTAGTATTGGTAGGACTGGTTGACATTATTACACGAATGACAAGTGGATAATGTTAAGGGAGTGCCTGATCCCTCCCGAGAACACGGCGAGTGTGAGTGCAGACCTCCGACTGTGCTTCCGAGGAGGGCCCAGCTCCGACCTCTCCTCCCTGTCGCTGCCTCGCGGCCACTAACCAGACTGCCTGGCGGCCCCGCAGGGACCAGGCCGCTGTCTCCCAAAGGCGGGCTTCCCGGACTGACGGAGACCCTGGGTCTCCAGCGGAAGCGCGGCGCGTCCTGGCGGTGTCCGAAGCCCCTGGTCTCTTCCCCAGACCTTTGTCACAAAGGGCAGTTCGGGCAGCGTCGGGACAAAAAGAAACGTTAAATCCGACTGTCAGCGAGGGTAGAGGAGCAGGGAGAGGCTAGGGCCGGGTGCGGGTCTGAGCGGCGTCCGCGAGCGGGCAGGAGGCTGACCCGGCTGCGGAAACCCGCGGTGCCTCGCTCGGCCTGCAGGGAAGGGAGGGCCCCTCGGCCCTTTCAGCCCAGCCCGTCCGGCGGGACCCCTGGGGAAGACCTCTCCGTGCGATTAAGTCGCGTCCCTTCGAGCCAGCGGGTGGCCCTGCCACGTGTGCGGCTCAGCGGAGGCTCGCGGGCGCGGCGGTGCGGGAGATCCCCGCGGAAGGCGTCCGCCTCGGTGCGGGCCCACCCGGGCGCGCGCCCGCCGCCCAGCAGCATCCCGCTGGCCCTGCCGCTCGGCTCGCACCCGCCCAGACGCGGACAGATGTTTACTGCCTCGAGCCCCGACCGCTGGGGAGACGGAGCGGCGGGCGCGGCGCACCGCGCGGCGCTGGCGGGGCTTCGGGCTCCCGGTCGGGGGTGCGAGCGAGCGGGGGCGGGGGGGAGGGGAGGGCGAGGGGATGGAAATAGGAGGGGGGAGTGGGTGGACTAATGATGAAAAAGTCTCCTCCATCCCGGCTCCTTAATTAAATGCATGGAAAGAACCGAGGCGAGCACATCTGGTTTCAATCTGCGGCCCTTTGATGGCATCAAATGTTCTTTTCCCAGATCGGGGCTGGGAGTTCTGGGCTAACTATGGCCGTTTGGAGCCCAGAAACCATTTACACACACTCGGACCCTTCTTTCTCTCCAGTCGAGCCTCTCGGCTATAGGAGGGAAAAGAAGGGGGGAGAAAAAAAAGTCTAGTAATCAAGCCAGCGGGAAAGTATGTGTGTGTGTGTTTGAAGAACATAAAATGCCACAAATAAGCACTTAATATTTTACTTACTCGTCATATAGTAACTCATTTCTAATGAGACTATTAAAGCTGTTACCAAACTCCAACAGGTCATGAAAAAATCCCTCAGCACCTCTCTGTTCCTTGTCAAGTTAGGGCTCGGCAGACGGGCGGCGGGGCACTCTCCCTAGACTTGGGAGTTCCTCTCTCCCTCCCTGTCCTTCCTCCTACGGCCCCTCCCCCGCCCGCCCAGGAGCCCGGGTAGGACCCTGTGCTCAGGACCCTCGCCTGGCCACTCGCTCCAGGACTGCCCCTGCCTCCTGCGCATCTGGGCAACGCGACGCTCCCGGCTCAGCGTTGTCGCCTGGGGAAGCGACCTTGGCCGCACGGAAGAGGTTACGAAATTGGCCAGGGTAGGAGGAGGAGGGAGCAATTATGCTCCACTCCTAGAGTTCTTTCCTCCAGCTAAATAAATATGTAAATTTCCTACTGCCCTGGCCCCGGGATTCCGAGCGGCGCGAGAGACTCGAATCGATTCGGCACCTTCCAGATCTCCTCTAACCTGCCTTTGGTTCGCGGAAGAAGCGTGGGAGAGCCTCCCGTTATTATCGCTGCTGTTATTTTATTACCTTATTTAATAGGCTGTCTCCACGGAGCCAAACGGAGCCTTAATTTGCTTGCTCTCTCCTTCGTTCTCTCTCAGACACTCCCCCACCCCCCAAAACTGTTAGAACTACAGGAAACGCTAAAGAAAAAAAGGGCAGAGAGAGAAGAAAATTTGATTGAGATAGTTGTGGATTTTTTCCAACAAGTTTCCCCGCAGCTGTTATCAAAACATGCAAATGAGTTTTTCCAACAGGATCTTAAACAAATCTGGAGGAGTTAATGCCCAAGCAAAATAATCAGCCCGTTTGAAGTGACTGTGGGTTTCAGTTTGTCTTTTCTCCCCGTGATACTATTGCAGGGGAATGATAATTAGACCTTTACTTTAAAAATCCAAAGGGGCTCTCTCGCTTTCTCTTCCCTCCCTTTTCGCTCCCTCCTCCCTCTCTAGCTCCCTCCCTCTCTTTCTCTCTGGCTCAGATGTTGGCAAAGGGGGTTTTCTTAATCAGACTGTTTTTTGGTCCGAAGGAAAGGAGGAAGAAGGAGATTGTGATGGAGAAAGGGGGTCTGTAAAACGTCAGGCACCGCACAAAGGCTTTGCCACGTAATTACAGGCTCCTATTAAGTCGAGATCTGCCCTCCCAGGGGTCTCCAATTTTCTTGTATTCCCTACAAAGCCTCCTCTGCATGCCAGTTTGTGCCTTTTGAAGTGCCAGAGAGCTTCTTGATCCAACTGAGAAGGAAAAAGGAGCTCAGCGAGAAGAGGGGGAGAGCGAGTGAGAAGGGAAAGGGGGGAAACCCACCACCACCCTCCTTCGGACTCTTGAAGCCCTTTTTTTTTTTTTTCTTCTTACGAAAAGTAAAGTGAGAATCCTGCTCTCCAATACATCTGCAAGACATCACCCTCTCCTCCTGAAACTTTAGTCACTCCTGAGAATCCACAGGAGTGCAGAGAGGGGGAACACGTTTTCTTGAAGATGTTTTAAAGCTGGAACAAGCCTTCTTCTGTTGGTGCTTGAACTCTTGCCTGGGAATAACTTTTTTAACCTTGAAAAAAAAAAACCACTTTGATTCTTCTCTCCCACCCCTTCTTCTCTCTTCTTCTGTTTGCCTAACTCCCCCGCCCTGCTGGCCTCCCCTTTCCACTCTCCCCCTTATTATTATTTTTAGTGTGTGCGTGTGGACGCTTTTGGAGAGCTGGAAGGAATTTTTTTTTTCCTCCTGACTTGAACATAGGGTGACTTTTTAATTTTATTTTTTGGTGTGGATTATCTCCTTGGACCGGGCCGGACTTGGCCTCAGGAAAGCAACCGAGGCTGTCGAAGGCTGTTGGTGCAGAACGCTCGCTTGCAGAAGGGGGTCCCCCGCCCTCTTTCCTTTTTTTTTTTTTTTTTTGTCCTTAGCCTTCTTCTCTCTCTCTCTCTCTCTCTCCCGCTCTCGCTCTCGCTCTCTCTCCACTCCCCCCTCTCTCTTCCCCACTCGGCTCCTCTCCCCCCTCGCGCCCACAGCGTTTGGTGTTGATTCGAGCGGGAAGAGGGGGGTGGGTGGGATCGGAGGGGGAGACCATGACCTCCAGCTACGGGCACGTTCTGGAGCGGCAACCGGCGCTGGGCGGCCGCTTGGACAGCCCCGGCAACCTCGACACCCTGCAGGCGAAAAAGAACTTCTCCGTCAGTCACCTGCTAGACCTGGAGGAAGCCGGGGACATGGTGGCGGCGCAGGCGGACGAGAGCGTGGGCGAGGCCGGCCGAAGCCTACTGGAGTCGCCGGGACTCACCAGCGGCAGCGACACCCCACAGCAGGACAGTGAGTGAGGGACGCATGCCCGCGCGAGTGTGTGTCCGGGACCGGGGACCGGGTCCCGGCTGGGCGCCTGGAACCCTCCGGGACCAGGGAGAGAAAGTCGGGGGCGAGGAGAGGTGGTGTCAGTGGCCAGAGGAAGGGCCAGGCACAGCCCGGCAGGAAAGGATGGTGAAAGGGGGATCTGCCGAGGGTGCAGCCGGGGCGGGCGCTACAGGGAGGCCCCGAGGCCCTGAGGTCGGGCTTAGGGACTCTGTCCGCTGAGGACGCTCGCCGAAGCCGACTGGGCTGCCCCTCAGCCCCGGGCGAGCACCGCGGCCAGGTCGTCCTGCGTGCGGGGCAGCCGGACTGGCAGGAGAAGAGGGGTGGAAAGTCGGGGAGCCTGCCCTGGTTGTGAAGGCAGCGGATTAAAGATGCCGAGTTGGGTCGGGAGGGCTTCTCCCCGGTCGCGAGTGTGGGTTTGGGGGCAGGCAGGGCGGAGAGGCGGAGGGCACCGCGCACAGCGCCGAGACCCGCGCGGCTCCTGCGGCACAGCGCGCTCGGGGCCCCGATGGCCGGGGCGTGCGGGAGGGGCCGCGCGGGAGCGCCCAGCCCCAGCCCCGGATCCGCTCTCCGTCCTCTGCTGTCGCCGCGCTCCACCTGCCCATGGGTTTGAGAGCCCCGGCAGAATCAAAGGCCCGTGCCCCGGGAAAACTCGGGCAAAGCAAAGGGGGCGGCGTCCTTTGGGGTGAAACCCGGGCTCTTGCCCCGCTCCGTCCCGCACAGGAGAGATGCGCAGGGAAAGCGCGGGCTCCAGTGCCCAGCCTGGTGTCACATTCCACGAGCTCTCCCTATTGGCCCTAAGTCCTCCCAGAAAAGTCCACGCAGTCTCCCTTTCCCATCCTTCCGGACTGATACCGTGTCCCCGCGGAAATCTCGACCGGCGTTGTTAACCGTGCCTTAAAAGGTGGCGGCAAGTGTATCCGTACATTCTGGAGTCTGTAACAGACCTGTCACCTGAATCAGCCCAGGTGTCATGGGGCTTGATATTTCCTCCTCGAGATTGCAGGAGTCTGCACTTGGCTGGAAGTTTTTTAAGTGAGGCAAATTCTTTTCCATTTCATTATTTGTAGATTGTTATTTTGTCTTCAAATTTGGAACCTGTGAAAACAGGAGATCCCCTAGGCATGCCTTCATTCAAAAAAAAAATTTTTTTTTTTTTTTGCCAATATCAGACTCTCAGGAAATAGTAGGGGAAGGAAACAGGACCCAGAAACAGCTGGAAGCAAGGCCCTAGCAAAGCTGTGGGAGCCCAGCAGCAAGCCTCAATGAAATGAGAGGCAAGGAGATCCCCTCTCTCCCCAGGCCGCCTGCCCCTTGCCCACTTTCCCAGGTCCAGGCCTACAATCCCTTCAGGTTTTGTTTTGTTTCGTTTTGTTTTTAAAGCCAAAATCGAACTGTTGTCAGTCCCCTGTAGGTATTCCCAGAGGCAGAGGGCGATGGGGAATTTGGACAGGGTAATCTGGCCTGGCCTGGCCTGTCACTAGAGAAAGGCGGCTGCTCCGAGGAATGAAGACCTGGTGTTCCCAAGTCCCGCATAATGGCTGAGCACAGACGCAGAAGCTTCCCTGTTGGAGATTTTGGTGCAGAGAGGGGGTTGGGGAGAGGAGGGTGGTTCGTGCCGCACGCGCCGTCCACAGCAGGAGTTAATTGTTTGCCTAGACGCTTTGAACTCCGGGAAAATGCACCGCAAAATAATGTGATTGTTTTTAAACGCTTTTACTAGGGAAAATTTAAATGTGCAAAGCAGGGGGAGAATAGTGTTTCGAATCCCCAAGTGCCTATTGCCCAGCTTCACTGATTTCTGCCGGGTCTGGTTTCGCCATGGTTACTTATTAATCAGGACACTTAACACTGTTGGGAGAACTGGAGGCCGGACCTACAACAGAAAACAGGGTCATGAAGAAAGGACTGCGTAAAAGACCAGGGTGGGGCGGGAGGGACCAGCCATTGTTGCTTTACCCCTAAAACAAGCGGGGGGTGCGAAAAGCAGGCTCACGGGGGCCACAGCAAGCCCGGCGGCGGGCGCCGGCCCTGATGCTCGCGGGATGCCGACCGTTCCTGCCTTTGGCTCCGAGGAGATGCCACGGAGAAGGGAGCTCGGGTTCACGGTGGCCTTCTAGTGCGGACGGAAGGAGACTGGGCTTGGAGGCCGGCTGGGGGGCACCCTGGAAGCTGAGGCGGAGGTGGCAGGCGGTGGCGGGGAGGCAGCCTAGGGTTGACTCCGGTGAGACCCAGGCCTGGCGTGGCTAAGGTCGCGCCATGCACATGGCATCCGCCGGTATGCGCGAGGACACGAAAAGGGCAGCGGGCGAAGTTGGGGACCATGTGTTCCAAGGGAAGGGGATGAAACCTCCGGGTACCTGCCTGATGCAGTCTTAAGCCCTCGCATCTCCGAGTTTCAAGGAGTAAGGAGGCCTAGTGGGGAGTGGGCCGGCAAAGGAAATTAAGGTTAGGATACCAGCCAGGAACAGGATAGTTAAGGAAGGATGGTAGACAGACAGTTCAGAAGGAGGTAGCAGAAATGCAGACCCAGGTGGTGGGGACAAAGTGACTGACCGACACTTGGGAAACCCGATAGGCCTTGCTTTCTTGCGATGGCAGGGGGCCTCTTCTAACAAAGGGTTGTTGCTTTAAAGAAGCGATGTTTCCTCAACATCCTCACTCATCTCTGAGATGAGGATAGGAACGTCTGGTGAGTGGGGCACATGGTGTCCAGGAGGAGCCTTGTCCTTAGCCCTTGGGCCCCCCATCAGGTGTCGCCTAGGGGTCTGTTGTGAGCTACTTGAGTGAGGACGGGTGGGCCCTGTTAGGCTTCCAATCTGCAGTGGACAGTGAGGCTCAAACTGTGAGTCAGAGAGGAGAGGAGTTTTCAGTCTTCAGGACTAACGTGGGGCTCTGAACCGAAAGGGGACAGAGAGCCACACCGAGAGTCAGGTGCCCCTTGAGGCCTGCTGGAGTCTACCCCAGAGGGGGAAACCATAATCTCCTTTGGAAAACATGGGAAACACATAAAATACATGGTTTACTCTTCCAACTCTATGGAAACGTTCTTCTTAAATTTTCTTTTCAGCCGAAATTAATGAAACATATTCCATCTACACTCACGCTGCAAAGTTTCCAGTTACCACCTGGCATGATCTTAGCGTGATCCAGATGAGAGCTTCTGTCTGCTCTCCCTCACTGCTTACCACAATTCTCTTTCCCCCTGGGTTCATGCTCATTCCACTTTCCTCTCTGTAGAACGATCCCTTTTCCCTTTTACTGATTTTCCCAGCCCAGTAAATGTCTCAGACTTCTGGGTTCAGATGCCTTAAGTGTTTAAAAGAAATGGTTCTTTAACTGTTAGGAATCCTGTGGCTAATGGGGGAGTATGGGGTGTGAAGGGGGGTAGAACGGGAAGCCTGGGAGAGGAAAGAGGAAGAGGTCATAAAAATAGGCAGACCTACTCCTAAGAGGACGGTGCATCCGCTGTCATTTCTTAATCTGAACTTCTGCAAACTCTTTAAAAAAAAAAAAAAAAGCTCCTGCTTTCCACATTCCCAACCTCTAAATTAGTGAAACCAGATTGTCCTAATAAGACCTTTTGTTGGAAACACATGTAGTCATAAAAAGGTAGACGGAAAGTCAATTAGACACGCGTGCACACACGCACACACTCCCAAACCAGTGCTAAGTGTGCACCAGGGCTCAGCTGGGCCCCGGGCCTCTGGCGGGATGCGAATGCAGAACGGCGGCGCGGGAAATCGATTTGTCACAAAGGGAGAGGTGTAAACGCGGCGCGAAGGAATCCACGGCCCACAGTTCTCCCACCACACTCCAGGGGCCCAGCTCCACCAGCTCTCCCCCACCCCGCCCCCCAGAGGTAAACCCAGGGAGCGAGAACATCTCTAGGGGGCTCTCTAGTCGGAATACACAACAGATTATCAGTTTCCCTGGAGTTTCAGCATTTCTAACACCCAGGGCACCGGTAATTTCTGCGGCACCACCCGGGGCCTCGGAATCGGTGCTGGCACTCTGAATTTGGGCCTCAGTTATCTTGATTCAAAGGGGAGCCCACGAACTATATCATTTCAAGGGTAGCCTGGAAGTTTTTTCTCTTTACAGGAGGCAATGAAATCCAGGATGGAGGTAGGTCACTGAGTCCCCAAGGTCGCATATCAAGTTCAGAAAAGAAGAGGTAAATCTTGTTTATATCACAGGCAGGAGCAGGGCACTGGATGGCCTCCTCTTAATATTTTGGAAAAAATGGACCGTCTGGCGACTCCCACCCACATTGGGTAGAAGGGCTGCCTGGAGTGGGATCTGGGCCTGTATAGTCAGAGGCCCCAGGCAGCCAGTACTCTCTAGGGCTCCAGATCGCTCAACTCTAGAACAGTGAGCCCCTCCCTCCCCCGTTCATTTCTCCCATGGAGCCCTTCCCAAGACTCCGGAGCGCCTCTGCCGCTCCTCAGGTGTCACGCAGCCCTGCATTTTGGCAAAGCAGCTTTAATGGTCCCCCACATGCTTAGGTCTGAACATAGGGGCTTCAGGCGGGCAGGCGTGGATCACAGGGAGCCACGCAGAGCCTTCCTCCTCTCAGGGGCATCATTTTAGATTTTACCGCAGGAGTGAATAAATCATCTTCAACCCAACAAGATGTCATGCACACCCCTCCCCCGCGGAAAAAATCACAGCAACTTCAGAACCAAAGATACCTTCCTATCCGACTGGCTCCGATACCCCTGATCCGAGTTTTAAAGGCGCTCCCCCCACCAGAGATCCTTTCCCACTTTTAAACGGTATCTGTAGATTTTCAGCTAAAGGTCCATTTGATTTTTATTTTAAAAGATGTGTCTCTTTTACAATCCCGCTCCTGTAATACCCTACTTACCTGCTCCCTCCTTCAGCAGGGCCCACCGCCCCCAAAGCAGGCCACTAGCTCCAGGAGAACTCAGCTCCTTCACAGGAGGGGGGCCCAGGGGACTTGGGGACTGGGGTGTTGCAAATCTGTGTGTGCCCACATGTGCACGGCCATCCCTGTGTGTCTCCTGCTCCTGGTGGTGCCAGCTTTCAATGGTTCTGAGAAAATCTGTTTATTTTTTATTCTTTGAGAGATGGAGTTAGAAGAAACCATAGGAACTACTTTTTTTTTTTTTAAATCAGGGAGCATTCTTTATTGAGAAGGAGATGAGGCTTGCTTTTTGCTGCTGCTGCTTCTTCTTCTTCTTCTTCTTCTTCTTCTTCTTTTCCTCCTCCTCCTCCTTCTTCTTCTTTGCAGGGGGTGGAAGAGTTTCTTGGTGAAGAACTCTACCCCAAAGAAAGAGTAAAACTTGGGTGTTCAGCATCCTCTATTCAAACCAATTCGTAAGGTCATTCAAGAGGATTCTTGCAGTATTCCTCTGAGCAAGAGATTAGACATTTACAGGAAATACTCGGGTAAGGGGCTAACTTCCTGTGTCCACTGGGTGTGCAAACCTTTACAGGACTACCTGTGAGTCCACGCCATTGTAATCTGAATGGTCTCGGCTTCCAATTCTGTTTTAATTTGATGCAGGGCCCAGTACCACCAGCCCCAGGCTTGGTGTCCTTTAACTCCCTTTTCAAGGATACAAAGAGGATATCTATGTCAACAGCATTAATATTTATCCACAAGAATTTGGATTCTTGTACATTCAAATCGCTTGATGAGCAGACTAACACTACTCAATAAAAAATTAACTAAGATAGAAAAACAATTTCGACAAACTGCCACAATCTCCTTTTCTCTGAATGCCCTTTCTTATTAAATCAATAAATACGGAGATACATTGCCCAGACATCTGAGGAGAGACAGTCAGTGTTGTTTGGGGGTTAGCGGGTTTGTTTTCCACCTGTAGAAGTTTTGGAGTAATATGTCTCTACCGTGGTCCGAATATGAGAAGATTCTTGGCGTGGTCATTTGTCTAACTTAGTGAGGCAGACTTACAGAAGTAGTTGTACAGAAAACTGTGAACTATTGATTTAGGGTTTCCACTTAAAATCACTACATTGCACTTGTCCTGGAACCACTTTTCTTGAAAAAATATTGGGAAGCCGAGTATAGGGGTGATAGTCACTTCAGGGCAAGGTGGGGGAACAAAGGCACAAACAGTGGTTGGTGGAGGAAATTTTGTAAAAGAAAATAAAACTTGTCAGAACAAATCCATCGCACACAAGAGTGACTTCTCAGGAGAGTCCAAGGACAATCAGAATCTCACGGATTCTGCTGCTCCTGTAAAGCTCCGAGATACAGGAACGAAGTCCGGACCAGGATTCGTCCTCGCGTAAGGGATGGCCCAGCCCTTCCGCCGCGCGGCGGAACGAGAGCGCTCGAATCCCCGAGAACGGATTTTCCCGAGGCTGATTTTTGCCGCTGTCGCTTTCCCCAGACTCGGCTTCAAATGAGGAATGGATTTGAAAAATGCGTACTAATGTGGATCCCCAAGATTCGAGTTATTAGAAAGAACAAGGGCCGGCCCGCTGGTTCCTATCTTGTGCGCGTGGAGCTGTCTGCGCGCGGCTGGAAGTGGCCCTCGCGGGCGCGCGCGGAGCGACTGCGCCGAAGCGTCCGGGCCGGGCTGACCGCGCTCCGCCGACGGAAGGCTCTGGCGGATCCTCGCCGTTGCAGGGTGGCGGCGGGGGGAGGACGGAGAGTTAATGCCGAACCCCAGTGAGGAGTAGACGTTGGACTGGACGGCAGCGCAGACGCCGGTGCCCCGCATCCCGCATCCCGCATCCCGGCTGGGACACAGGTGCCGGCTCCCTCCCCGCTGCGGCCCGCGTCTCCCCGCGTCTTCCCGCGTCCGAGGAGCGCGTGGAGCGCAGCGCCCGCAGGGTGAGCGCGGCGAGCCGGGCCCCACGCGCCTCCGCTCTGCCTCCTCCTGCCGAGAGGGGGCGCCCCCTCCCCCGGGCCGGGGCAGCCCCGACCGAGCCCGCAGGGAGCCCGGGCCCGGCGCCCTGCAGGGCCCCTACGCGAGCAGCCAACCCCGGGCGCGCGGGAGCCGCGAGGGCCCTGCGGAGCCGCGTACGCGCATGCGCCGCGCGCGTCTCGGCAGGAGCCCGGCGACAGCTGGTCGGCCCCGGCCTGCGGTGCTCCGACTTCGGGTGAGCCCGACCACGAGGGGCGATGCCAGGGCTCCCCGGTGGGACTGGCGACGCCGGGTCCGCGAGTGCCAGCGACGGCGCCTGGGAAGGGGAGGGTCCGTCTCCGCGCAGGTGGGCGAGCCTCGTGTGCAGGGGACCCGGCGCTTGAAGAAGGGGGAGCGGACTGCAGAGCCGGCGCCGGCGTGTGAGGGGCCCTGCGGGGACACCGCCTCTTCCCGGGGTGGGGTGGGGGCGACACTGGCCGGCCCTGCGGTTGGAGGAGCCCTCTTTCCCTCAAAGGAAGGGCAGTACTTACCCCAGGCCTTGTGTGTGTGTCCCCAGATCGAACTCCTGGCTTCCACCCATCCTCCCTTTTGGGGCAAGAGTTTCAGGAGACTCACAGGACATAGGAGGAAAATTCTTAACCCCCTTCCGTAAATCTTGGGATTTTCTACCTCTCTCCCACCACTCCCTGGATCTGGAGGTCACCACGTCAAGGCAACCGTGGGAGCAACCAAGGGGCAGAAGGAACACTGTCTTCTTAGCAGAGATGGTGGGTCATGCGGACCTTCCCGATCATCTGAGCTGGGGTGTTCACGAGCAACAGAAGGGCCAGGCCAGGGCTGCAAGGGAAATTGCATTCCCACAGACGGTTCCTCTGAGAGGAGGAACATTCACCCCATTTACTTAATTTCTCATCATCAGTCGGGTCGTTATATTTTAGAGGACCTCACAGTGCTGGAAGGTGGTGTAGTTACAAATAAGCATAAAAACAGAGGGGCGCTCTCCCAGTACTCTAAATGTATATGCGGAGGCCAGAGCTTCTCAAAGAAGATTCAGATATACAACTTAAGGGCCAAGGAGCCCAACTCAATCAAAATTTGAGTCAGGATGTGCTAAGTTGAATCAGCTTGACTATGCGGCAATGTGAAAGTCCTAGCCAGCACTTCGGATGTATCTAGACAACCCTGTTTGCCCAAGTTCCCATTGTATTTATGCACACAGATTCATGCTAGTGTGCAACAGACTTGGAAGATATGGCCCAGGCCTGGTGGGTGGTGGGGGAATCGGGGTCCAGCTTCCTGCCTTTGTCAACCATCCTTGTCTTCTTTGCACTCCCTGTGGCCCAACTGGTTGTCCCAGAGGTGTGTGCTGCCATGAAAACTGGTGCCTAGAGACCATGGAAGCCTCCTAAATGGTGTTTTCTAAAATCCTCAGAAAAGGAGAGAGCTGTTGAGCTCAATGAAACCAAGTATTTTCCAGTATTTTTCCTCTCTGATAATTCATTTTATAATAGCCCACTTAGAGACTTCTTGGAAGCAGAGGTTTGGGGAGCTGGTTACTACTTCTTTTTAAGTTGAAAGGTTCTATGGAAATAGGTATTGAGTCTAACCCTTTACACCTGAGTACTGACATGTAGCCATTCATCCAGAGTGGGAGATGACACTCAGGGATTATGTACACTGTGGCTCTCTCTCTCCATTTTCCACCAGACCAACTTCCCTAAGTCCTGGTCTGGATCACAGCAGTCCTCTACCACTGGGATAGCTGCTAACTTGTTGCCTCGGCTCAGTGAATGCGTCAGTGGGAGAATCACCTCCCCGTGTCTAGGGTATCCCCTTTCGAATCCAGCCTAAGCACTGGGCCCCTCTGCTCCCCTTCTGACTTTATACCATTTGCCTAGGAGCTCTCCTGCAGGCTCACCTTTTCAACAATACTCACCTGCATACTGAAGACCCCCAGGTTACGGCCGCACACCCCCCTCCTTGGGACTGCGGGTCCATGTGCCGCCACCAATTCAATATTTCCATGTGAACTTGGCAGAAGTGCTTCAGACTCCAAAACAACAAAGCGTGGCACCAACGAGCTCCCTTTGCCCAATCGGATCCTCTTACAGCTTTTCCTGTTTTTCTCTACCACAACATGGGGATGCAAAACTCAGAAATTTCAGACTCATCCTGACTCCTTCCTTTCTGCCTCTGTCCAGTCCATGTCCAAATCTCAACAAGTTTACCTTCTAAAATCACCTGAATCCATCTCCTCTTAAAAATCTATGATATAAAAAAAAAAATCTATGCTATCTTCCTTGCATGACTCTAACAGCCTCCTAACTAACGGGGTCTCCCTGAGTCCTTGCTTGTCCTCCCATCTGTAGGTGGTGTACCGGGTGAATATAATAGATCCTCAAGGAAAATTTGCTGAAGGAAAAAAGGGCATGCGAGTACATTCTTTTACAAACACATTTTTAAAAAATCATGGCCCTCTCCTTTAGCACTCACAATTGCTTTTTATTTTTTAAAATTTTTAAATTTAAATTTAATTATCATATACTATATTATTAGTTTCAGAGGTGGAATTTAATGAATTATCAGTTGCATACAACACCCCAGTGCTCATTTCATCAAGTGCCCTCCTTAATGCCCTTCAGCCAGTTACCCCCTCCTCCCTACTCACCTTCTCTCGGGCAACCCTCAGTTGTTCCCTATAGTTAAAAGTCTCTCATGATTTACCTCCCTCTCTGTTTTCATTTTATTTTATTATACATCAGGACCAAATTTGTCCTGTTTGGTTTTTTTTTTTTCATTACCTTTCATAGTCTATATTTCCATTCATGTCCCAGCAACCTGCCCATTCACACAGAGACCAGAACTGTACCTTTAGTTTTCCCTAGTATGCAAGTTAGGCTAGAACATTTGCCCATGTCCTCTAGTCCCCTTTCTGCTGCTCTGACTTCTCCTAGGAGATGTCCTTGCTCTGTACCTCTTCTTTGCAAACCCACCCATGGCACCTTTCAAGGTTCTGCTCCTTGTGACACGTTTGTTGACTGCTTCATTTTAGACCAAGCAAACACCTTCCCTTAATGCTTTACTGTAGAAATAATCAGTGCTTTTTACAAGTATTGCTTAATTATTTTCTAAGTATGATATGGTTGTTAATATACCTTGAGGATTTTCTTAAGATGAGAGATTTTGAGGGGACAGGTAAGGGAGAGGCATAGTGCCACTATAGGAAAGCTGCAGTAAGCAAATTAAGTAGGTCTTCTTCTTCCTTTTTAAATAGTGTGGTTCTGCTGTTTTTGCAATTTCTAGCTGTGAGTAGTTTTTTTTTTAATATAAGCATAATGCAATACATGCTCATTTTAGAAAATGTATTATTTTACATTTAAAAAGTTTAAATTGGAAAGTAAAATCACCCATATTTCACCACCCCGAAATAGATGCAGTTTGTAGTTTGTAGTTTGGTGTTAAAATATTTCCTTTTTATTTTTTATACAGTTTTTATATTAACGTTCTCCATTACTGATTTTTCTTAAATTAACGAGGAATTTTCAAAGATTGAGTTTCACCACAAATTAAGAAAATACACAAACATGTAACCCACTTGCTCTCATCAGAAAATTACACACACACACACACACACACCAAACAACAGCTCCGCAAGGATTGTGGGAGCTGTGGCGTCACACCCATTTCCCAGAGTTCCGGCTTCCGGTGGGCCCGCTCCCAGCAGTAAAGACCTTCAGAGTAAACAGCTTCTTTTTCTTTTCTGCTTGTTCTAGCTGGGAACCTTCCCTAGACATGAGCACATGTCTCCTTTTGAAATTGGAAAAGCCTGCATAATACTTAAAGGACATTCCAGGACCACAGTTGGAGAGCTACTGCTCAAAAAATGAGTTTTTACATGGTTTAGTAAGGAACTGCTCCATAAAACCATTGAGGAGAAAGATGTCTTAAGGGAGTGTACATTTTCTGTTTTCGTAGATCTCTGGATCTTGACTTTTCATTTTATAAGTTTTTTTTCTTTTTTAATGTCATAAAACTTATACAATGCTTTTGTAAAAAAGGAGGAAAATGACATTTATTTATAACTTGTAGAATGATGATCAGGTAGACTAGTGACACTAAACAGTAGAGTATTTTGGTAGGAGAAGCACTTCTAAAAATAAAAAAATACAATGCATTTATTTGTATATGAAATTCTACATTGCCACAACCCTTATTTAAAGTGATAATTGCAGAGAAAATATAAATTGTTATTATGAAGTGTATTCAAAAATCATTGCCAGGCAAGTTGATGTTAAAATATTTGCCTGATGAATGCAAATATTTTCTTTAGGGAAAGTATTATTTAGTGATTCAAAATTGTGTAGAACAAAATCTTTAAATTATGAATTAGATATATCTTAGAAATTAATCTTTCTGTCATGGGGAAGGGTGAGCAGAGAGAGAATCATGATTTTCAAGGATTAAAAAACCACACTTGTCCAATAAAAGTTTCTGCAGTTCCCTGCACGGCCTATTTCTGAGGGAAGAAAGAACGTGAACCACCCAGAGAGCTCTTTGCCAGTAACCAGATGTGCTCTTCAGCAGCTCTGCTCAAGTTTGAGGAAAGACCACAGGATGAATCCTCAACACATTTAAGAAACAAAACATAATTTAGTTCATTAATCATGAAACTGAAATCTGCAGTTTTGCTACACATATTTCAAAGGCTGAATCCCTCCTGACAAGAGAAACGGAACGTAATATCACTGCACACTTGACTGTTAAGAGTCTGTTCTTAGTTTCCCTCAGGGAAGAAGAGATTTTTCTGGGTGTGATCATTTTTACTCAGAACATGTGGAGCACTATTTAAATTTATGCCTTTCTTATTCCCTTTCACCCCAACATTCTCCTTCCTCAGGGTGGTAAGAATATCTTTTTTCTGCTCTGTTTTGGGGTTTTGGGTTTGGAGAATCAGAGCTTCCTTGAATAGCCAGGAAATTCCAGCTGTATCTGGGTAGGCCTTAAAGTCAATCATTTTAACTGACTTACTATATGTACTCAGACTGCTGGAGGATTTAATTCTTTTCCCTGATTACTTATATAAATTAAGGCCCTAATTTGTCTTAAAGAATTAATAACATTAATAATATAAGTAATGAAGTGACATAAAATAAGAAACTGCTTCACAAACTCCAAGAACATTTACCAACATTATTGTGTTTTATAAAACCAGTTCGAAGAAACAGGTGGGGGGAGTGCAATTATTTTCATTTTACAGAGAAGAAAACTGGCTTGGAGAGATTTAGGGACCTACTGTTAAGTGACTCAAGTATTTCCTTCCTGATCCTGTTTTATTTTTTCGTTTTATCCCATCATCGTTGCTGTCAACCAAATTCTTGTGGATGCGTTATAGTCTAGTGAAGCAATGCTGAATTAGGAGTAGGGAGACCAGCACACCACTTCACAACATACTACCATGCTGCACAATCTCTTTTATTTCCTTTGGCTCCTAGTCTTTGTTATAAAGTAGGCAGGGAACTGCTAACCCTGTCTTCCTCGAGGGAACACAGCAGCCAAAAGGGTACTGCGTTTGCAAAAATACTTGAGGAATAAAGGGCCAATTTATGATTACACCATAGGAATCCAATGGAGATTTTTCTAAACTATGTTATCAAGCAAACATTGAAAGGTAAGAATGTGTTTCAATAAATATATCCCCAGCTGTCAAAAAGCAAGAATCTTTCATTTAGATTTAAGGCATCAGGGATTTTGAAGCATTTTACTTTGTATTTAAAGAATTCCGTGGTAACTTATGATTCTACAATTTACTTACTGGTTGACTTTAGATAACTGTCTGGGTCTTGATTTCCTTACCTAAAAACCTGGCACGTTAATAGCTATTACACGGGTTTGTTGCTTGGAATAATGAGGTAATGTGGACAAGGAGTGGAGCACCCTACTCTGTCCCACTGAAGGCATGCGAGGACATGTCTGCTCTTGTCCTGCTCCCACCTCCAGAGCATCTCTGACAAATGTCACTTACTCCAGGCTCGGATGTATATTCAGTATGATTTCCCAGTCAATGTTGGAGGCCATGTTAATGTCATTAAAACTAGGAATATTCCCATACTCCAAAAGCCATGCTTTTAAGCCTGTCACTTACCAAGTGACTAAGTAGACAGATGTTTTTGATCTACAGCCAGGAACTGATGCCTTATGATTTCTAGTGACGCTCATCTAAGTCACATCATGAGTGCCTGGCAGAGCTGGGAGTCTGGCTCAGAGGATCCCTCCCGTGGTCCCCTCCTTCAGGCCACCCTTCTCCTCGTTAGTGTGAACGGGTCATCTGAATCTTCTTGAACTCTGAGATGGCACCAGTCTTTCATGCTTCCACTGGCTTCATCCATCACTGCGGACTGTGCAGGACTGAAGAAGACAAATGCTTTCCTCCAAACTTGACCCTGAATTTAATGGAGAGTATAGGACACAGGCTTCAGACCTCGGGGGTCAAGACTTCTTACCCCAGCCCTCCCGCAGCCGCTGTGTCTCCCAGAGACCAGCCGTGCCAAGTTTTCTCTGTGGTGTCGTGTCTGACAGCACCGTTCACCGCTCCCCTCAGACTTCTGTTGGGTCTAGTTAATTTTTTAGACACGAATAATACTTGCCATGTTCACCGTGATTGTGCATACAGTTGCTATTCTTGTGCCAACCTGGCTTTCTTAACCAGCAGAGGAAGATAAACATTCTGTTCCCCAGTCGGATACGTGACCTGCTCTCCTGTGTGTTGCTTTGAAATCTCGTCAACCTAGAAGACATACAGACCGCATTTCTGTATCATAAAGCATCCGAGACTCTCTGTTTTGCTGCCAGGCAATTGACAATTGAATCTCCTTGGCGTCCTTTGGTAACAGGTGTGCATCAGCTGTGGTACCTGTGGAGAAAAAGGGTCACCGTGGGTGAGGCGACTGGATGAGCCCGTCACGTGGCTCTGCGTGGGGCTGGAGAGGCAGTTGCCGTGAGCTTTCTGCAAAGAGAGGCAGAGCTTTGAGCTCGCTCGGTGGTGAGCTGGAGACGAGGAACCGACCTGTCGCAGCACCAGTTCTGACACACGGAGGAGGACGCGTATGTTAGCTAAAACGCTGGCTCTGCTCTACGGGGTTACAGTCTCTGACTGGGGTGTGGGGAGCTGGATCGCCATTCTCCTTTAGAGAGCAGGCACCTGTCCCCGTGCAGGAAAACCTTCCTTTGATCCTTGTTGACTTCGTTTCCTCCTTCTCTGTGTCTCCTGTGCGGTTCATGTCAAACGATCTAGAGGCAACAGACAAAGAAAAGTAACAGGTCATGGGATTCTTTCTCTACCGAGCTTATGGTCGAATCCTGTAGATCTTCAAGTGTGATGCCTGGTTTGTCTTCATCAGAATGAACTGAAATGTCTTGAAATGCAGATTCTGGGACCCCATCCATACCCAGCAAATCAGAATCTCCCCAAAACGTGCATGTTTACCCCACATGATTTTCATATGCCGTCAAATCTGTAGATGTAGACATAGACCACATTCTTTCATAGCAATTGGCATAGAATGATGTATTTTTGCCTGCTGTCCACCGGCCTGTGTGGCCCGCTGTCATTCAACTCTCCCCTTACAAGCATTGGTTTTCTCTCTTCAGCAGGTGTATAAAGTTTTGAAGAGAAGGGCAGACGGAAGGCGGCTTTATACTTCAGAGCATGGTGGTGCTTTCCTATTGTAAATGACCTAATAAGCAGCTGCTGACTACGCAATGCATGGCGCGTTCACTCTCTGCCGGCACTGTTTTAAGTGCTTCACCTGAGGGAGGAAAAAAAGGAAAAGACATTTAAGGCGATTACTGAAAGTTGTAAAAATCCTAACTCTAATTTTAGGTGATTGTTATCTTAGCTCTGATTCTGGAAGAGAAAATGTGTACCAAAGAGAGGGCAGTCTATCACACAGATACTATTGTTTGCAATTTAACTTCAGTTTTAAGTATGTTTTCAGATGAAAAGTATGCCACGTTTAGAATACGGTTCAGTATTTTGTGTATCTCTCTCTCTCTCTCTCTCTCTGTTTTTTAACAAAGTCTTTCCTTCCTGTCTGATGGTTGATAAAGCACAGTTTTTCTATTTGTGCAATTTTGCTTACCTTTTTTTTAAAAAATATTTTATTTATTTGACAGAGAGAGACACAGCGAGAGAGGGAACACAAGCAGGGGGAGTGGGAGAGGGAGAACAGGCTTCCTGCCCCAAGCAATAAGCCTGATGCGGGGCTCCATCCCAGGACCCTGGGATCATGGCCTGAGCCAAAGGCAGACGCTTAACGACTGAGCCACCCAGGGGCCCCTGCTTACTTATTTTATACACAGTTGGAAAAGCCCAGTTGTTTGTTTTTTGTTGGTTTTTTTTTTTTTTTTTTTTTTTTGCCAGCACATGGAATTTTATCAAAAACCATTCAATGAGTAGGATGGATCTCGGCATTTTCTAAACAAAACTCTGAAGCATGAGTTTATAAGTTCCGCATAATTTCATCAACTCATACCACAGAGGGGAAAGGTGGCTAGATGTCATGTGGTGACTGAAGGACTGAACGGACTATTCATCGTCATGTGGGGACACCCCCAAGGACTTGCAGAAACTCTTGGGTGGATAAGGTCCTGAATTACCAAGTAGAAGCCAAGTCCAGACTCCACCTTGGGTCCCATATAGACCAGTGGCTCCCAAACATTAGCACACATCAGAATCATCTGGGGGGGGGGCTGTAAAAACACAGATTCCTGGACTCCACTCCAAGAATTTTGATTCAGTAGCTTTTGGGTGGGGCCACTAAGTTTTCATTTACTATCCTTTTCAGATACTGGCTATGAGGTTTTATTTGAAATTTCAGCATAACTTTTCCACCTTTGCCATGTTTAAAGACAAATTTATCCCATTAGTGGGGTACTAGGTTGGCATATACTCAAGTTACATCTGAAATATCTTCTTTTAAGGTATGCTCCAAGGTTTTTGTTCTAAATCGATTTTCTATTAAATATTAAGCTTTTTTTCCTAATGAAGTACATGCAATTCATAGATTGTTGTCCAAAGGGTGTGTGCAGGGGGAGGGGGAAGAATAGAAATAGCCTCTTAAATGACAGACCATTTAACTCATTAAACATAAAAGCAGGATCAGCAGACTTTAGGAAGCTCAGAGGAAGAGAACAAGAATGGAGGACCCTGGCAGAGATGAGAAGGGCCAAAAAGCAAGGGGAAGGTCTTCTCGGGAGCTGTGTCTGTAGCAGAGACCACTGCTGAGTAACAGGTTCGGAGCCCATCTGGGATCCTTTGGTGACATGAACTTCGCTCTCGTGGTTTATGACATCACTGGAACCCCCTTGGTGGAATTACAACCTCATAATTCACAGTTAGCTGTTGTTTATTTTATATTTAATCATTTGTGGAGCGCACTGGCAGCATACCCAGGGGAACTGTATGGTTATGCTCCTGCAAATCTTGTTGTTGCATAATTAAGTACGTCAGAAGTAATTCACCAAGTGTCATAACATCCCATATTTCAGACTCGCAGATGCTGGCCTTGCTCGTGATTGTCCTGAAAGTTATCCCATCTGATTCACCTTCTTGATGAGTTTTCCTTTTGGAGGAATAGTTACCAAAGACAGCTGGGCTTCTGGGCTTAAATGCAGTTTTCTGAGTAGTAAGCACAATGCTTCCATAGAAACACAAACCCAAATGTGATATTGACTTTGATAATGTAACTGTAAAATGCGGTTTTATTTCTATTATCCCATAAGGATATAAGATGAATCAATCAAATAACAAAGACAGTTTCCGGGTTAGCCTAGGGAATAGAGATTAGTCCCAGTATTTCTTTGTGTTTGGCCCTTGGCTGCTCAGAAATGACCCCACTTATCTAGTGCCTTTGGGACTTTCAGAGGGAGAAGGGAGAAAGGGAAGGAAATTAAAATTTCCTCCATCTTTCCTAAAGGAGAGAAATGAAGATTTATTGACACCCAACATGACCAGGTCATGTGTTGGGTGATTTATAGTACTTAAGTTAAATTCTCACAGTAATGTTGAGTGGTAGATATTGTCACCCTCGAATTCACAGATAGGGCTTTGAGACTCCGAGGAGCTTAACAACTTGCCTGAAGCCTCAAAGTCGGTCTTGTTGAAACCAGCACTTGTCTCAATGTCTCTGGAACTCCGTATTCCATAATTCTTTCATTTACCTTCCAGTGGATAGAAGGCTGGAAGGAGAGGTTGAGCTGAATGGCTTTTCTGCAGCATTTATTCAGTGAGACACAGAACTCCAGGAAATGTAGTCCTGGACTGTGTATTGGGATTGCAAATGAAAAAATGCAAATACCCCGTCCAGAAATGATACCTTTGCAAAGAAAATGCCTCAATGGCACTGGATAGTTCAGTGAGCAGCAAAATGGAGGGTAATTACAGGGCTCAGTGAACTCGAATGAAAAAGTGAGTTGGAAGATAATGTTAGAGAAGAAGCTAGGTGAGCCAGAGAGCTTTTCTGAAGGTGAAGAATTGATTTTGATCATGGTTCTGACCTTGAACATGCCACAAGGCCCTCTAAGCTATAGTCTTATGAGACAGGAAGAACAGCAATGTATTTTTGACGAGTCTGTTGAAGATTAAATCAGGTATATGTGGACCTTCCTTACTTTATTTACCTCAAAGTACAAAGCTTCTCAATTGCATCAGTTCTAATACCGATGAGAATATTGGGGGATAAAAAGACCCAAAATTTCTGCTTAAATTCCCTCCCTCTATGGGAGTGAGTTGTGTTTGTTTGTTTTTTAAGTTAAGAATAGGATTTTATTCGCAAGATTTGGATAGTTTGATTTGGTTGTTTGGCGCTAGAAATTCATTTTCCAGATGCAATGTTACAAGGGGTAATTAGGTTCCCTGGAAGCCTCCGAAAGGCTGGTAGATGTATGAGACAGACGGCTATAGTGACCATGGAGGCAGCCAGAGTGTTGCTTCTGGAAGGAATTGGCTTAGTGGCTCAACAGTAAGGAGGAAGAGGGTGTCTGGGCCTCTTTTTGGTGTAGGACCAGTGCTGGGCAAAATTGAGAACAAGATGAATTTAGTCTCTGCGTGGTCTTCTGCAACACCCACCCCTGGCCACTGCAGTCCAGGTGCCTGTCATCCTACTCATCCCTCTTCTCTAGAGTTCCCAGGGAGGAGGACAAACACAGAGAGCGATAGCTGAGTAGGAAATAAGGCACTGAGTTGTCATCATGTGGGCAAACAGGCAATGAGCCCTCGGCCCTCCAAGGCCCCATCTTCTGGGATTTGCTGATGAAACAAAGTTGGAGGCCTAGGTTTAAGTCTGTAATGATTGCAGAACAAACTCCCACTCTACTCTTTCTTTCTCTCGCTCACTTTCTCGTACTCTCAGCAAATTTATGTTGAGTACTTGCTGTGCACCCATCACTGTTCTAGGTGCTGGAGATTTGGCAGTGAAGAGAACGACTTGCTCTATCGAGAATGTTCGCAGATTGGAAGAGAAATGAGATGTAGTTTGGAGGTTCTTGCAATGGGCCAGTGAGGGATTATGGTGATTCAAAAACACCACTTGCTTCTGCTCACAACCTTATTTTCTCTTGAGAAAGAAAGGCAATAACAAGTAAACAAACAACTAGGTAAATAATGCAATTATAAATAATGATAAGTCCTATAAAGGAAATGAACCAGGCTTATTTGAGCAGGGATAGGGAGGAAAGGAAGGTGCTAAGTATGTGGAGATCAGAGTAGAGACCACCAGAGCATTTTACCTCCCAGGTAAAATCAGGCAGGGAAGTGAACACGTATGGAGGCCAGTAGGCATGAACAAACGTGGGAAGTCTGAGGAACCAATGAAGGACAGTGTGGCTGGAGGACAGCAAGTGATGGGAGCTGGCAGGTGACGTCAGAGAGCCACGCAGGGGTCAGGGGATCACAGAGGGAGAGCTGGGCTTACAGCCCAAGAATGATGGCAGTGGGCAGCCGTGGGAGTGACTGAAAGTGGGGGTTCTTGTGATCTGACTTACACAGTGAAGAGAACGACCTGTCCTATCGAGAGTGTTCGCAGATTGGAAGGGCCAGTGAGGGATTATGGTGATTCGAAGGCCGAGGGGCGGTGGTGGGCACCATCTGGGCTACTAGAGGGCCCAGGAGGCCAGTGAGTCACCTCGCTTTGTCCATGCAACAGGCCTTGCCCAGGGGACTCACCCAGGGCACTCACTCTTCTTAGTCTCTTCCTTTCTGCATTTCTGTACCCAGGTTTTCTCTCGGACTCACCGGCCTTCCCCTGGTGGGCTCCCTGGAAGCAGCCGACAGAGGAGAGGGAGTGGCTGGGTGCAGCGGGGTGTGAAATGGGAGCGATTTTTTCCGGAGTTTGTTATTTGAAAAGTTAGAGCCTGTAATTCAGGTACGGCCTGTAATTTTCCCCGATAGGAAGGGTTCTGTTCAAGTTCTGCAGAAGCGGCCTCTTTGTAATTTAGCAAAACGTCGGAAGGCAGCGCCGCTAACAGCTACAATCCAGGGACGTGGAGGCTCGTGCAGCCGAAATGCCTCCAGAAGGGGTTCGAGTTCCCTGGGTCGGAGCTGCTCCCCTTCAGCACGTCCGCGTCTACGCCGCCGCCAGTCAGAGATGCCTCCCGTGTCTTTTCCCCGCGGCTGCCAGGCGACCCCTCCTCCAGGCTGCGGTCGGAGCGCGCTGCCCCCCGCCCGCCACTGCGCTGACATAAGGTCCCTGTGTCCCCTGTGCCGCGCTCCGGAGGACGCTGGGGGAGCCTCGGGCCTGGGCTCTTGCCGGAAGGGCCCGTCGTCCGGTTGGTGAGGGGAGTCCCGCGCTCGCTCACACACGGCTCACCTCACGTCGTTTTAACTCGCCCCATGCGGGGGTCCCCAAGCCCGAGCGCTCCTCCTCTTTTCCCTCTGACCCGACCGTGCCTCAGGCCCTGGGGCAGGACCGGCAGAACCGGCTTCCGGCCTCGACCGCAGCGCCGCCCCTTCCGGCCTCTCGCGGGCGGACATCCTGCGTCACGAGGGTCGGTGCCGTCTCTCTCCTCGCGCCTTCCGCGGGGAGCGTGGAGCTCGGCGGGGAGCGCTCTGACTCGGAGGAGGAGCTGCACCTGCAAGAACCCGCCCGTCGGAAAACCGTCGGGAGGAAGGTTGAGCAGATCCGTCGGGCTGTTCAAAGGGGACTTCGAACCCCAGAGAGTCGGAGCGTTTTCCAGCTCGTCGCACCCCGGGAGCTGAGCCGTGCCTCTGGCTCACCTTCTGGAGCGCTCTGTGGGCGGCGCTTCTCGTGCGATGTCCCGTCGTTTCGGCGGATGACAAGTTACAGTCGGCGGAGAAGCGTAATTGTGCAGTCGGTGATGCCGACCGCGAAGCGACGCTCCGTCTGTGAACGGAGAAACTGGTCTGCACCGACAGCCAACCTCGGACAGGACGACAGGCGCCGACTCCACCCCGGAGCGCCGAGGCAGTCGGTTTCTTAACTTCTTCACACAAGGGAGCCGAATCCGTGTTTTCCCGAGGCTGAAATGCTGGCTTTACCGCAGGGTTTATTGGGGGTTTTATTAGGCTTATCTCTTCCGGCTTCCACTGATGTCTTCATAATGTGCCAAAAAAGAAGAAAAAAAAGGCACAGGAAACGGACTCACGCAGTCCAGCGTCCGCCGGCTGCGGCTGAAAGCACCGGCCTTTGCACCCCCTGAGACCGGGAGACGCGCAGGGCAGTCGAGGCGGGGAAGGCCTGCGCCTGGGAAGGCCGGTCCGAGTCGCTGCGGCGCGCGACGTGTCCAAGGGCGACTCGGGTCTGGACGAGCGGCCGAGCGGGGAACAGCTCGGCAGCCCTCCAAAGCCCGCCTCCCCGCCAGCGGCTTCCCGCGGCGACCTGCAGGACACGTTTGGAGGGAATCGGATTGGGGGATTATAGTACTTTCAGTCAGACTCGGAAGCTTAAAAGATATTTGTTTCGGAAGATGAAGAATAAAGAATTTGGAACCGGAAAAATCTAGATTTCGGGTCTGCCTTCATTTCCGCCTATGTGCAGTGGCCTCCGGGGCGTGCTGATACGACGGAGAATAATGTCTGCTTGTTTGTGGTTGTTGTGGGGGAGAAGGGATGCGTGGTCCAGGCCTGACCAGTACCGCTGTGGAGCCACAGTGAGGGATGCGTTGCCAGGGGTTCGGAGGCGGGAGTTTTCACACCTGGCGGAGCACCTGGGGAGACGTTCCACGGGAGAGGAGCCACTCGAACAGGACTTCAGTGTCCTGGAATTGCTGATACGGGGCAGAGCACTGCGAGTTAGCTACAGTGTGAGCACGAGGCACGCACACCGGGAACGCATGCGGGCCTGCTCCGTCCCGCAAGATCCGCTCCAGGCAGCAGGGCGAGGCCTCTGCGTTTCCTTGCCAGTAGCTGACATTGCTTCACTCCGTCATCCTTAAAAATACCGACTCTCCGCCCCCAGACTGTCAATCTGTACCCTTTCACCAGCATTAAACACATTTAAAAATGATTTGAAACAACATTACATTAAAAAAAAAAAAGTGGTAGATTTTTAGTCAAGGGTACAAAAAACAAGTTGCTGTTTGTGTCCCAGAGATTTTTTTTAAACACATCGTCTGCCCAGTGGAGGAGATTGGCAGCTTGGAAAACAGGCTGGCTTGGGGGACCAGATGCCTAAGAGGGGGGAGGTGGGCAGCTCAGCATTGGACATCCGAGCTTTTCTTCAAAAGGACTGATGGTGGCCTTGGAGAGGAGGGAAGCAGAAGGGGAAGGAAGAGAAGTGGAGAAAAGAGTTTCTCATTCACATAATCCCATGGTTTTCTGCAAGGTCAAAAGTCTGAGAGTTCTGTGGTGCGGTGGGGAGCGGGACTGAGGAAAATGTGATTTGCCAAGGTCAGCAGTTTCTGACACATTCAAATTCTGGCCTTAGGGAGTAGGTGTTTGATGATAGCAGGAGGAAGAGGTGGCATGAATAGATGGCATCTGGCATTGGTGGGGGACAGGCGGCAGCTGCAGCTTGCTCACTCAGTTCCATGGGAGGCATTTCCAGAACAAACAGAGTCACCTCTTAATTGCCTGCATATGGATCTACCACTTGGTGGATTCTTTTCAAAATCTGCCGTTGGTGTTTCTGAGGCACACACTCTAGACGTCCTTCATTCTCAGAGAGACTACACTCTGAGACTCCAAGGTCATCTGCAAACTCAACCTAGGTGAGACTTGTTGGAAGTGTATACCTCCTAGGTACATGAGAGCAAGGAGACCACGTAATTTTCCAAGCATAAGTAAGGGCTATTACACCACCTTCTGTTTTGGGGAATGGAACGAGCGCTCATCACGTGCCTTGTAAATGGTTATGCCTTGCTTCTTTCCATTAGTTAGAATAATCAAGAAATTGGTTGGCCACTTCCCCATCTCCACCCCAAACCCAACTCATTTAAGTTCTCCTGCTAACAGCAGCCTGTTTTAAGTAGCACAAAATAAAACAGAACACATGATTTCTATGATATTAAGGGCTTTGTAAAAAAAAAGGTCACCTTGACCATTTGGGGATTGTGTTTCTGTTTTTGTTTTTACTCGGAATATCGAGTGGAGAACAGTATCAGCACTAAACAGGCAGCTTTCAAAGCCTCAGTGCAGAAGCTGGTCCTTAAATAATGAGAAACTTCTGGCATCGAGCATTTCCAGTCCAGTGAGGTCATAGTTGGTGAAAACCCCACTGGACACAGGGACTCTGGGTCTACACACTTCCCTCTGCAGAGTCTTACAGGAAATTTCTTAGGATGCTCAGCAGTACCCCATGACTTTGGTGAATTCTTTCTGGCCTTTCTGGTCTGAGTTTTGCTCTGAGGGAGCGGTGGGACCCCCTGGAGCCAAGAACATGGGTTCTGTGGAGCCCCTCATTTCCCTCACCTGCCTGTTCTGTGCTGTTTCTCTGGAGCCTCAGCTTTCTTTTCTCTGAAACAAGCATCCACTCTGGGATTATGAGCATAATGTGTTGACTGTGGCTAGTCCTGTGCCTGGCATGTGGCAAATTCCAAATGGAAGTTGTTTTAGAGTAAGTGTTGCGTTCTTACTTTACAAGAGCAGACACTGTGGAGTCCTTTATCACTCAGCCATAAAACCATGTGCATATTTCCTTGAAATATTCGTAAACATCTGGAAACAATTTAGTCTGAGGACACTTTAGGTAACTAAAGGAACTCATTCTTAAAATGAATATATAGTCTCTGGAGACTCTGGGGTCAAAGAGCAAGTGACCAAATACGTTGACTCGACCCAGAAAGTTTCATGGTGAGAGAAAGGGGGAAAGAGAAGAGGTCAGAGAGAAATAGATTTTGCTTAAAGCTAAGCATCAAGAACATTTTGGTTGAGAAGCAACTTGGTGTTTACTGTATCATCTCGAAGTCAAAGCACCTGGGCTGTACCTCTGTGCATTTGCTGAGTGACTTCGAAGTCAGTGGTCGTGCCTCTCTACACCTTTGTCCTGTTAGGATTACTTTACCTATGGAAAAGAGATCTTAGAAGGTAAAACCTAGAGCCCCCTACTAACTTTGAACCCGGAAAGCAGTATCAAATAACGTGAGAAAGGACTAACACTCAAGGTACAATATGGGTCAGGAGTATGTAATGTTACATAGCATTAAAAGATATCTCTGGAAATGGCCTATACTTGTGGCAAAATTAAGGTGTCTGGTTTGTTTTCTGTTTTTCTTAAAAATTGCTTTTATTTAACCAATTTGTTTGAAAAAGCAATTCGATTTTTAAATTTGGTCTTAACAAGAACACAAAGTCAGGAATGTTACAAGGGTTCCAACTTTTAGCCCAGATTTATGCTCAGGGTTATCTTGTCTTTAAAAATATATTTACCCAGTTAAGTTTTCTTTTAAAAAACCTGGGTACCCTTACTTATTTAGCCAAGTAAGGATATTAAATAAACGTCCTACTATTTTCTGTGTATATTCTTTTAGGAAAGAAGGGGCCTTATAGCACCAACATAACAAAATGATTATAATCTCAAAATAAAACAAATGGGTGCATTTAACTTAAGAAGAAACTCACTATGGCGTTCTTACTACCCCCCCCCCATTTTATTCTGGGGTCTTGAAAACTTTGTTCTTTCTTCTAAGAACTGTGGACGGGGATCTCTGCTTTCTGCCTCCTATACTTCACTATGTAATTGCCGATTTCACTAATGAAACTCACCTGATGATTTTGTGGTGACCCAATTTCAAGTAAAATTTATATTATTCCCCAGCTATACATCTTTTGGTTCCCAGTTCCATGACAACCAAATTATCATCAATGTACATTAACAACTAACTGCCGAGTTAAAACCAGATAAAAGACAATCCGAGCTAAAAGTAGACATTTGAGACATGAATTATTGATTTGCAGTTGTACTGAAGTTGTACTGCAAATATTGAATCTGTCAGGGTATGTTGTTTGCTAATCCACTGATACCCAGTCTCATAGTCTGCAATTTCTTAGGGGGCAGTAAAGGAAACCTTTACCAATTTTCAGTGTTTCAAGGCACCTAATACCAAAATATGTTTGTACTCTCTACAAACAACAACAACAAAACTTTAAGATTTTTCGATTGCATCAATTTGAGTTTAGAATGGCTCTGTGGATCCCCGTAGTCCTTAGAACATAGTAGGGACTCCTCAAAGAGCTAGAGGAATGCAGGACTGAATGATGATATGCTCCGCCATCACGGGCTAAAGTGTACCTTGGACAGACAATTTTAAATTTACTTGATGCAAATGACAAAATATGGTTTACTTGGTAGAAAAAGTTGTAAAACATGGAATCTATGGGAAGAAGGCGGTCCATGATGCTGAAAAGATTGAGAGCATTTATATTTTTTGGTGAAGATATGAGTGGAAATAAAACTGTACTTTGAGGGAGGTTTTTGCACTTAATCTTTACGTTTATGACCAGAAGTCTATGCCGAGAGGGACGTGGGGGTTTCTGTTGTCATTGCTGTTTTGTTTTGTTTTGTTTAACTTTCAGTATTTAGTTCCAGGAGCAGATAATACTAATACTAATACTAATACTAATACTCAGCAGCTTAAAAAAAATTTTTCATTTCTTAAGTATTTATCTTGCTTGCTTTAGGACACCAGGTGGCAATATGGGGTGAAGTGTGGGGAGCGTGGGGCACCGAGATTGGATCTTGTCCTATGAAACGGGAAGCAAGCGTGTGGTTGGAGATCTGGACAGCAGATTGATCAGCAAGTGTTTGAGAGACAGACAGATAAATAGATCAAAAAAGGGAGAACTTTTTAAAGATTTGGTTAATCTTTTAATTTTTTTTAACCTTTTGGCTGAAAAAGACAAGGTTGACATTCATCATCTGTAGGAAATGCTTGTGTCATGAGGTTCTAGAAAATATTCTGCTTTGAAAATTCAGGAGCTACCAGAAAGTCTCTAGCTCCTGCTAGCCTTATTTTTTTTTAAGTGTTTTATGATATATAAGATGCTCCCTCCTCTCTACCCTTCCATTCAATTGCAGAGCATCTACAATGTTCCATGCACAGCACTAGAAGTATTGGAAATATAAGGTCTGGTCCCTGACCCCTATGAGCTCATAGTTTACAAGAAGCAGATGTGTGAATCCTAAATCATCAGTATGTTTTGGGTTCTAAAGTGGAGTCAGGATTGGGGCAGGATAAAGAAGGGTTGCAAAGAATGGAGTTGTCATCCAGTGGCCAAGGAAGAACTTCATGGAAGATAGGAACTTTGAGCTGGATGGTGAAAGATGAACACTTGTCCATCGTTTAGAATAGATCAGGGGAGGGAGATTATTATAATGTCCATTAGGCCACCATGAACAGTTCAAGTGTCTGTGGTGTGTATGAGAAAAGTTGGTTGGGTCTTAGCATTTATTCATAATCATACTCAAGGGGCGCCTGAGTGGCTCAGTTGGTTAAGTGTTTGCCTTTAGCTCAGGTCATGATCCCAGGACCCTGGAATCGAGACCCACCTCTGGCTCCCTGCTTAGCCAGAGCCTGCTTCTCCATCTCCCTTGGCCCCTCCCCTTGCTCATGCTCTCTCTCTCTCTAGCATGCTATCTATCCTTCTCTCTCTCTCAAATAAATAAAATCTTTTAAAAAATAATCATACTCAAAAGCACAAACAGTAGTTACTATCAGGAGACTAATTTTTGAATTTGAAAATGGGAGAAAACACATGTTTGGCAAAACTTGACTTCCCCACAACCCCTCATATATGAGAATTTGTGTGATGAGCGCAATTATAATATAGACTGAGCTCTAGATATGCAGATGTTTTTTGGGTCAGGATGGATATACATGTGCTACCTAGATTAGGTGCCAGAGAGTTCTTAGAAGTATGATTCCAGGAAGAATACAGATAAAATAAAACTTAGAAAACAGATGGAAATTTCAAAAAATCTCAGACCCTAGAGAGAGAATAGGAAGTTGACTTGACGCGGGTAGTGCTGTCGGCATCAGAACAAAGGAATGCACGACCTGGTCAGAGGCAGCCGCTGGAAAAGCCATGACTGCAGAGAGCTTTTTCCAGGCAGACAAAATGAGGCTAGTGAAGATAATGTGATAAAAAGATGTTTGCTTGACAACATTTGGGGGTGGGTAATAGCACAAGTCTGGGTTGTGGATGTCTGTGGAGAAGGTAGGGTGAGCTTTCAGGTGAGAGATGAGTTTTAGTCAGCACCCTTTCTTCAGAGCCGATCCCCACCTGGAAAGTTGTGTTCGAAGTGTTTTTTGAATGAATAGTGAAATAAAGCAGGTGCGTTGGGTGCCAGCCAGCAAGCAAAGATGGGGTCAAAATGTTTATCAGCCAAACTTGGAGTGAAATAAAAAGCGTCTTTTGGTGACTGCAGACGGGTTTGATCAGGTTGGACACACAGATAGTGGGAAACCGCTTGTTTTTATTGAGCGGGTCCCTCGGATGGATTCTGACTTCACCGAGAAGAAATTCCCTCCCTCCCTCCCTCCCTCCCTTCCTTCCTTCCTTCTTTCCTTCCTTCCTTCCTCTCATCTTGCCTCTCTCCTTTTTTTCCCTTTTTCATGTTTTTGTCTTTATTTCAGGTACACTGCATTCTATTTTCCTTAGCCTCCTTCCTTCCTCCTCTCACCCTTTCTTTTTCCCTCTCCTTTCTTCGAGTCCTCCCTCGCTCCTCCTTTTCTTCTTTCCCCTTCCTCCTTCTCCCTCCCCCTTCCGTCTCCCTCTTGTCCCTCCCTGTTCTTGTGTGAATGACAAGTATAGTATTGAAAATAAACAAAGTAAAGGAGCATAGTCTCAAGGGTTTAATGTAAAGTGGGAAAACCTTAACCCTTGTGCCCTGGGTGGTTCACAGAGTTCCAGCAACAGGTTTCAAGGGCCTGTGGGACATTCTGTTGAGGGGAGAGGCACAGTGCCTTATTATAACACTCCAACCTGCCTTATTGCAACATTTCTTCAAGAAATATCTAATGTGTATGTGGTACTATGTTAAGCACTCTGAGGGGTATTAAGTTCTTTGTTCTTCAGGTAACTTAAGACATGGTTTATAGGTCTAGAATCTGGACTCTAGATTAGATATATAAACAAATATATACAAAATCAAGTGGAAAGGAACACTATGAGAGGAACAGATTATAGGAAACGGTAGTTATTTTTATCTTGGCAATTCAGAATTGGAGTGGGATCTATTCAGGAAACACGTCTCCAGGAAATACAGTTCTATGCATTTCCAGGAAGGAATATGAGTTTATATTAACAATTGTCCATGGTCAGGAAGTCCTTCCAATGACTGACACTAATCCTATGGGTTAAGAACTAACTTCTTATTTTCCCATAGTTTTAACACTTTAGATTAAATTATTATTTTGAAGGGTTTAACTCAAGAGAAGAGTCTTAACATTTCAATAAGTGAAGGTTAATAAATGCATTGGAACATCCTTCCTTGGTTCACTGCTGAACTGTATAGTAGAATGTGGCTAACTCTTTCGAATGAAATTAAAGGATAACCTTGCATGATTGTGGATTATAACCTTGTATTATAATAAGCATTATAACCTTACATTGTTATTAAGCTGTCGTACTATATGTATTTGATGAAAAACTCTTATTATTTAATAGCCAGATTTGTCCTAGTTGAAGAATCATTTTTTCAAGATAAGAAATGATAGGCCATAACAAGTAGTGAAGATGGAAATGGATCCAACAGAGAATCTTTGGAAATAAGTGAAAGAAACCCCTAATTCCCACTCCCTCCCTTCTTCTCTCTCTTTCTTTCTCTCTCTCTCTCTCTCTCTCTCTCTCACACACACACACACACACCCCCTACTTTCTTACGTTTTTCTGCATCTGGGGCTTTTGAAATTTTTATGTCATCAAGAAGGCTTACCTTCTGCAGAAAGCCCTTGACCCTGAGGTACTTGGGAAATTTTAGGAGGTGGCCTAATCCTCTATATATTCCAGGCAAATTTTGACAGCCATATTGCTTTTCATCATTAAGTGATCCTGGAACTTTTCCTAAATAGTCAGGCACATTAACACCGGCATCTTGATTGGGTTCCAACCCAGCCTTCAGTTTATTCCACTCTGGCTAGTCACAGCGTTCTTCCCTGTTCCTCCTGTGACCTGAGCCATTCCAGGAGACCGATGTGTGTGTGGTTAATACATGGAGAGTTCTCAGGAGACAGAAGCTACAGAAAAGCCAAATACCGTGGTTTCATTATTATTACTAATCACAGGGCCCTGCCTCAGAGGAATGAAGGTGAGAAGAGATGAATTAACATTGATAAATGACTTGCAAAATAGAATATGCTGTAGAAAGGCTCTAAATATTACTTTAAAGAGTGGAGACAGCATGCAAATGTGATTAAGGAGGTGGGGTCAGAGGGCAAGCACTGGAATAGGGGTGCACTTAGGGTCAGTGTGACCGAATTCTGGAATGATGTAATTTCCTGCACATACCAGTCTCAGAGGCAGGCTTTCAGGAAACAGGATATTTGATATGGCAGTTCTGCCTTACTTCGGAAGGGCCCAGGGAAGAATAACAGTTGACTTTCTTGCTGGGCTACAATCCCCTATGCCCCCATCCCCCACACCCACTAAACTCAACAATTAACATCGTAAATAATTTGAAAATTTGTATTGCTGGGTAAAACGGGCTCAGCCAGACTCTTAAAGGGAAAACGTTTAGGAATAAGAAGTTCGATAAGATGGAGAGTATGGTGGAGAATGGCTAATAGGGTTGACAGGTCCATTTGTTACTTGTAATTTCTTGGAAACTGAATTAAAAAGTTGAGAAACTCAGATCTTGAATTGGACTAAATTTCAAGATTAGACAGTGGATCAAGGAAAATATATTTTCCTAGAAATCTGATCTTACTGAAGGTGAGATACAATGGCCAAGCAACGCTTCTACATCGTATGAAACTCAGGGGGCACTTTTGCTTGCAAAGTCAAATGGCTGGGAGCAATAATTCCATCTTATTTACAAATATGTGATTCCTAGTTTTCATGTTTCCTGCTTGCGAGACGTGGGAATAGTATCATTTACCACACGGAGATTCCATGAGGCAAATACAGTTTGTTTGTTTGTTTGTTTGTTTTAAGAATTTATTGATTTATTTGTCAGAGAGAGAGAGTGAGCAAGAGAGAGAGCACAAGCAGGGGTGGGGCAGGCAGAGGGAGAAGCAGACTCGCTTAACTGACTGAGCCACCCAGGCGCCCCCCAAATGCAGTGTTAGTTTTCTAAAGCACTCTGTGGTTTTCTGGGAGGAAGGGCACTACCACAAAGGAGTTTATTCCATTAATGGGAATTTATGGGTCCAACATCCAAATTTCAGTACCACGAAGTTTCCATTTCTTGCTTGGGTTTCTTATACTTCAGGTCCGTGCATGACATGCAGGAGAAAGGCTGGATCCGTTTTTATAAAATGAATTTAGGGAAATACAGTGACTTAAGAGAATCTTTGAATTCAAAACTGAAAGCTAGTTTATAAGTTGTTGAATCAAATCTACTCTGGGATCCAGAGTTCCTTCTCTGGTATTCTGGGCGGACAGAATCCAGGCTGCTCGAAGATTTCACAGAGAGAGAACCGCATCTCAGGAACAGCTGTTTGCTTCGCAGGGTGCAAACTAGTTTCATCAAGTTTATATGAAAATCTTGTGTGTGTATATGCTTGTGCGTGCATATAACACATATGTCCTGTAAGAGGCATATTTTTTATGTAACTGCATTTTCTCTCTCAAGAGCTGGTCACGTGGGCTAAGAAGTGTGAGCGCACTGATGGGGAAAATAAGGGAATTGGAACCGCACTTAAAATCTGGGAAACGTGCCCAAAGTGTTTACCAGTGTTTTAAGAAAGCATATTTATACTTCTAGAAACAAGCACATCTTTTTATTGATTCAGGATCTTCTACTATTTCACAATGAAAGCAGATTATACATAAAACTCAGCTGATTTCCTTTATTCCTTTATTCCTTCTCCTGTAGTAACCAAAGGCCCCGGCTGGGGCTCTAATGAACAGCGGCTGTGCTCTGAGGGTTTCTATAGATAAACATTAAAGGAGGGCAACATCCGAGGGTTTCGTCGCTGTTGGAGTAACAACGGGTGTGGGAGTTCGAAGGTAGCTAAAGGCATCAGCTCCTCTAATTTGTCCTTTGGGCTCTTCATGCAATCGACTAGGAAACTAGCAGAGCCTGAGAGTCCGCTGAGCTGAGGGGAGGCTGAGCCCTGTGCGGCTGCGGCCGGGGCTGGCCCCGTGGGGCCCTGCAGGGAAGGGTCTCCCTCACCCCCACGGATGTCTCTGGAGACCTGGATCTTACAAGACGGCTGCCAGGGGAATGGCTACGCTCATTAACTGTGCCTGATGGATTGGCAGAGCTGAGAAGGGGCCCGAGAGGGTTTCCTTCCAAACCTTGTCTTTGCAGACCGAGGAAACCGGGGCGATCCGCATGGGATCAGCTCGCTCGTTGCAGAACTGGGGCCAGGAGGCGAGCTTTGCTCCTGCTCAGCGCCCGCTGCCTTCCACGGTGGCTTCCCAAGGCTGCATCATGGTTGTCAGCCCTCGGGGTGACATGCTGGGTCAGTGTCACACACCTGTGCATCCAGTCACTTGGCCCCGTCCTCTCCCCCTTCTTTCAGCAACACTTTTCTGGAATGTATTTGATGCTAGTGTCGTCTGTCTGTCCAGACACGGTTGGGGGGTGGAATGAGTGTCTGTGGCTGGAAAGGTCACTCTTTCCTGCTGGGAATGTGGACACGCGTGAGAGTCTCAGCCCCAGCTGGGTAGAGGAGAGCGTTTTCTTCTTCTGGGTCAGGACCAGAAGCTGCCAGTTGTGCCTGAGCTCTTTTCACTTGGACGTTTCAGCTCGCAACCAGTGATAGCTTCTGTTAGTGCACATCACCTCAAACTCATTTCTCCGGTCAACCAGAAATCCATAAAACAAACAAACAGAACTAGAAACCCATCGGAGGTGTGAACCTGCATCTTCCCATCCCCCCGACTATCCTGACCCCATCTTCTCTTTTCACTCCGTTTTCTGGATACACCCTTTTCCGCTCTGTCCTCTGGGACCGTCGCTGAAACCTCAGTTGAACCCAGCACAGGCTTAGACCGACAGGATGATTTTTCTGGGGCCTTCTAGATGTGCAGTGTGGGGGAAATAAAACCTAAACATGCTGTCCTCTAGACTTCGGCCTGAAAGGTTTGGCCCTCAGTGTGCCCCATCGGCAGAGGTGCGCATGTCCAAAACCCGGTGTGAAAAACAGACAGCAACACCTCACATCTGGACCAGTCACTCGTTCATGCTACAAGGTAGGCAGGAGCAGAGGAGAGAGTGACACATGAGAAGTCCCAGGGCCATACGGCAGTCAGACAAGCCTGGTTTGCTGCTCTGTGGCTTTTTGGGAGCTCAGTGGGCGTTAGTCCCACAGTGCAGGCGCCGTGGTAAAGGCACCATCATGACCAGCAGTGACACATCCGTACGAGAGAAAAAGAGGCGACCTTGAATCTCAATATCATATTTTAAGCTTTTGGTTGCCTGTCCCCAGTGTGCTGTTCTCAGAGAGTAGTGAAACGCGGTATTCCTCATGAAGAGATAACACGAGCGGCAGCTGGCAATCCAGGAGGGATGTGGTTAAGGTTTGTCGAGCCATTTGAAATTCTTTGTAAGTAGAAATACGTCCCCCAATGACTCTTAGGAATCCAATTTTCCAGTTTAAAAAGGGCAAAGAACCATTTTGCCATTTTTGCTAGAGATTACTATCTTTATTTACATGCAAATTACTTTAAAAGCTAGGAAAACCTGTAAAAATTTAAATGTCCCACACCTGGGGGCTTAAACTGAGTCTTTGTCAAATAAAATGAATTCTCCAAGATCTGCTTTGAGCTACTTTCTTTGCATCGAAGCACAGCCTCTCCCAGAGGAAGGAAACAGTAAAGTTCTCACAGAGAGAAAAGGTTTACCACTCAGTAAAAATGCCTGCACCTCCCCCTTATGAAAGCTTTAATTTAGCTCAGCCCAGTCCTCCATGAGTTAACTTAGAGCACCAATAAAAGGAGATTATTTTTGGACTGAGAATCTGCCTGGCACATTCTTTGAACCTAGTAGAGCTAAATAAATCCATCCAACCCCCCGTGATTTTTAAAGGGGGTCGCCCACCAGTGATAGGCCTGTGATCGGTTTTGTGCACGCAGCAGACCACATGTGGGAGAATATGGTCTAATCTGGACACATCAGGAGCTTCATATATGAATATAGCCACTTCTTACACACACATTAACTGGAAAAGATACGGAACGTGAACATGCTGGTGTGCGTGAGTGTGAGTGCTCACGTGCGCATACACACACACACACACACACACACACACACAGGGGCAAACCACTGAATCTCTTAGACCCTCAGTTACTTTATTGTAAAATGGGAACAGTTGTCTCCCATGAAGGGTTATCATATTGGGTATAAACAAGTTTATACAATTATATGTATAATATTTAGTTTTGAAGTATAATATTTAATTTTGATTTTTCCCTTGCCTGTAACTTTTCTATTTTTGTATTTTTTTTTCCTTTTTGTCTCTCATAGTAAATGTAAGGCAAGCTCATCACAGATAATGAGAGTAGGCTATAGAAAAGACAATAAGGGGAAAATATCCATTATTGCATCACTCGGAGGTGAACACTCTTAACATTTTGATTTATTTCCTTCCGGCTTTTGGGTTTTTTTTCCTGAATATTATTTTATATAGTTAAGAATATAACATATGTGTAACTTATATTCATGTATATGGACACATGTATACATACATGCATATCACAGGTGTTCTTTCATATCATTAAAAGTCTTTATAAACAAACTTTTATCTCTAGATAAATCTCTAGAACATGGCTGACATCATTTATTGGACACTCTGTACCAAACTATATAAGTAGTTTACATATGTTATGTTATTTCATTCTCATGAAATACTGAGGTTTGCTTATGGAGACGTGTGTAGCCCATGAGACAAGAGAATAAGTAAGCCTCTGCTAGAGACCCCGGACCATCTAAACTCATTTAAGTGGCAGCAAGGTAACTCGTGACACTGTGGCAGTGACTTGGTAAAGCCCTCGTACTTTGGGAAGTTAAAGCCAAAGGAGGACGTTTACAAGTGTTTTTAAGAAAGATCTCTTGCCACTTAGGGGCTCCTGGGCGGCTCAGTCGGTTAAGCAGCTGACTCTTGATTTCGGCTCAAGACTTGATCTCGGGGCGCTGGGACTGCATCCCCGTCGGGCTCCACGCTCGGCACAGAGTCTGAGAGTCTCTCTCTCCTTCTCCCTCTGCCCCTTACCCCACTCCCACTCTCTCTCTCTCTCTGTAAACAAATAAAATCCCAAAAAGGGAGAGAGAGAAAGATCTCTTGCTACTTATATAAGCACTTGAGAATTTTTTTTTTTTTTTAATTTTAAAGCCTGGAGAACAAAGCATCTTTTTGTTTTTCTGTTCCTAGGGGGTGCAGTCCTTTAAAGATGGGCCGCCGCCTCGGGGGAACGCGGGAAGCCTTCCTGCCAGACTACATAGGCCCCATTCAGTGTTCGGGAGCGTGTCTCAGCGCCACAGTGGAGGCCTTTGCTTATCAAAATCCACTATTTTTCTGACCATTGAGCCTCTAAGTGAAGCAGCTGAGAGGAGTAACACCATAGTATTGCTTGAGCTTTCAAAACTCAATCTCGGAATTTCCATGTTCATCAACAGCGCGCATTCAGGGCAGAACTGGAGCCAAGTCACTGCTGACTTGCCTCGGCCAAGGCTCCTTCAGCGCTGACACCGCAGCTACCACAGCTTTCTGGGGAGCTTGCGGGGCCGCCCGCCTCCTGCTGGCCCAGGCGCAGGAGAGAAGGTGCTAGAAGGGCGAGAGTTAGCCTGCACAGGGGACAAGATGGGTGAGGGACGGTGGGGGCGAGGGTCCCTGGAGAAGGGGCTGCTCCTGGCCCTTAACTTTCTAATCCTCCCTCCGAGAGGCCCGCGGGCCCCCAAGGCTGCTGCTCCCCTGTGCGCGGGGCGGACGGTCTGGAATCTTCTGTCAGAGTCATTGACGGCGAAGTCTGCACTTTTGCAGCTCATGATAAATAGGGCTTTTAAAGTTGTAATTTCTTGTTTCACCAACGCCAGTTGCAAATACTTTGTGCCGAGGACTGATTCCTCTCTGCCAAGCAAAACACAGTGGGAGTCTGTGGCGCGTTTTGCCGCGCTTCGTTAGCCACTGGCTGCCCGACAGAGCGCGGTCTGTGCGGGGCCGACGCTCAGGCGACCGGCGGCCAATTTCTGCACAGAAAGGACTTTTCTTGTGGAAAAAGCTTTTCAGTTTCCCCGGCAAACATTAATAAGGTTTTGTATATTTTTTTCACTTTTAATTCTTATTCTTGCACAAAACTCTTTCAGAGGGGTGCATGTGTGGTTCCTTGACATGAGAAGGATTCTTTGAGTTTCCCCGCGTGGCCCCTTCTCCCTCTGCCCCACTCTGGAGCTCTGCCCCGCGCACATCTCCGCGGTGGTTCGCGGAGACTCGTCCTGGGAGCGGTGGTTCCGGGAGGAGGAGATCGGGGAGTCTGTCCACGGCAAGACCGAGTGAAACCTATATACGAAGGGGTTGGAGAGTGGCAAAGAGGGAAATAAGGGTTCCTGTGGGCTCAAAAGGACGCAGCCTTGCTTAGACTCGCATCGGGATTATCTGCCTTTAAAAATGAAGCAAAGTGACCCAAAAACACAATGAGCAATACCGGTTTGCCTCCAGGTACCAGTAGATGCATATGTGATTACATTTTAAATGTACCAGCGGAGTTAGCAATTTTAAAATATCCTAAGGCCAATTTTTGTCCTATCTGATACTGTGTTTTTGGAAATATTCCTTTTTTATGAATCAGGTGGCTTCAAGGGAGGCTTCTAGGACCCCGGGATGTGCAGCAGGTCTCAGGTGGAAGGTCGGAGGAGCTTCCGGCCAGGACAGAGCCTTTGGGGGGTTGTGTCCGCAAGTTTCTAACCTGGGGGTGCATGGACTCTCGGCTGGATATTTGGACGACTTGGAAAGCCCTTCAGAGCGCTCCCAGGCACTAAAAAGTTATCCTTCGTCATGTCTTGAATTTGTACTTTGCATCGTTAGTAATTAGATATGTAGATGCTCCGTAGAAGTGAAAGGAAGATGAGCAGGAGAGTTGAAAAGAGCCCCAGGCCGGAGAGAGTGGGAGGTGACGACGCGCTGGCAGCCTGAGAATCACATGTTTTGTGCTGACCTTCCGAATCTGTGAGGCACGGACTTCGTCTCGTGCCCAGCCAAAACCAAGCTCCACACGGTTCCCAGGATGCTGCCTGAAAAGCAAAAAGATTCTCGTCACCCACTCCCTGCTGAAAAATCCGTCACGGCTTCCCTCGCACCAAGAAATGAAGCCCAGAGGTCCACGGTGAGAGGCCCGCCGGCACGTGGCTCCGCTTTCCCCACAGCTTCGTCTTTCTTGCCTCCTCAGAGGCCCCACATGCTCAGCTGTGGCGACCCAGGAGGGCCGAGATCGGATCACTTACCAGCCCTGCATTCTCGGGGCGTCTGCTTCTGCGAACCTCTAAAATTACGACAATGACATGCTCCCACACGGCGCTGCGGTGAGGAATGAATGAGGTGAAAATCCACTCTTACGGATGAGTCCTACTGCTCATGTCGCTCTGCCCCGTCCGTTCCAGACTCTTCCCACCACTCCCGCCCCGCCCCGCAGCCCCTGATCAAAATGCGTATTTTTCCTTCAAAACTCCGTGCAATTGCTTCCTCTCTTTCTGTGACTCTTTTCTCATGTAGGAAGATACAGTGGGTTCCCTCCTTTGAGCCACAACTTGACAGTCTGTGCTGCCATTATTTCACTTAGTTCGTTAAAAAAAACCTACTTGTCGATATATCTGTTTTTCTTATTAACCTGTGAGGTCCTTGGTGGGTGGAGGCCACTGACCTCTCGTCCCCACCAGCCAGCAGGCAGGCAGTAAAGATGTGCTACCTTGAACAGAAAGCAAACAACAGTAGGAAGTCGAAATCGATTCATCATTGCAACTTCACTTCAGTTCCAGGGTTTAAAAGCTCAAATAAGCCTTGGGCATGGACTCATTTTAATTTGTGGCCATCTGATCGTTCCATCTCTACTCAGACCAAATGCTCTGCTTGCTTCACTCAAGAATTACACATTTGTCAGACCCCCCCCCCATGGAGTTGGCATGCGTGTGAGGTGTGTGTGAGGGAAAAGCAGACCCACATTTCTGCTAACCAATGTAATGCTCATCACAAACAGACTAAAGAGAGCATTACCCAACTTAATTCCCTAATTTCTTAACCATGTCCTTAGATTGAGGGGCTTGCCCAGGTTTATATCAGAAGATTCCAAATTCTGAATTGTTTTCTCGTGTTTCCAGCGTTCTATCACAGGAACACCCTCGGAAGGGTAAACACTCCAATTTTAAATTTTATTTTGATAGCACTTAAAGCAAAGACAGTATAATATGGTTCTTCCATAAATGGCAAACGTAGAATGTTTCAGACAACTCGGGGATTCCAGAAGGCTGAGGTTGTGGCAGCTCGGTGATGTATGACGCCGCGCGTAACGGATGGGCACTAGAGCTCTGCAGTCCTCTTGTTCCCACTGGCCTTGTGCATAATCGGATTTGTGCTCCCAGGATTCGGGGAGGGTCCGTAACTAGAGGATGGTGGAAGAGTAGAGACAGCTTGCAGGCTGTAACTGCAATTCTCAATTTGTTGCCAAATCAAATGCTTAGAAGTCTTTCTCTGAACGAAACGCCTCTTATAAAAGCCATGTGATTGCAACCCAACCATAGCGAGAAGTTGGTGTCTTTACCCATTTTAATTTCCGGGTTAAAACTGTACCCAACACATTCTCTTAAATTCCTACCCACTTCTTAGAAGTTCTTCCACTTTTTAATAGTTTAGGAAGCAGATTTCTTAACCTCTGCATTCTTTCAGGACCTCTGTTTGTATGAGAGGCAAGCGGAGCCAAGCGTTTCCGAGTTGGGCTCTGTGGCCGGACTGGCAGGAGTCAGGGAGCCCAGCTCTGTGCCGTTGGTCAGGCTGCCCAGCGTCTCTCTGCCTCAGCCTCTTCATCTGCAGCATGGGGCTAATAATTACATGACCTCCCTGGGATGCAATATGGAATATTCCACAAAATGCACTTAACCTGGCAAACAGCAATACTCTGTGATTGTTAATCAAGGAATGTTTATTAAGCACCTACTTGGGAAGCCATATTTATCCAACATTAGATCCTAGAACGTATGTAAAGGGTTACAAAATGTTGTCGCTGCCTTCAAAGTTTACAATGATATGCCTTACTTATATGCCTAGTATTTTTAGAAAAGTCATCTTATTTGAACCTCACTTACAATCCTTTCTGACATTTTGGACTTTGATTTTCACGGTTAAGTAAAACAAAACAAAACAAAACAAAACAAAAAACCCTGGAGCTTAGGAAGGATGAGGGAGTTTGCTGAGAGATGATGTGTGACAGAGACAGGACTGGCTCTTGGAGCTCTGCCTTCTTACTGCCATTTCCAGTACACACCAGGGTCTCCGTTTAGTAGCTCCTGAGACAAACACGTAGAAAACAAAGACAAGAAGACAGTGCATAACAATGTGCTAATTGTATAAATCAAGCACTTTGTGCAATTAGGGTTAAGAAAAGAGACTAATTTGGTCTGGAGAAGCTGAGAAAAGTAAGATAAAATTTTAAAAAAATTTTAAAGATTTAATTATTTATTTGAAAGAGAGAGGGTGAGAGAGAGAGAGAGAGAGTGTGTGAGGGACAGAGGGAGAGAGAGCCTCAAGCAGATGCCATGCTGAATGTGGAGCCCAACATGGGGCTCATTCCCACAACCCTGAGATCACGACCTGAGCCAAAACCAAGAGTCAGACACCCAAGTGCCTGTGCCACCGAGGCACCCAAAATTAAAATTTTAATTAAAGTTTAAAGATAATGTACACACCTACTGATCATTCTTTATTCTGAATGTTACTAGAAGTTGGTTTCCCCTATATACGAAATTAAAGGTTACTTTGCTTAGTTTTGCTAGCCACTATTAAATTATTAATGTTTTTTGTTACAACTATATTGTGCTCTTTTCTTATACCAAAAAGAGATTTGAAATATAGGTGACATAGCGTCTGTGAGGTGTTTTATGATCTTTGGAAGAAGGGCTCCGTAGGAATGCAAACTTTCAGCTCGAAAGTTATAAACACAATTACATTGTCTTTCTCTAATGGAATTCTATTCTCCAGCGACACTGAAAATAGAGTGGGGAGCATAGATTTCCAGTTATTTTCCTGAGGCTCAGCAATCTCTAGGCCGTGGTTAACTTTTGGCTTGAGGCCACGGGAACACACTCCAAATATCCATCGTCTCCAAAGGTCATGTAGGGCACACGAGATGTAATTGGTTCATTGGTCATCCGTCACGGTGGTCATTGCACAGCACCATACGTATGCAAACATGCCTTCTTGGCCGTACTGTGTTCTTCAAGGAACCCTGAGAGGCAGGATAGACTTCAGAAAGCCAGTGACATACACCTTCCTGTCTTTTGTTTTAAGCTCCCACAAGGGATGATCTTGGCAAAACTCACCTTTGTGACGGCCTTTGTTGAAACAAATAAAATTAAACAGATTTGCATCAACAGATCTTCATCCTGTGTCCAGTAGACTATATACCAAACTTTTCTTAACCCTAAATGTTGGACTTTCTCACTTGGTCTGGATAATATATTGTTTTTCTGGATGTTCTGCTCTTGGAAGAGGTATCGACTTGGATCTAACAAACAGGCCTAGATTCTGTTGTTCCTGGATCCTTTGTAACATTATTTTCCAGCCCTGTCATGAAACTGCTTTCTAGAGGGACCAATAAAACTTACCTAGTAGCTTGGTCTGGACTTTGAAACAGATACTGCAAATGGTTCTAAAGGCTCACAGGTTACTTGGGTCCAAGTGAGCTGCTGTCTCTTTGTAAGCTCTCAGAGTTTAATAGAAGAGTATCCTTAGGAATTTACCTTTAATGCCCTCTCACTCTTTTTTTTTGGGGGGGGGACCCACATTTCCTCCTCCTTGTCTGCATTTGCAGCAATGTGTGACTCCTTTGATAAGTACTTATACTGGCACACCGTGGCAGTGGACTTCACTTGAGCAGTACACACTCTGCCTTGTTTTATTTAAAAAAAATTTTTTTTAGTGTATTTCATGGCTTTTTAAAAAAACTTTTATTTTATTTGTGTGTGTGTGTGTGGTTCCAAAATTCATTGTTTATGCACCACACCCAGTGCTCCATGCAATCCGTGCCCTCCTTGATACCCAACGCCAAGCTCATCCTTCCCCTCCCCGCCTCCCCTCCAAAACCCTCAGGTTCCTCAGAGTCCACAGTCTCTCATGGTTCATCTCCCCCTTTGATTTCCCCCAACTCACTTCTCTTCCCCATCTCCCAATGTCCTCCATGTTACTCCTTATGCTCCACAAATAAGTGAAACCATATGATGATTGACTCTCTCTGCTTGACTTATTTCACTCAGCATAATCTCTTCCAGTCCCGTCCATGTTGCTACAAAAGTTGGGTTTTCATCCTTTCTGATGGAGGCATAATACTCCATAGTGTATATGGACCACATCTTCCTTATCCCATTCGTCCGTTGAAGGGCATCTTGGCTCTTTCCACAGTTTGGCGACTGTGGCCATTGCTGCTATGAACATTGGGGTACAGGTGGCCCTTCTGTTCACGACATCTGTATTTTTGGGGTAAATACTCAGTAGTGCAATTTCAGGGTCATAGGGTAGCTCTATTTTCAACTTTCTGAGGAATCTCCGCACTGTTTTCCAAAGTGGCTGCACCAACTTGCATTTATTTAAATCTTAAACATCTGAAATATCTATTTAAGATACTGTGGAGTTTGGGGTTTTTTTTTTTTTTGCTTGCAGCTGACTCCAGCTGGCACTGACCTCCCATGAGCCATTGTCTGGGAGCTTCTAACCTAGAAACTGATATGTCAGAGTGAATTACCAGACATCGCTGGCATGAGACTAGGCAATGACGATAGATCTCGGCAGTTTCAGTGGGCTCTCCGGAAAGCCCAAACCGGTCAGACCTTTCACAATGCCACAGGTTTGTCCTTTTCCCTGTGGGCCATTGGATCTGCTTCTCGTTCTCATGTTCATAGCACTGTTATAGTTCAACCCAGGATTTTCTGAGCTGAGTCACACGTCCACGATACGGACACCCACATATACCACGTACACACACACATGCACACTGACATTTTATGAGAAATATGTCCTCCATCTTTCAGTGTAAAATTATTTTAAAATTCCAGAACTTTGCAAAAGTGTTTTTCATCTTTGCTGCCTTCTCGATTGCTTGCATAACTGTCAAATCTGATCATTTTCTTTAAAAACTACTTAAAAGAAAATAAGCATCCATACAGTGTTGAAATGACTCTGATATCCACAAAAATCCCCAGTAATGTTATTTAAAACATCAAGAACATTACACATTTGACTATAGAAGTCTGTAGCCATGGAATTATATAAACTGTAGTTAATCTGTGTTAAACTAATAGATTATAAAAATGGAGATAAGTAATGTATAAGTATATTGTTATTTACTCTGCAAGTGTACAGATATATCCATTGGTCAAGTATTTGAGGAAGAATTTGTAAATTAAAATCCAGAAGAGATATTTGAAACAGTCTAATTCAGTGCCCCATTTGACAGCAATAGAAATGGAAACGCATTTGGCAAAGTTATTTTTTTTAAAGATTTATTTATTTATTTGAGAGAGAGAGCGAGCGAGCATGAGTAGGAGGGGCAGAGGGAGATGGGGGAGAATCTCAAGCAGACTCGGTGCTGAGCGCAGAGCCTGCCTCACGGCTTGATCTCAAGATCCTGAGATCGTGACCTGAGCTGAGACCAAGAGTCACCTCCTTCACCAAATGCGCCACCCAGGCGCCCCCCGCAAAGCTACCTTCTTGAGATGGCAGGACTTGGGGGGGAATCATGTGACTTTTTAGGGACAGACAGGATGAAACCCACATTGTTTGACTTCTGATCCACTGGAGTGCCTCCCCCACTCCCGTTATATAAAGTTGTCTTAATGATAAAATTCATGAAAAAAATTTTAAGACTATTGAATTGTAGAAAATGTGAGAAAGGGTATAAAATCACTATTATACAAATCTGCTGTGGGGCTCTGACAAATTAAAGAAAGTCTTTGATATTAGAAGAATGGGCTCCCTCCAGTCAGGTTAACATGTAGTGTTACCTGATCCCCACGCACCCACGGTGGCCAGCAAAGCCAGAGCCCGTTGGTCTTGAGAAGAGCTGGGACCGGTCCTAAAACTAAAATGTCAAGGAAGGAAAATCAGAATCATAATAAATCAGCCCCAGACTGACAGATCTGTAATAAAGGAAGATGTTTCCCGCTGCTGTCAAAGGAGGTATGATCACTGTCCCTAGAAAACCTTAGTATAGGAGTAACCAAATGAACAAATTGAAGGAGCCCCAGCAAGGGTCTGCAGACGTGTCTGGAGAGCAAAAAAGAAGCAGATTTCCTCGTAAGTAACTCCCGCTTGGGCTAGATAAAAAATCGTAAATACGTAGTTTAGGATGTCCCCACTTTTGCCTAAATCCACTATCATATATATATACTTTCCTTTAACCAATTTATGGCAAACATTTTGTTTGTAAAATCTGATTTTCCAAAATCTCTTCCCCCATCAGCCCTCCTAATTAGGGTATGTCTTCTAGGGTCCCCTGAATTCATAGAATCTTCCACTTTATCCCTAAGATACTTTATTTTAAAGGTATTTAAAATAAATACCTTTATTTATTTAAGAGTAAGGTCATCAGGTCATTGAACTCTGTGCTATTTGAATTGTAGACACAGAGGAGTAGAGAAGAGGATGAAAGCTGCCAACGAAAGTTCCATCAGTGGTTGGGAAATGGCTCTGCCATGGAATGACAGAACAGGCTGCCCCCTTCTGTCCTTCCTCTTGCTTCAACATACTGCTCTCCAAGTCCTTTAATGAAAGTAATTTACAAATTTGAAAAAAATCTAAAACTAGGAGAAATCTGAAATCAATCAATCAATCAATCACTCAAGGAGGTGGAGGGCAGGACGCCTGCATTGACCCAGAAGGCACATTGGGAACAGATGCCATGGAAGAGAATAATTTAGGTCCATTGTTCTTACCCTTGGTTATCCTGCTTTTCTGGGCATCTCTTCCTTCCTTCCTTCTTCCTTCCTCACTCCCTCCCTTCTTTTTCTTCCTTTCTTTCTTCCTTCCTCCCTTCCTCCTTCCTTCCTTCCTTCCTTCCTTCCTTCCTTCCTTCCTTCCTTTCTCTCTTTCTTTTAGTAGACTCCAAACCTAGTGTGGAGCCCAGTGTGGGGCTTGAACTCACAACCCTGAGATCAGACCTGAGCTGAGATCAAGAGTCAGAGGCTCAACCGACTGAACCACCCAGGCGCCTCTGGTTATCTTTTCTTTTAATCAATAAGATTTGTTATTAGGTCTTTCCTCTATCCTGACTTCTGCCTGTTATGAGTTGAGGTATGACTTCTTCTTGCCAACACTCAGATGATGGGGAGCTGGAAATGGTGGCCATGACATGAGTCACAGTGACACACAGATTACTCATAGGTTTCCACTCCAGGTGGACAGAATCACCTAATGACAAGGAGTTCTTTAGGGCTGTTCAACAACAGGGACATGATTCAGTAGAATAAGATTATTCCACATGGATTTTTGAGTGTTTTGCCTGAAACCTCTTTTTTCCCCTCATGTGACCTTAGTGCATCAGTTTCCTTCTGAGTTAAAAGAGTCACACATCCTTGGAGGGGAAATCACTATATAATTAAGGTTTAGGTGTGCTTGGCAGGCAGTCATGTCGCTGTAGGCTGGAGAATGAAGTCGCCGGCTTTTGCCCAAGCTACTTTGTCAGTGAAAGGGAACAGAAAACACAGTGACTAGAAAGGGCTAATTACAAGAAAATACAACCTGAAGCTAAACATAATTTTTGGCACATAGAAATGAGTGCGCCAGGACATGTCTAAAATGGTCAGGAGTTCCATATGTGTCATCATTATCAAAGCCAAACATTTGTTGGGTGCTGCTACGAAGTACGGGGCACCATTCTCTAGGCCATTCTCGCCTGCCTTCGAGGCTCGCCTTCTAATTTGGGGAGATAATTACTGATGCAAAGTCTTGCACAGAGAAAGTACATGAAAAGCCTGGGTAACACATGCTCCTGGAATTTACGCATCTTATAAACAATGCAGTAAAACTTAATTTCAGGAAAATTTGTGTGCCAAGGCTTTCCAGAAACTCACCCCAGAAGGGGCTATCAGATTTGGTGGCTGCGTGTGAGTTGATCAGGGTGTGTCAAATAGGCATTTTCTTTGTTCTTTTTTAGATTTTATTTATTTATTTGAGAGAGAGAGAGAGCATGAGCAGGGGAGGGGCGAGGGAGAGGGAGAAGCCAACTCCCAACAAGCAGGGAGCCCAAGATCATGATTGGAGCTGAAGGCAGATGCTTAACCGACTGAGCCCCCGACATGTCCCCCGGATAGGCATCTCACCCGGCGCCACTGACCTATCCATTCTGTCATTCCAAAGAAGGGCCTCGGTGTGCCAGGATGCTGGGATATACAGTTAATAAGTCAGAGAAGCTTCATCACGGAGCTCGTATTCTAGTGTGGCGGTCAGCAGCCGTAATCGCATTTGGTCAGAAGTGTTGTTAGAAGGCAGGTGGTTCAGATGCTGGACGGAGGGCCATGAGGGGAGGCTGCTTCTGGCTGGTGATCAGAGAAGGTCCCTGGGATTGCTGACAGGTGACTGAGGCTTGGAGGAGGACAAGGAACCATCAAGACAAAGACTCAATGGCTACAGGTAAGGCCTAGGATGTGTAGTCAGGTGGAATCAAGGCCAAAGAAGAACAGAAAGGAAAGACCAAGAGAAGGTCACCACGGTCCGCAGCACAACTAGAGTGGGGTGAGTGGGAGGACAGGTCACAGCATGGCTGAGAGGGGGACGCTGGACTTCAGCGAGACAGAGGAAGCCCCGGCAGACCGTCTCCTGACCTACCTCCCATGCCGCCGTCTCTGCCCTCCTCCTTGGCCCATTACTGGCTCTGACGGCCACCACCACTACTGGGGTATCCTTTTGTTACTGCCACTTCACTTCCCCAGTACTTGTGACTTCTTTCCCCACACCGGTTATAAAGTTCTTGACGGCGGACTACACGTACGATCATTTCTCTGCATCTTGTCGAGTGCCTCTGCCCAGCATGCTTCATGCTCTCAATAAATATGTGTTCAAATGCATGAGCCAGGTGTGAAAGTTCAGGATTGATGTGACCATCATTAGTGACCTCACTTTGGGGATTAGCCTAAGCTGGTTGATACAGACACTGTCAGCTCAGCCATGGTCAGGGGGTCAAGGCTGGTAGGAGCAAGAAGAGAAATGGTCGTTCTCATTTCTGTCTGCTCATTTCAAGTCTCCTAGAAACCTTCCGGTTTCCTCTTTCTCTCTACTGTGCTTATAGGTGAACTTAGTTCTTTTAAAATAGAGTCATGCTGCTTCCAGCTTGGAGACTGATCTCTGTAGGGGGCTCTCGGTGTGGAGGAACAGGCCAGTCACCTGGGCTTTTCCCAGGCATGGGTAACAATAACCCTCATCCACTCTGTCACCTAGCCAAAGGTGTTCTCAAACAAAGACAAAACGAAACAAAGCAAAACCAAAAACACAACAATAACCACAAAAGGACAAGATTCAGCCACTGCCTTAAATAAGCTATGATTGAAAGTTTTCTGTTGGACTAGTTACGGAAAATACAAAACAATCCTACAAACCCACAGTGCTGGATCTGGAGGAGATCTTAGTCAACGGGTCCAAACTTGTGATTTTGCCATAAGGATGCTGAGGCCCAATGTCACAGATTTGACCAGTAATCCTGCTGGATTAGAATCTGAGCCTCCTGATTGCCCCCGCAAAGCCGTTTGTACAATTGTTCCACATGAGAATTTAAAACAAAATAGAAGAAGTGTGTATGCCTGATTGTGACAATTTTAAAAACATGTGTTGTTTCTATCTTGTATTTTACAACCCGTTTTACAGACAAGATTGAAATGCAGAAATGTTACGGCATGGCCTCTTCCTCCACAAAATACTGAGCTTAAATCGCTGTTTACATTTGCCTCTTTTTACTCCTAAAAGAGAATTTTAGAGGTTTCTGGGTGGCCCAGTTGGTTAAGCGTCCGACTCTCAGCTTTGGCTCAGGCCTTGATCTCCGGGTCCCGGAACAGAGCACAGCGTCAGGCTTCACGCTCAGCGGGGAGTCTGCCGGAGATATTCTCTCTTCCTCTCCCTCGGCCCCCACTCGGGGACACGCTGTCTCTCACTGAAATAAATACATGAACCGGAAAGAAGAGAGAGACAGAATTTAACTTCCTTCCACTTAAACATCATTGGAAAACAGCAAGCCTCTTCTGTTGACCGCACTAGCATAGTCCAGGCTCCACAGCGGTCCGACGTCGAAGACTGGAAAAACTGCTGTGAGGGGCTGCAGTTCTCTATGGGACCCTCTTTGACTCTGTCTGGTGTCAGCACAAAGTCACCCTGGTTCCTTCTCTTGTTGCAGTGAGAAGTGAATTCCCTGTTCCCTGTGGCTTTCTGTGCTGTAGGCTGCTTGTCCTACAGTTAAAACTTGAGATGAAAGAAAAAGGAAAGAAAGAAGAGAAAAACAACTTGAGATGAAAAAGTTAAGGAAGTGAAGTCATGTCTCTCTTCTCGGGTTTTTAAATGCCCCACGATAGCCTCTCAATTGTCTTTTCTCCAGTGAAGAGTCTTGTTCCATCACCGCGGTTCTTCTAGGGCCCGAGCTCTGTCATTAACTACGCGTGTCTCCTCTGCTCTCTGCTTTCAACTGTGCTTTTTTTAAGCCTGTTTTTTCCCCAGATTTTTCTTTAGAACATTAAAATTTACTACCCCTCTCCCCCCAAAAAATGAATCATTAAAAAATACGACTCAGAGTGGTTACCTCCCATGAAGACACCAATTTCTGCGGCTAATGTCAAGATTGATGTTGTGTCTCTTTCAAAGTGACAACATTCTTATTACAAAGGAGAATGGCCATCAGCAGAAGACGGGGCCTTATGGTTCATCTAGAGCTTGGTAATCCTGCTTGAATACCAGGGCTTTCGTGGGGACCACACACCTGGAATATGGCAAGTTTAGAAAGCTCTTAAAATCTCAGTCAGAACTCACTCTTTCCCCAGAACTTTGCTTTTCTTGGTTTTCTTCTTATCCCATTGGCATTTACCAAAGGGCTCAGATATTTAGGGGGAAAAAAAATCACTGAATAAATATTGAGTAAAATGACCCAAGATTTGTGTTTTTAGACATGTGGCAACCCAATTAGTCGACCCAAGGCACACAGGCTGGGAAATCACTGAATTTTCATACCCTGGCTTTAGCCCTTGGCCGCCTTCCTGTTTCCTGTCTTTTTTTTTTTTTCCCTTTCTAATTCATTTCTAATGAGATTACTTGTTAAAAGTGCCCGTGGCTTACCTGTCTTTGAGTGTAGAATCTGCCTGCTTTCTGAACGTTTCCCCAAAATCTGAATTGAGAAAGGAAAATTGTCTTGTTAGAAAGCCAGGAGTTGACTAGCAGAAAGAATGTCCCAGATGGGGCTTTTCAGACAAACGTCTGTGCATGACTTCTGTGGTGCAATTTTGGATCAACCACCACATCTCAGATCTTGACTCTTAAAGCTTTTGTTCGTTTGTCAAGCTCCGTAGATCTCACTCCATGGTCCAGTAGCCAAAATCAAACCAACGAAGCCGCGTCACATATGTGGGTGGTTTTCTCACTTTCTCTGCAGTTTTGCTGTGATAGAAATCTTCCCAATTAAATACCAACAAACAGTGAACAGAAGGAAAAAAGAAACAACAGCAGTGGCTTTGAGCAGTCAGTCTGTCTCTGAGGAGAAACCGTGACAGCGGCAGTCGCCGTGAAGCCTACCCTTGCCCTGTGCCTCCCGTGTGCCAGACCGCGTGCCCGCCACGTGCGCATTGCGCTGTCCGATGACCCGAGAAAGCAGGTCGTCTTACCTCCGTTTTACTGTTTTGTAAACTGAGGCTCAGAGAAGGAAGGTGGCTTATCTAAGGCCACGCAGTCAGTAAATAGCTGGGCCTGTGGGAGAGCACAGGTCATCTCGGTTCCCAAGCCGGTTCACCTTCCATTCTCCACCCCCCCGCCGTGCCCCCTTCCCAATGGCTGTTCAGTTGGCGCTGATGGAAAGACTCTCATTTTCCGTTTTTTTTGTTTGTTTTGTTTTGTTTTGTTTTTTGACATCTAGAAAGGACTTGAAAGTAGGTAAATAACTAATTCATCCGTAAAGAAATTGGGAGTAGGTTACATATCTGAAGCCAGGATTTTATTTTATTTTTCATACAAGAGAACGTATTTGTTGGGTAATTGAAGTCCTGTAATAATTCCGGTACATGAGTATTTTACATTTGATCCTCCATCCCTGTTTACTGAGCACTGGATGCACACATACATGTCGTACTCCGAGGTTACAGTCAAGCAGACTCAGAGTCACATGGCAGGTCCCAGCATGGGGGAAATGATGCATCGAGTCCCAGGAGAGAGCCAGGGTTCCGCACGGGGCTGCTTGGGGAGGCTTTACGTCGGCTCTCCTCGGGGTCCCGGTCAGGAATCCTTTCAGAAAAACATCCTAAGAGAGTTAAAGTAGATGAGGTGATCTGGAGTCGAGGCTCTCTGGGAAAGGCTCTGGCCTGGAGAGGTGCGAGCGAACCCGTGAGACAGAGTCAAAAGCAGCACAGGTCGCGCGAGGACACCTCGGGCCCTGCAGGCTTCTGTCTTCCGAAGGAGCGTCCGCCGTGCTGAGCGCTGAACTCTGAGCTGTCTCCACGTGAAACCACGGTAACTTTACGCAGAGCGACTGGCTCAGCTTTGGGGGCAAAACTGTTACAAGTAATATTGTACACTTTTAAGAGCATTTTATTCTCCAAAGGATGTATGTCCCCAAAATTACATCTGAGGTGTTTTCATGCTATCTTCTAAGGCTTAGGACTGACACTTGACTAAAAATAAATAGCGTTATTTGCCACGTTGACCGTAAAGAAAGAAATCTGCACATCAAGGACCATGACGCGAAGTTCAAGGTCCGGCAGCTGCAATGTGACCAGCGCCGCCCCACAGCCGGCCTCCGCGTCGGCAGAGACCCGGTCAGTCTTGAGAGCTGCCGGGACTCCGTGGTGGAGGAGCTCAGCTGTGCTGTTGACAAGGCCTGGGTGCACCGTTAAACTTGGCTTTGGCCTTCGTGATGTGCTAGGCTTGCTCTCCACTGCAACAGTCATCCCAGTGAAATGACCCCGGTGCCATTTATCGGGCACATATTAAAAGGACACAGTCCTAATTGCAATTGGAGCTTAGTGTAACCAAAGAAACTCAAGTGAACGCCACTGCTTTTCATAGGCCTTGCAAGAAAAGCTAAGCAGTTTTTAGTGGCTTTTGCAATTACACTTCCCTTCAATTTTCCAAAGGTTGCCGGGCCCGAACCATACAAATCCCATTAAAGTAAGTAGTTGTTGTGCAATATAAGTTCCTTTGAAAACATTCTTCAATGCCCATAAAATGATCAGCGGGCTGCTCTGTAGATCCGCTCGCCTGCCATGTTTTCGACCAAAAGGAAGAAGGCAGGCTTTGATGTGGTGGTTGGTCTCTGCTACTGAAGCTGGCGTTTTATCTTCTTGCATCAGATTTCTTTCCAAATTGATGTGACTCAGGCATACGAAACACATTTTTCTTCAGATTTTATTCCTAAAATATGTTTTTGCTGTACCTTTAAATTACATTTGGCTGACCTATTTGGAATTTCCAAGGCTTCTCCCACCAGATGCAGAGCAGAAGAGGGTCAGGGTCTTTGGGAGTTAAGGGAAGCTGCCTGGCGAGTGCGAGGCCTTCGGGAGCTGGGGTTGCCCGTGCCACCCAGTGGGTGCCCTGTCAGAGGACCGCCCTCCTCATGTCAGCTTCCCCACCCAGCCTTCAGGGCAGCTTTGGCAGCCAGATGTGGGGTCCCCTGTGATTCCAGCCCTGGGGACGCAGAGAGCTGTTGCTCCCTTTAACTTGTACTTGAACGCACGGGGCCTCCCACTGAGGACTCGGGAGCGATGGTCCCATGTGTTCTCATCCGCATCCATCACAAGGGTCGTTCCCTTTAACATCTCATTCTCACCAGTGTTTCTCCTTGTTTGAACCCTTCCTTTGTCCTGGAGCCTCTTTTCTACTATGGAATAACAATGAAGGACTAATTTCTTCATTTACAAAGGAATCAGAGCCACACAGTTCCTCCCATCTCTACTAACCTGTCTGAAGAAGAGATGGTGAAGGTTCTGTCCTCCCCGGGTAAAGTTATCCAGAAACACAAGATACTGTTAACCTAGTTATTTGCTAGGGACTGTTAAAAAGAATAATTGGGAATTCAGAAATTATTCAGCCTTCAAAACTTCAGGTGAATCACCAGAGTTCTAAGTCTCTGGGACTGCATTTATGCCACAACACTACCATGACTGTTTCAAGATTTTATTGTCTCATCATTTATCAAGAGACCCTCAGTCATTTCCACAGGAATATAGGAGGGCACAGAGGTGACATAACATTGACTCTGATAGAACTGAACCATCATTTTTTAAGTATTTGATTACACACTAAAATATATGTAGGGATTAAGAGAATGGAGAGATCGGTATGGATGGAAATTATTGCAGAGTCTTAGAGGAGGTCACATTGGGATGCATCATACAAAACAGAGGTTTTGAACTGTGTCCTGAAATGAACGAGTGAAGGGCTAATAAGGATGCAGAGAGAAGATGGAAAATGGGGTTTGCTACTTCGTAAAAACTCGCTCATGTTTAATTGATGAAGCGGAGAGGAGTGGAGGCCACGGGAAAAGAAACTTTGAGAACATCTGGATCAAAGTCGCTCTTCCAGATGAGAGAGTTGACAGTTCTGTGACTCGTCTGGTAGGAATGACGACGTGTGATACACAGGGACCCTCTATCTCAGACCCTCTTTGTAGAATTCATGTGGAAAAGCCTGCATTTCCTATAACATTTTCCCAGGGTCATGGTTTCCTCTGTGCCTCTGACGCTTCACTCGCGTGACCGCGGTCACCTGCCCTTGAGGCCGCAGCGGCCTTAGCAGGGCAGGCTTCCAGCTCCGGCTCAGGCACACCGGTGTCGTGATTTGCGGGAATTCTCACTTCCTTCTTCGAGCCTTCATTTCCCTCCTCTATAAAATAAGAGGGTGGAGGCAGACAACTTCTTTGGCTTCCTGTGGTGCCAGTGTTCTATGACTCATGATTCCACGTGAAAGTACACCTGCTCACAGGGCCATTTTGCTTTTTTTTTTTTTTATTAGAAATCGTGGCCGTAACTGTATACTGGCAATTTACTCAATCATCCACAACACGCGTAAAAATAATCGTTCATAAAAACCACAAACACCTCGCATCAGAAATGCTACGACTGATAAAGTCGCACCCGTGCCCTCTGTGGTTATCCTGCAGCTCGCTGCGTCCCGCCCACTCCAGAACCCCAAAGCCTGAGACGCCCCCGACGTCCAGTTCGACACCGGTGTCCTTGGGCAGCGTGTGTTAAAATGGACCTGCACCGTGACTGGTTTTACAGGAAAGACGACCCCCTCCAACAACACGCACACGACCTTCTCCCCCTCCCTCAGCCGGCGTCCAGAATCTGCGGAAAAGGGCTTCTCACAGGCGCTGCGAATGAGGCCTTTGTAAAGCTCTGCGACATGCACCTCTCTTCTCCGGCCGCCCAGGGGACTGGGTTGGGTCCCGTCTTCTGTGTTCTTGGAGGAAAACAGCTTGTGGCTGGTGAGCAAAGACAGCCGAGCCCATGGGCTGCCGCTCGAGCTGCCCCTGTTGCCGACTCATCGTCTCATTCCGTTACGCCGGCGCTAGGGAGGACGTTTGCCAGATCCAGGCTCCTCGGACCCGTTATTTGTGTCTTTTCTCACCTTCAGCATGATCCGGACTGGTGTTTTCATTTGTTAAAAACAACAAGAACATTCACTGGGAAACTTTTGCTGGCCTCGTTTCAGGTCATCATAGCTATTTATTCTGTGTCATAAACTATAATTCTCCATTTCCCTTCCTCCCCCGTCAGGGGAGCTGGTGGCTTCTGGTGGACAGTCGGTGGAATCTGAGCGAACGGTGGAAGGTTTCAAAGAACTACCAAGAGATTATGTAGCAGGTTGTAGGGCTAAGAACAAAACATAAAATATTCTTGTTCTTGATCACGGTTTGGCAGCACAAAAAGAAAAGGCTCATAAAACAGCATAAAGAATGTAGAATTTGTGGCTCTATCGGAGAAAGAGTTCTCTTTGAGGGAAACAAACAAATCGTGGGATTGGCTTAGTAAGGGGTTTCCTTCACGTGAATAAGCGTAATCGTCCGGGGTCTGTCTGATCGGTCTCAGTCCGGGGCAGGACGGAATCTGCACGTTTTTCCCGAGCCCTGTTTGAGAGGAGCACGAAAGGCACGTTGTGCTGCCGTCAAAAAGGCCCGGATGACCTAGAGAGACTGAAGTACAGGACAGATAAAGCCGTAGACAGAAAGATTGGGGAAAGAGAATGGAAACCACAGGAAAGCCTCCAAATATTTAAATACGAAGGAGAACACAGAGGTAAGGCCCCTGCTGAGCGCTGTCTGACCCAGGCTTTGGTTCTAGTGTGGCTGTGACTGTGGCTGGTTCTGCTGCTAGGTGAACAGTGGTACAATCAGGCTGTGGGCTGGAACGTTCCAGGCCTCGATCGGTCCCCGAAATCGCGCTAGTTCAACTGGCTCCCGTGTCAGGATGCTGCGGAAATGACCTTCTTACCAAAAGTGTCACAGCAGCTTCTTTGATGCAAGGCTCCTGGTGGAGATACCACAAAGGGAACAAAGCCAGGGAGGTGGTCGACTGTGAACACGACCCTAAAACAGAAGGACTAAGTGTCAGTCCTTCTTAGCCGGGGGAATGGAATTGGGATTATACGGGTTTTTCAGCAGAAACCCAAAAAGACAAGGACATTTCATGTTCAACAAGCACCTGCTCTCTCCGGGTGCTTGAAACATCCCAAGGAAACATGCAGTCTCCGCTCAGCCCTCGGGGAGAAGGGGTCTCTGAGCAAAACCACTTGGAGGCCTCAGTTGTCAGGCACTGAGGGATCTGGGCTGGGGGCTCCTGGATATAAGCTACACTTCGAATCCACACCCAAATGTAGATCGTGACCTCAGTTTGTGACAAGAATAATATTACAGCTCAGGCAGGTATCACTTCTCTTGAGGATCCGGATTCATGCTAGTTGCTTTTACTTATTTATTTTGTAAGTAGGCTCTGGCCCGGCCGGCAGCCCAGTGCAGGGCTTGAACTCATGATCCTGAGATCAAGACCGGAGCTGAGATCAGGAGTTGAGGCTTCCAGCGACTGAGCCCGCGCTTTCTTGAGTGCGTTGTGTGTCTCTGGCCAGAGATCAGGAGATGTCAAATGGTGGGAAAAGGCCCAGGAGCTCCTCTCTGAAGCGTGCGGAGCCGGGGCCAAGCTCTTCTCTCCGTCTGTCCCCGGCCAGGCTGAGAGTCCGCGGGGAGGGCCGCGGGAGTGTAAGTCCAGCTCCTCCAGTGGAGCACGTGTCTCGTGGCCCCGCACCCCTGCGCTGGACATCTCTGGGCGTGGCGTGGCCTCGGCAGGTGGCCCGGCCTCCCGGGCGGCTCACTGGTGTTGGCTCAGCTTCCTGCATCCGTCGTTCCTGTCTGTGCCGGCTTGGGCTCAGGGGGCCCAGCCCGCCACCCTCTCATCCCGTGCGCAGGCTGGGTGAGCCGCTTGCCAAGGTGTGTTTGGGGGAACCGACAGGAAAACAGGTGAAGACTTGGGGTCACGATTCCCCAAAGGTCCTGGGTGAGGCTGTTTCAGAGATCTTGCGGTCTGGTCCCCCTGTGGGGTTCTCATCCAGCGAGCCCCGGGCCCGAGCTGGCTTGGGGGCCGGTGTGGGGGCGCCTCCCTGATCTGGGCGGAGGCTTTGGCGCTGCCCTTAGAAGAGCATGGAGCCTCCAGCACATGAGTTAGGAATGACTCGGTGTCCCCTGGAGAATGTGTGGGGAAACGGGAATCCTGCTCACCAGTTTGACTCACTCTGCATTTGTGGTTTTTTGTTTGTTTGTTTTTTTAAAGATTTTATTTATTTATTTGACAGAGAGAGGCAGAGATCACAAGTAGGCAGAGAGGCAGGCGTGGGGGGGAGGGGGAAACGGGCTCCCCGCTGAGCAGAGCCCCATGCGGGACTCGATCCCAGGACCCTGAGATCATGACCCGAGCCGAAGGCAGAGGCTTAACCCACTGAGCCACCCGGGCGCCCCTCTGCGCTCGTGTCTCTGTGGGTACGTTGACGAGCAGGAACCAGAGAGTTGCTGATTTCCTTGGTGGGAAACTGTACTGCAGATCGTAAGACAGCTAAGGCCCCCGGCAAGGCGCTCCCCTCCGGCATCTCCGCAGAAGCCCGGACAACGGGGCAGCAGGGAGGCGTCCCCGGCCGTCGCGGGCAGAGCCGGCGTCCAGGAGCGCGCGGTCTCCCTGTCGGTTGGGGCTGGTCCCGGGTTTGCCCGCGGCCCAGACGTCAGGACCGCGGCTCGTGGGCGCCTGAACGCAAGGGCCCCGGTGCCCGCCGCGTCCGCTCGGTGGGAGGGACGCGGGGCCCTCCGCGCAGGAAGGAAGGGCGCGCGGGACACGGTGTCTCCCTGTGGGCACTCCGGAGGGGGTGACCGGGGACCCCGCCGTGGCCTTAGCTGCTCAGCCTCGGTTTCTCCCGCCGCAGATGACCAGCTGAACTCCGAGGAGAAGAAGAAGAGGAAGCAGCGGAGGAACCGGACGACGTTCAACAGCAGCCAGCTGCAGGCGCTGGAGCGCGTGTTCGAGCGCACGCACTACCCCGACGCCTTCGTGCGGGAGGACCTGGCGCGCCGCGTGAACCTCACCGAGGCCCGAGTGCAGGTACCGCGCTGCGGGGCGGCGCTTCCACACGGGCTGCGGCGGCCGTTCCGAAGGGCCCCGGGGGCACGATCAGACCCTGTTTCTGGGGGCAGCGTAGCATTTTTATTTACTTTTAAGGTTTTATTCATTGACTTGTGAGAGGGCGGGCCCCAGCGGGGCGCGGCGGGCGGGGGGAGGCGGAGGCGGAGGCGGGAGCGGGGCCCCGCCCCACGTGGGACTCGACCCAGGGCCGCGGGGTCGTGGCCCGAGCGGAAGGCAGACGCTTTGCCGACGGAGCCGCCGGGCACCCCGCGCGGGACTTTTACAAATCGGCTGCAAGCCCTTAGGTGGGCGCACCATGCCCCGCTTCGGGGCTCGCCCCGCGGCTGCCGGCCCTCGGATCCGGTGACCCGCGCGGCTTTCCGAGCGTTGGACCCCCGCCCCCCAGCTTCCGGTGGGAGCGGGAGGCGCCGCAGAGATGGTGGGGTCTCTGCTCCCCGCGCTCACCTCCTGGGGCTGCTTTCCGGAGTGTCCAGGCCGGCCGGACACTTGGCTGCAGACCCGGGCGGGGGTGCGCCCTGCTGGGAGCCGACACGAGCGCATCAGGAGCTGCCCCGGGAGCCTGTTTAGGGGTGACTCCGTGTCTCTGTGAAGGGGAAGGCAGGGCGCGCGGGACAGCGCAGGGAGCAGCACGTCCTACGAGGTTCACGCGGTGACAGCTCGGCGGCACTGAGATAGCGCGGCCGGATTAGTGACGACGACAATCGCCTTGTCACCAGCACTTCTGGAACCCTCTGTGCCAAGTGCGGTTCTAAGGCCTTTACTGGTCTGCTTACTCGTCAGGCCGGTTCAGGGACGTGGCGGGCGCCCCTCACCTTGCAGATGTGGAAACTGAGGCACAGAGGGTTTCCAGCGTCCCCCCCAGTGTCGCACAGCCGGAGCGGCTCGGCTGGGACCTGAAAGCAGACAGACACACTTCAGGCTTTCACGGCCCAGAGGAGATGCGGAGTGAGGCGCATGTCCCGGCCGAGCGCTCCTTCTCCGGCTGCGTCGCTGTCGCGGCCGCAGGTGGCGACCTCGGTGTCCTCCGGAGCTGGCCGGCTGACAAGGGCAGGCGCGGATCCGGCCCATCTGCCCTGTCCGCTCAAGGAAATGGTCATTGGCGTTTGTGCTCATCTGGGCTTGAGGGATTTCTTCCTGCGTGTGACGGACCTCTCGACCGACAGGACTGGGGCGGGACGGAGCAGCATCCCTTGAAGGGTGCTTGAGTCGATGCAGAGGGCCCTGGAGGGCCCTTCAGCCGGAGGAGAACGTTGGCCAGAGCCACGCCGTAGGGAAGCGGTGGCCTCACCTTGAAGGGCCTCCCTGGGGGGAGACAGGAGGTCAGCAACAGGAAGATTGTCTAGACCCCTGCCCGCGTGGGGGAGAGGCCCTCAGCACTGCCTGGCGGGCCCTCCCTGCTGCGGTGAGAGGGACCCACGGGATCTGCAGGGACGAGACTCAGTTGGGTCGTCTCCGTCCCGCCATCGCAAGCACAGCCCGGGGTTTGCCTTCCCACACCCTTCCCACGTCCTCTTCCCCACGCTGCCAACCGCGGCGCTCCCAACGCGCTCTGCGTTTCCACCGTCAATCCCTTCCTCTCCCTTCACACCCCCATCTTCTGTGCCCGGGCCGTGGCCTGCCGCAGTGTAGTGAGTCATTTTAGACCCGCAGTCTTTGAAGCGCCACTTTGGCACAGAAGGGCACCCGGACGGGCCGTGCTAAGAGTCTTCCTTTCTTCAATGTGGAAGAGCGTCGTGAGCCGGTCTTGCCCCCCTTACAGCGACAAACAAATGCTTTCTTAGACGCTGTAACTATTTTCTCTTCCTCCGTTCTCACCCCACTCTGTTCTGGTCCCTCTGGGGGCTGTGGACGTTTCGGATGTGAGCGGACAGAACTCTTCCTCCACCACGTTATTCCTCCTCCGGGAAGTCCCCTTTCCCCAGTCCGCACCAGTCGCTCGGCCTTCTTTATGGCATTCGTCGCAACATGACGCTGTTACGTTGAGTCCTTTGTGGGCCAACTTCCCCACGAGTCTGTGAATCCTCTTGGATGGAAGCCGTATCGTACCACTTTTGCAAAAATTCATTTTTTTCCCTCTTTCTTTTTCCTCTTCTTTTTCTCCCCCTCGAACATCTGTCAAGCACCTATTATACTCTTGGAAATATTTCACTTTGTTGGGGAGGAGTAAGACACCGGCCCTCTCCCCCAGGGTGTTGTCGGTGGGGGACAGAGAAGGTAGATGGGCACGCCACCCTGTTCTGACGCACGAGATGATTCCTGCGCTCAAGGAGTACACGAGAATTCGTGATAGACCAGAGGAAGGGACGATCAAATCTGCCCCAGGAAAAGGGGTAAAAATACACTTAAATGAAGCACCCATTCTGTGCAACTCTCAGGACAGCCCCGTGAGTATTCGTGTCTCTGTGCGGAGCGGAGGCCCAGGATCAGAGGTGCTGATGACGGCATTTTAAAGCAGCGGGGCCGGTGTTTTGATCCAACTCCATGAGACTTTAAAGTTCTTTCCACTAACTCCACTAACTTAAAGTCTAACTCCATTAGACTTTAAATGTTCTTTCCACTACAATTCTTCACAAGAAGGTGATATTAAAGTCAAATCTTGAAAAGCAAGTCGTTGGATGCCTGGACGGAGAGGGGGACTGTCACAGGCAGAGGGAGCCTTTGGTTGAGTATACAGAGGAGGGAACAACTGAGCACATCCGGTAGTCCTGAGCCCAGGGCGGGAGCTGGAATGACGGAGGGTCCATGCGTGAGGCCCGTGTGAGGCAGGATGTGGCTGGGTTGGTGGACCAAGAGCTCATTCCTGAGCAGACTCTGTTCTGTGGTAAGAAGTTTCGGTTCTATTCGGTGAGCAACGGAGAGCCGTGGATGATAGAAAGCAGATTCCATCTACATTTAAAACAATCAAGGTAATAGTAGTGCCAAGGACACATGAGCAGCAAAAGAGCTGGGCGCGTGCGGAGCCAGAATGCGAGCGCCAGAGTCACCTTCTCTGACTTCTGCCTGGCCCTTCCACCCGCACGACCCACGGGGCACTAGCCATGTGGTGTTTTACACCAACAGTGCTCCCAGGAGCCATGCGGCTGTCCCACTCCACACCACGGGATGGCTTTTTCCCAGGCCTCGTCCTGCATTTCCCGTTAATTGTACCTAAAAGATTTGTTTAGCAGTTTGTCAAATGTACGTACCGGTCTTCTTTTACTTGACTGGGAGCTGCTTATGAGCAGAAAATAAGCCTCATCTCCCTACTCCTGGCAATTAGCACAGACTCTGGAACATGGCAGGGACCCCAAAAGCTTTCTCGAATGAGTGAACGACTGCATACGATTCCGTGGCTCTCTGGACGACGGGAGTGGTCATGAGCCAGATGTCCTCGAGTCCAGGAACACAGCTGCTTCCAATCCCAGTGAACACCAACACATTACTTACTCTCGTCGAACCTGTTTCCTCGACTCTGAAATAGAAAAAATAAAACCCAGTATATGGAATGAGCATGACCAGTGGAAGCAATGAATTTAGTGTGCTTCTGGAAGTTTCTAGCCCTGGCCGCTCTTGATAAATGAGAGGTGTGCCGTGAGCGGGGCGGGTCCTCTCGCTGTAACTTCCTGCCCCTGCCCTGGTGCTCTTCGCAGGGCCCCAGTAAACCACTTGCTTCATAGATTCTTGCCGCAGGCACCAGCGGATCTGGACACGGAGAACTTTCTTTAAATGTCCAATAACCATTTCAAAAACAGATGATATTTTCACATTTTGGAGAATTTTGAAAAAGACTTCTAAAAAAGCCAGTCTCCGTGGTCTAATGAGGTTTTTCTCTTTTCCTTGATTACAAAGCAACAAGGATTATAGACCACATTTTGCTGCCTTGTGGGTTGGTCTTGGATCTCCTCTTCGGGGGGGTGGGTGGTGATGGAGGCCCCGCAGGGGCCTGTCGTGATCGTCTCTGATACTAGGGCGGTGAGCTCACGCGGCCCACCAGGGCAGGACTGTGGCATCTTTGTATCGCTCTGGGAAGAAGGCTGTACCTGACCCGTCTCTTCCCTGGGCAGGTGTTATAGGGTAACCTTGGCCAGGATGTTGGCGTGATTCGTGTAACCTCTTCTTCTTTGTTTCCCTCTCCCCCCTGTGCCCTGCTCTCCTCCCGACACTCTTCCAGGTGTGGTTTCAGAACCGAAGAGCCAAATTCCGCAGGAATGAGAGAGCCATGCTGGCCAACAAAAACGCTTCCCTCCTCAAATCCTACTCAGGGGACGTGACTGCTGTGGAGCAGCCCATCGTACCTCGTCCTGCTCCACGACCCACCGATTATCTCTCCTGGGGGACGGCCTCTCCGTACAGGTGAATGGCGTGCCCGCCCTCCCTTGCTCCACTTCCACACGTTTCTCAGCCGCCGGTCACGCTCAGAGCTGCTGGTGCGGCCGGCTGACATTTCTTACTGGGTTAACCTCTTCAGAGACATTCAACTTGCTGACACCCCCAGAGTTTCACGGGAGATTACTAGTTGCCCCAGGAGCAGGGTTTGGGGCAGAAGAGAGAGGGACGGGCCATCAGCAATCTCCTCTTGGACTCAGGAACTCTTGCAAAGGTTTCAAAGATGGGGAAGAATCTAAAAGAAAAGATCATTAAGCTTTGCCCAGAGTCCCTCGTGTGACCATTCAGGAACAAAACTTGACTCCACTTCCAAATTTAAGATAGATGTGTTTCATTACGCTGAAGGAGAAATTTAACTCGTAAGGCTCCAAGTGTAGGCTCAAAGGTGAACGTTATGGTAAAACTGATTTTGAATTAAAAGACAAGAAGGAAGGAAATGAAAAGGAAGGGAGGAGGGAACGAGAGAGAGGGAAGGAAGGGACATCCACAACCATTCTGACCACGCTCATGGCCACAGTCCCTTGTTAGCAGGTGGGAATGGCTAATGATCCAAAATACCTTCCTGTTCTATTGCAAATTCTCACTTCTCTGGAGTGCCTTGGGGGCCAGTTTGTCCGTGTGGGGTTTTTAAAAGATAAAAACAATGTGTGATTCATACTAAACTTTTATATTAAAAAGGTGAAAATTTTTCAAGAAGCAAGTAACAGGGTACTATTTCAATTTCTTGGAAAGACTTTTATCCTCCATTTATTATGCTGTTCACATAACACAGATTAATTTAGCCCAAGGGAAGTTGAACCTAAGCATCATTACTGTTCTTAAGTGCCTTTCTTTGAACCTAACCCTGAGTTCTCTTAGACACAGGGTCAAGGCTGCGTGTTCTCTCTGGCCAGCTGCAGTGGAGAAGTATTCACAAATTCATTTATTATGTTTTTATTTGCCTTTTTATTGTGAAGGTTAATCAACGCTTTAAAGAGAGGTCTTAAACTAATTATAGGAGATTATCCCCCAGCTAAAGTTCAGCTCCTAACGTGAAAAGCCACATTCGTGAAATGTAAATACTTTTCAAAAGTGATGGTTTTAATCAAAGCGTAAGGCCTCACCTCAATGTTCTTTCTGTTCCAAATCAATTCCTTGAAAGAAATGCCACAATTGTATTCGGATTTTTTTTTTTTAAATCCCCCATTGTGCAATTAGCCTGAATTATGTTGGTTTTAGCACTTAGAGACCCCATACTTGGGAAACTGGAAATTTCTCCAGCTCTCAGATATAGTAAGCCTTGCTGATTTCAAAAGATTAGTCCTATCTCTATGTCCGATTTAAAATTTAGACTCTTTTCCCATTGGAAAACTTACTAAAAACACATTGTGAAATCACATATCTTTTAATATTTTAAATAAGTAGAAGACTGCTTTGTTTCTCTGATAAATATTGTTAGCTCACAGACTCATTCAATGGCTTGGGGAATGGATGTGGTTCAACACTTAATGTTTCAAGGTCTCTGGTTTGAATTTGGTCCTGACCAGGAAGTATTGCTCCTTTTCCTACCTGGGTCCCAGGTAGGAGGGTTTCACACCAGCTCTAAGCCATCCAGATGGCTTCGTGTAGTCCTTGGTAGCCTGAGAGCGAGCCTGAGGGCACGACACTGCGTGGGTGAGGCTGAGATCCTCCCTGAATTAGTACTGGACCAGACTGCCTGCCCCTTAGTGGAGGGTCAAGCCCCAGTGCCTGCATCATACACGTTTGGTATATGGGCATCATGCTGAAATTATTAACATGCAATTTGTGTGTGCCTTTTTTGGAAATGTTCTATTTTATTTTAAAAGATTTATGTAGAAATACTAGATACATTTTTTAAGAAACATTCATAATGCCACCATCTTGATATAACTAGTTTATTTTTGCAATTAGAGTTCAGTATTTTATATAGTGTAGCCTTAGTGTACATATCTTGTATTCTGCTGTTTTCATTTAAAAATCATATAAGCTAGTGCTTTTGACTCATTTCATGGTATACTTTTATATAGTTTTTTCTTTTAGGTACAGAGTTTGTAAAAAAAAATAATTAAAAATCGCATAGAATCTGATTGTTCATATTCTGTATGAAGAATAAATTAATATCCAGATAGAAGTAGAAGAATGATGGTTTAAAACACTAATTTAATCAATATCAATGTTTTTGACCCAATGTTGACTGAAGTGTTTATATTTTGCTTAATTTCTAAAAGTGGCAAGGCTATTCTGTTACTCGGAGATTTTTCTGCTCTGTTTAGGACCAAAATACATTATGGTTCACAATTTGAAGCTTGGTAGGAAATGTGTCTTGTTTAGGAAACATAAAAGAGAAACAAGTGTTGAAAAGCAAAGGAAATGAGAGACCTTTTGTGTTATAAAAAAATTAACTGGCTATTTCTGTTGGTACATTTATGTCAAGTTAGTTATCTCACATGTGACATTCATTAAAAGGCATTTCTTTTGGTTAATCCTTGGAACGCTCCTGTGTGCTAGCTCCGTCCTTGCTCTGGTTCCAAAGAAGAAACTGAACACTTGCCCAAGTGTACGCCTTCAGCCAGCAGAGTCAGACCAGTGCTCGTGGTGCCTGTGTGTGTCCAGCATACTAGGCCACATCAGCACGTTCTCATTCAGATTCAGGCTTCCATTACACTGAGTGTCGTAAAAAGAGTAAGACCGGGAAACTGTCAACATGCTCTCTGATTCGGAGTCTCTCTCAGATCAGGGTTGCATGCGTGCAACTGAGAGCCGCCTTCTGGGGTGTGTGAGCAACCCCTTGGAAGGACTGATGTGGCTTGGTCATGTGACCAGGCAGAGTGAGCAGTTTTCCAGAAAGGATGGCTTGCTGGCTTCCACTGCTCTCCCCTGAAAGAGGAGGGGAGGGAACCAAGACTCAAAGTAATCGTTTGCATGTGGTCAGAATCATGGGATGGGAGAGAGCCAACACATTTTTTTCTGGGTGTCCTTTATATCCAGCATGGTGGCTGTATAATTTATCATCCAAGCTGGGACACTTCGGAAAGTGAAAGGGGAGTGCTATTAATAATGACACCAGAACAACAGGCGTCACAGGGGACATATGGTTCCCCCTATTTATAGCACGACATGGCCCCGTCCGTTCCCTTGAGCCCGTTACGGGTGATGACGTCAGGCAGGCAACTGAACCACCAGGAGGAGCAAAGCGTTCTCCGACACAGACGCTGCTGTCCCGGCAGGTGTCTGCTTCATCTACCCATCGCCCGTGGGGGGAAGCTGGTTTTTGGCACATGCGCCCACTGCTTAGATCAGAACTGTTTTCCGTGGGCAAAGGAGGGCGCACACGGCACCGGAGGTATTAAGTCCAACAAATCTCGTGGTGACTTCACCTCCTGGGGAGCAGCGACCAACCAAATCCTAGACTTTGACCTGTTATTCTAGATGAGGTAGTCGAGAAGCTTCTCCCCAGAGACATCCTTTCCTATGGGAGCTGGAAAATGGCCTGGGTCATCAGTGCCAGTTCCAGAGGGAGGACTGGGCTTCCAAGAAAACTAGTGACAGGCGAGAGAGCGGCCAGCTGTCCCTGTCCACGGCTCCCCTCCCTGTCCTTCTCCTCCTCCCCCATTTGATCGTGGTCACGGTGCTGCCTGACATCCACTGAACGCATTTGGCTCATTTCTCCCTTTCACGCTTTCAAAAATAGATCCTCGTCCCTCCCAAGATGTTGTTTACACGAGGGGCTTCATAACGGATTCTAACGGAAGACACTGAAAAGGTAACTTGTCAGAGGGGGACGAGGGTGGCTGCTGGGGGTAGGGTTTAAGTGGGAACGAAGTGTGTTTGAGAAAGCGGGTCTTGGCAATTTTTAGCAACGCCACCAGGGAAGTCCTCAAGTGGGGATACGATGGGGAAGCAGAGGCGCAGGCGTATGTGTCCTTGAAGTTAAGGGGAGTCGCACAGATGAGAGCAGGGCTCCTCCGAGATTACTGAGCACGTGAGTCGCCTGGGATTGGGTTGCAGTGCAGCTGCGTTCTGTAGGTCTGGCTCAGGACTCTGCGTCTCTAACCTGCTTCCCCGTGGTGCTGAGGCTACGACCCTAGGAGTAGGGGACTATAGGATATGGGGCAGGGGTCGGAAGAACTGTGTTCTTGTCCTGGCTCCAGCTGCTCCCCAGGCTGTCGAGTCGTCAGGCTCTCATGCAGCCTTGCATCTAAGGCCGAGTGAGCGGCGTTTCCCTTCTCCACACCTCCCAGGGCGTCCGAGTCCCGGTAGCGGACGTGCATGTGAAAGAAGAGACACAAAAGTCCTCGAGATGAGAGAGAGATGCAGGCCCTGTGTGTAAAACGTCCCTAGGAGGGGAAGTTAGATGCGGCAGGAGGATCGTGAGCAAACAGCGCAAGCCGAAGGCTAACGCAGAAAATCAGCTTCTGAATTTCAGAAATGCTTATTTAAATCACAAAGGATCACCTCCAGAAGGATTTATGGGGTCTCTCTTTAAAAGTAAACACCCACAGGAGAGCGGGTATGGCATTGGCTTAGGTAGAGCGGGTACACCTGGTTCTCGCACTGCAAAAGCCACAGCCAGAACCTCGCCTCCGACCACCAGCATCACAGCACCGCAGCGGCCTCACGCTCCACCGCCTTTGGAAAAACCCCAAGCTGGTGAAACCTCAGGGTCTCAGGATGACACCCAGACTTCTCGGGCTGACAGAGTTGTCTTTGGGGGGAAATTTTCAACAGCTTGTCACCATCTGTCCGAGAGGGCCAAAGAGAAAACGAAGTTGCGTTGAAAACGGAGGCAGGCGCTATTTCCCCCAAGCACTCCTGGAGTGTTTGGTGATTTGTGGGGTTTCGAAAAGCAGAGAGGCAGGTGCCCGTAAGTCTCCTGGTTTAGAATCATACTGTATGGAGAATTTTCCACGCTTCCTTGGTGTTTGGAGCGATCTGAACACGCTCCTTCTCCCGACAACCTTTCGGGGTAGGTTAAAATGATCCAAAATGACTTGTCCCCAGTGCACATGGAACCGAACCCCGGCGTGGTTAGCCTTCTGCCGTCGGCGGCTGATCTCCATCTGTTAAGAATCTCCAAACAAGGAGATGGAAAGATTTCAAGCTTGCTTAAATGTCAGCTCCGTACACGTCCCGGCGCAGAGCTGCTGAATCAACAGATGGGCCCCAAGCATTTCTGTTTCGCCTCCGCTTCCGCAGCGCACTTCACTTGGCAAAGCAGTTTCTTGGTCACAGACACAAAGAACCGACATTCTTCAGAACTCGAGAGAAAAGATGCTTTCACCAAGTCCTATAAACCCAGTCCCTGTGCTCAGCTCATGTCCATGTCCTGTTAGAGGGGCAGGTGGCTCTTAGAAGGCAGGACCAGCGGGCCGGATCTGTCGGTGCTGCTAAGCTCCTGACGTTATCACGTGCGTCATCGATACGGATCACTTAGTCTCCGTCTCACTTTCTGATCCCGGCAAGTGTCCTCTTGTGTAGGAATGAGTGCTCGTTTCACATTTTGAACGGTCCTATAAAATTGGTCGAAAATAGCTAATTAACCCTCTTTGCTTTTGTCTTGGGAGAAAACGTTTCAAGATCCTCTCTCTCTGCCTAACATAGACCTTTATAAGTTTTGGTGGCGTGAGAAACAGGTGGTCACAACAGTCTTTCGCGCTGGCAGCCAGCCTTTGGGAAGTGGGTCCTCTCCAACTTACTTTTCATGCTTTCTTTAAAGCATGACTAAGCGGCTCTAGAGTACCCACTCATTAATTCTTGTCTTCTCTGACTTGTCACACATCTTGCTTGTCACTGGTGTGTCAACGGACTGCCCGCTCCATGCCTCCATGGCTCTTTCAGTGCAAGTTGAGGAACTAGAACCATGTCGAACGACCAGATGGAGCACAGACTTGTAATTCTTTAGTGCGGGCGCTATTCCAAACCCGGTTAATCGTCTATGAAGTAAGACGGGCTCTGTTCTTGTGTCCTACTTCTTAGAGCTGTGCAATGTGCTAGACTAAGTTGGATCCATTTTTGAAAATTTATAACTTTCCTGAACATTTATCAAGGGCAAATATTATCATTTGTTATGCTCCTAGGAAACTGCAAAACTCATTCATTGAGAGCAGCTGCTGTTTTAATCTTCATGCCCCACTAACGTGAGGGCTACCTACAAAGTATTGCACGGTGTCATGAATGCAGTGATACCCTTACAACAGCACCACAGTACAATCGGACAAGGGTACTTTCTCGACTCTAGAAACTCAGGCTTCCATTTAGTGGAAAGTGTCCCAGTGTCCCATTTCCTATGCAATATGTAACTAATTTGCATTGATTTCGTTTTGAGATGGAAAATGGATTATTTTATGGACAAATTAGAGAGGGAATCTCAGTATTTCCAAGAGATGTGTTACCATATGAAGTCTTCAGACTAGTATATCAGATGAAATTAGTCAACTACAAAGCAGCTCTATAAAAATTGTCTGTAAAATAGATAATATTGAAGTCACAGCTACAGTAGACATTTCTAGAAAACAGCGATGATGTCTTCAGTAAACAAAAACAATCCCCAAAGGTTCCAGTCCCCTTTGTCTACTATGGAAAACGGACTAGATCTTTGACCATCAAAAAAGGAGAAAATTGGGGCACCTGGGTGGCTCAGTGGGTTAAACCTCTGCCTTCGGCTCAGGTCATGGTCTCAGGGTCCTGGGATCGAGCCCCGCATCGGGCTCTCTGCTCAGCGGGGAGCCTGCTTCCCCCTCTTTCTCTGCCTGCCTCTCTGCCTACTTGTGATCTCTCTCTGTCAAATAAATAAATAAAAATCTTAAAAAAAAAAAAAGGAGAAAATCTCTATTAAATAGGACTTTGCTTGCCTAGAGCCTCAAAGGAAAATAGAACCCCAAGAGAATTAGGTCAAGTACTTGAAAGAGTGATACTCCATGACCATCCACAATTTACCGAATTTTTTCTTTATGCTCTCTCATGAAATTTTAGCCTTCTGTTTCCAGGAGGCATTCAATTTTATTCTGTTTAACCAATAACATAGATAACGTACCATTTCAGCTCCTCTCTTATGCATTTTAAATGGTACTATGGACCATCTTCAGGATTTAATTCTCTCGCAAGAACCTGGTTAAGAAAGGCAGACTGGGTTCATTTCATGATCTGTAACTTAGGAGCATTTCCCAAACCCAGTGGTCTCTTTTCCTAACAACTGACATCTTTGATTTCCTTGAAACCTTGGGTTTCAGTATATACTAGCAATTTTTTGAATGTAGGATTTACGGGTTTGCATACATTTCTGGTAGTGCCTTGAAAGGAAGCAAGTAATTCATATAGAAATTAAATGAGAGTACTATACGGGTTTCAAAAATAAATGAAAATTTTTGGTGTATTACTAAAAAAAATAAAAAACAAAGGAACAAAAAAACTTGTCCTATTTTAACAGGATTTCTGATCATTTACCTCACTCCTAATTGAAACCTATCTTAACTGGGGACTCTTTTTCTGCTCTGTTGGTAGACAGTGGGAAAGCGGTAGTCTGTTGTTAGATCTGTACTAATCTATACTAATATTTGTTCATTTTTAAAAGATATTTTTGATGGATCAAGAGTATGTAGTCATTGGCCCTGGCTTTTGTCCCATCCCTTTGATTTTGCTCAGTCTATCAAGAGAGCAAATGTAATAGGAAGGACTACTTCCTAATGATAAAAGAATATTGGTAAATTTTCTTAAAAGATTTTATTTTTTTGAGAGAAAGTGTGAGTGAGAGAGAGTGAGAGCTCAAGTGGGGGGAGGGGCAGAGGGAGAGGAAAAAGCAGACCCCATGCTGAGCAGGGAACCTGACATGGGGCTCCATCTGAGGACCCCGGGATCATGACCTGAGCCAGGACTCTGAAATCATGACCTAAGTCGAAGGCAAAGGCTTTAACCCACTGAGCCCCGCAGGTACCCCTGGTAAAACATTTTTGAAAAATCATTACTCACAGCAGGAGACCGACCGAGATCATTGACATTGAGCAAGAATTCATTTAATCATAGTAGATATCTCTCAGTTATCTCTTCATTAAATACTTTCTTGAGTGTCGATATGTGCCAGATACGATGTTAGCTCTACCTGAGGATATAGTGGTGAACGAGGTCAGATGTGATGTCTGATCTATGAGCTTACAGGTGAGGCACTGAAGTAACTGCTGAAAGCGAAATTACAAGATGCTCCAGGAGAACCTAACTTTGCATAGACGGTTGAGAGCTTCTTCCTGGATATGGGTAAGAGTGAAGCAGGTAAAAATGAAGTGGAAGAACGTAGGATTCTTTTGGAACACTACGGAGTCTTCCTTTTTCTGCCTTAAGACACACACACACACACACACACACACACACCAGTGCTATAAGAATTTTAAATTAAGGATGTGTGTTTCTGGAGAGACCCAGTGATCTGGGACTAATTATACTTCATTAACTGAATGTTCCTGGGTTAATTGCTAGTAAGTGAGCTGAAACAGGCTATTGTGAGTCTTGACCGTAAGTCTCAACTGTATGGTCTCCCAAACAGGGACAATGACACAGGCTGTCTATTTGGAGAGCAGCTTTACTTTTCTCTCTTTCTGGTCTGTCACTTGATCCCCAGAACCACAAACTCCCGTGTGGCTGGTCGATCGCCCCGGAGGGCAGTCAGCAGTGGAGCTCTCAGTGTCCCATTTATAGTCTATCTCATTCCAGGCCTCCATCGAAAGGGATTTTGCTAATCTTAGAAACAACCAGAAACATTTTCATTTAACTAGAATGAGTTCCCTTTTAACTGTTTAGTAGACAGTAAAGAATAATTTGCTTCCAAGTCTGAGAGACCCTTACTTTTTCCTTTAAAAGAAATTCATGGATTCTATTCACGGAAAACCAGCAAGTGCCCATTTCTGTCCAGCTGCTTTTCTAGGTCTTAATTACCATCTCTGACAATGAAAAACAACTTCAGGTTTTTCTCAGGAATAAGGACAAAGAGAAACAGTTATCTCAGAGGCCAGGAATCCTGAACCTGGACAGAGCCTTTGCTCGTTCATGTAGGGGATTTAAACAGTTCCCAAATAACTAACCTAAAAGGCATCCTGAGCTACTCGAGCCCTCTTGAGAAGAAGCTACAAAGTCAAGGCCGGTCGGACAGGAAGCTGCGGCAGCACTCGGTGCTCCGGGCCGCGGTGTCAGGGACGGGGGCTCTGCTGCTTCTCAAGCAGCGCCCGGCGCGGTCCCCGCCGACGGCCCGCAGTGTGGCGGGCGCGGAGTCGGCTACTTAGAGTGACAAGGGCACGGTGCCCCCCTTCCAGACGCCGCGTGTCTCGCTCCCAGCTCCGCGGGCTGTGACGGACGCAGAGAGGCCACCGGCCGGGGAAACGTCCCGCTTTTCCACAGAAGCAGCTTTCTCCTCTCGGCCCAGAAGTCAGTTATGCCTCACTGTGTCCCACGCAGCAGGTCCCCCTCCCCGCCCTGTCCCGCTCTCCCCTGCGCTTCCCCTGCCCTTCCGGACGCTGCCAGCCTTTCCCGAGTGCCCTAGACCCATGCAGATCCGGGGCTGAAAGGGACCTCAGAGGTCACCCGTGCAGCCCGCCTGGCCCCGCCTGGCCCGTGCTGAGACTCGCGTCCTCCCGGGGCACCGACCTGCGGCTTCGTGAAACTAATGCCTGTTATTCTCCCTGCTCTCTCCTTTGTCCCCACAGCGCCATGGCTACTTATTCTGCCACATGTGCCAACACTAGCCCTGCACAGGGCATCCACATGGCCAACAGCATTGCCAACCTGAGACTGAAGGCCAAGGAATATAGTTTACAGAGGAACCAGGTGCCAACAGTCAACTGAGGAGAAAAAAGCCATTAAACAGGCCTACGAAGAAATCAAACACCATAAGACACCTTTCCTGCTCTGTCATTTCTTCATCTGTTGGGGAAAAAATAAATAAATAAATAAAACAAACAAACAAACAAAAAAACCTGAACTCAAACATTGGGACCATGGCAGAGAAAAGCCGGAGAGGAGCAAAATGAAAATTAGTTCACCAATGTTTCTCCTCCCTCCGGGGTACCACCACCACCACGTGCTTCTGCGTGTGTTGATTTTGTTTTTCCTTCTCCTCGTGTGCTTTGCTTTAATATACTCCAAGCTTCTTCAGTTAGGTTCAGCCCACCCACCCCCATGGCCGTATGGGTTTCAAAACAAAACAAAAAAACTACAGCAGCCAAAGAAACCACATATACATTCAGAGACATTGTCTAGCATCTCCTCGGTGACCTGTTTGAACCTCAGTGCCTTGCCTCTATCCTTCTTCCCAGTTCTCTGTATAAAAGCTCTAGGAGCTTCTGAGAAGCCAAAGTCTCTCTGAAAAATCTGTGCCAGACACAATTTCCTGTCTTGTGGTCTCCATGTCTGTCGGTGGTAAGGTCTTTCCATCAGCTACTGTTCAGAAAGCAATTATGTACAACATCTGGTCACTGGCTTGTGTCTGGCTAATTCTGAGCTCTAAGCTGTAGATCGAAGCTCTCCTTATCAGCTAGAGGTTTAAGCTCTAAGCTGTAGATGACGATATCGCCATCACCACCACCCCTCACACCCCATCCAGGCAATCAGCCATCATAAGTCAAAGGTATTTGTTGTTTTTGAATGATTTGTTGTCATGGGCTTGACATTCGAGAGGGAGAGAGATTTCTTTAGGAAAACAAAGACTGAGTTGTGAAAGGCATGGCCTACATCTCTTTAGTGCCTTAAGGATAGTCAGATGCACACTTATATATATACTGTATATATTTATATATTTTATGTATATATATCTAAAATATTCTTGCAAGCTTGAGTTTGCAGTTTCTCGAACACTACCAAAAGCAAATCTCACATCATCACCACTGTCCTTAATCTCTACAGTAATGAGATGTTTTGGGGGATCTCGTTTCCTTTCTTTCTTGACACAAAATTCTCATCAAGGCCACAGAGCACTTCACAGGGCATCTGTTTCAGAACAGGTCTCATTTTCACATTTGAGCTTTGAATAAATTAGAGCCTATTCGAGGCTATAAAAATGTTCTTGAGTTTGGAGACAGCTCTGGTGGAACAGGAGTATATCCTGATATGTCACGGGGATTACATTTAGAGGAGGGAAAGCCATGTTGCCATCTGCCCCTTCTCCACTCAACAGGAATCTGAAAGACACATGTTTGAATGGAATCCTTAATGTCTTGTCTAAATTCCAAAAATTCAAAAGGCGACTGTGGGCTATTCTTTTACTAATATTTTGAAATAAAGTTTAGTGCCTAGGGCTGCGAGCCAGGACTGACCTGTCTTTGTTTCTTTCTTTTTGTCTCCAGCTGTGCTTTTGTAACTTGTCGGGTGGACAAGACCAAACCACACCACCATGCTGTGCCTCAGTTTACCTTTTTGTAAAATGGGTTTAACAATACTTACCTACCTCACAGGGGTGTTGTGAGGCTCTATTCATTTGCTCCTTCATTCTTTGCTGTGTTCTCTGCTTGTGCAGCACTTGGTAGCCATGGGAGGAAAGGGACTACAAAAGTATACAATGTTAATGGAAGGATAAGGTACCTGGAAGCCTTGTTTTCTAGCAAGGAAATGCTACCTTGCTGTAAATATAGCCTTCCTATAGCATTGTATTTGGAAATGAGAAATAGGTTTATATTTACAGACCTCTCAAAAATCATATCACTTGACCAAAGAATAATTTAAGATACACAGAACAGACATATTTTTGACATATTTTTATCCTGACCAGGTTGGTTCTAATACCTTTAGTTATCAGTAATTAAAAAGCTCTAGATTGGTTTTGGCCAAATATGCCAACTCTGAGTGACAGGCATGGACTGCTGAGTTTAAGATGCACTTTCAGCACACACTTGTTCCCCCCTCGGCCTAGCAAGTTGAACCAATGGTGGAACTTTTTCAGCCAAACAGCCACCAATAGGAAAACGTATTTTAAATGTTAAATCTATACTTCTTTTAGTAACAAGAAGAAAGCCCATCTTGTGCATTTTGCTTCCATCCACTGATTCCCTCTTCTTTTAGCGTATTATTAAAATATTTCTTACTGATGTTTCACGTGGGCTGGCTGAACACCACATATTACTTGCTTCCTAAGGATTCCCTATACTAATTCTTTGGTCCCACTAGCTGCTGCAGATTATCAAGATTCAAAGGAACAGTGTAGACTAACAGACGAAAACATTCTTTGTGAAATGAGTGCAATCCAAGAAATTAGTGAACATTTGGAGGTTGGACTTTGGGCTACAGTGCAGGGAACAACTCATACAAGACAAGGTGTTGCTAGGAAAGGGGAATTTTTGAAGAGGGAGGAAAGGAATAGAAGGTCATGTGAAACAAAGTCATTTGAAGCTTTCGTCCTGACATCCGTTTTCAGTAGTGAACAGAAAAGCCTGAACCCAAAACCCAAACGCTATGTGAAACTGGGCAGTTTTGCCACCAGTGCCTGGGAAGCAATGACTGGGAAATCAGAGAGTAGCCAGTGCTGGTCAGCCATAGGAATCTTCATTGCTAGTGACTCAACACCACAAACATTTATTATCTAAGCACCTGATCAAGAAGTATACACATGAGACAAGCACTCAGTATTGTTCATTTATTATTGATTTTTTTTTTTTTAAGTAGAAGTTTGATATATGATTTAGAGGAGTAGCCTTTTGGCTTCCAAGCCAGGTCTCAACAGAGGGCCTCAGGCCAACAAAGTTCCAAGGCGTCCTCCCTGCTCCTCACCATCATTATACCCAGATGCAGATGAAAACATGCCAACTGTCTGTGTCCCCAGTCCCTTCCCAAACAAGATGCTGATCTGTAGGACACTTGGCAGGTTAAGTCAAACCAGAAGAGGTGATTGAATAAAAAAGGGAATGACACTTAGGGTATAAAGATCTCATAATAAATGTAATATGTAAATTATATCTTGCTTTATGATGTAAAATATACATTGTTTGCGCTAGAATAGAAATGATTCCTTTTCAATAAAAAGAAGAAGGATACTACTATGCGGTCTTTTGTTATATACATTTGAGTCTGCTGATTCTTTTCTCTTTGGACTTCAAAAATAAGTCTGCTAGGACCTAAGGGTACTTGCCGGGAAGAGCGAAGGTAAGAGGGATTTGTGAACAGAACTTTCATTGGAGTGTGGTAGCACTTCTTAAAAATGCAAATAGTCTATTCCTCAAAAGCAAAGACAATGGTGGGAGGGAGAGGGGATATTTATTGGCATAATGCGTAAAGGGACACTTTTATGAGAATTTAGTTAATTTTCACCCATTTCTTTAGAATCCATAATACCAGCTCTATATGACAAAACAGACAAAATAGCACACACATTTATTTTAGAATAAAGAAGTAAAAGAGTAAAATTTAAGCACCTACTGTGTTTAGCACTGGGTGTGTGGTATGGGGGTGGGGATAGAAAACCAGACTGGGAGGCATATATTCTGTTTTCATATAGATTAAGATCCGATTTAAAAGGGAAGTCCGTGATGAACCAACGTATGCAACAGTCAAGACAACAAGTGAAGGTGTCAAACGAATAGAGTAGACGAGAGTCCAGAAGGAAGAAAGAAACACTGAGCTGAAGTGAGAGAGGGTTTCACGGAAGAACTGGGGCTCGTTTAATCATCTAGGACTAGGAGGACAGGAGGTGTTGCCTTCAAGTCAGAGAACAGAAAACGGATGAATGTGGGGACACAGGAAGGAGGAATTTGTGTTCGGGGACCATGACAATATGGGCCCAGATGGAATGGAGGGCTTGTTTTGAGTCCCCGTGGAGGAAAACACTGCAGATTGAAACTGAGCCTTCATCTTGCAGAGTATGGTGTGTCGGGACAGAGGAGTTTGGAATTTTGCTCAGGCCATAGAAATCCACTAAAAGTTATTAAGTAGGAGAAAAGTCATGCAAAAAATACTACGACGGCGGGATTGCTGTGGTAAAAGAATGAAGAGAAGCAACTAGAAGCAGAACAGGTAGAAGGGGGACAAAAGGCAAAGGTTGAAGAGGGAACATCCTGCAACGAAAGAATCAACAAGACTTTATGGCAGGAAAAAGAGAATAGAGTCTAAGGTAATAATAAATTAAAAAGTGGGAACTAGGAGAAGGGATCACAGACAAAAACTGACAAAAACCAACAGAAACGGGAGACCCTGTGAAAGAAGGCAGTAATTGGAGTTTTAAGTACATTAACTGAATTTGAAAACAACAAAATTTAAGTTAAGATATGAAAGCTTGGCTTGAAACCAAGGTCAAGGATGGAGATAGAACTTTGGGATTCATCATTAAGGAGGTGATACCTTGAGGTACGAGAATGAATGAGTTTTTCGAGAGGAGAGAGCGTCCTTGTGCTTCCTCTGGAAACGCAGTGGACCCTTGAACAACACACTTTTGAACTGCCCAGGTTCACACCAATGTGGATTTTTTACAGCACAGTACTGTAGGTATATTTTCTCTTCCTTATGATTTTCTTTCTTTAAAAGACTTCATTTATTTGAGAAAGAGACAGAGAGCACAAGGAGGGGGGATAAGGGATAGAGGGAGAAGGAGACAGACTCCCCACTAGCAGGGAGCCCAATGCAGGGTTCAGTCCCAGGACCCTGAGATCGTGACCTGAGCCAAAGCCGACCCTTAACCAACCGAGCCACCCAGGTGGCCCTTTATGATTTTCGTAATAACATTTTCTTCTGTCTAGCTTACTGTATTATAAAGATACGGCATCTAATACATGTACAAAATTTGTGTGGGAAGACTTTTTGTGCCCTTGGTAAGGCTTCTGGTCAAGAGCAGGTGTTAGTAGCTAAGTTTTAGGGGAGTGGAAAGTTTCACATGGATTTTTGACTGCACCAGGGATGGCACCCTGACCCCATGTGGTTCAGAGGGTCATCTGTAGTTTCAGCCCAGGGAGGAAGGTCCTACTCTGCAGAACACGTAGCGAGGAGACAGCTGCTGAAAGCCGTTGGAAGGAGCTGTTTGAGAAGCAGGAGGAAGACCAGCTTGTTGGCTTCCCCAGAGCTAAGGAAAGAGGAGTCTCTGAAGAGAAGACTGTTGAGTATGGTCAGATGCTGGGGAGCAGACCAGCTTCACTGGGGGTGGAGGAAAGGCCACTGGATGCGTGACTTTCTTGAGTATGTTTACTGCGGTGCTGAGGGAAGAAGACACATTTTGACCAGTCATGGTAAGAATGAGTTCCTTAAAAAATGAAAGTGGAAGCCGTGGCTCATAGACTACTTGCTCGAGACCCTTTGGCATCGAAAGTCTATGAATAAGGATTCTTTGAGCTGCAGGTGGCAACTGGTTCAAATCACAAGGGCTGTATTTAAAACCCACGGGGGTGCCCACTGGACCCAAAGTACGACTGCTGGAGCCGAGCCGCTCCTGGGGTCCCAGAGGCTGGAATGAGGCCGCACCCCTAGACAAGCCAAGGTCTGTATGCCCTGCCCCGGAGCCCTCTGGTGCTCTTCCGATGGTGTCTGGCCTCTGGGCAACGAGTCTGCAGCGCCAGCCGGATGTGTGGACCTGGAACCTACCGTCCTCACTGTAGACCACGCTTTAGGCACTTCTGACTGAGGCTCCTTGTCCCGGTAATCTGGAGCCCACTTTCAGGGCCCCATGGGCCTCTCTTACTGCGACTGCTGTTTGCGGGGGGTCAGGGTGTGTAGCCGGAGCTCGGTGAACACAATGCCGTTGCCACCCTTGTAGGTGGAGGTCTACTTTGGGTGCAGGATGGGCTGACGTGGAAAGGGAAGTGAGCGGGACACAGGGATCTGACCATCCCTGCAGTGCCATATTCTGGGAAGGAATTCCAAATAGTTCGAGAATTCTACATGTCAGCCTGAGTTTCCAGGTCAATATGGAAGTATGTTCATTAAGAGAAGAGTTTCACGTGGAGATTCACAGACCTGTACCCCTGGGGGGGAAAAAAAAATATATATATATATATATATATATATATATATATTTATAAAAAATAAAATTATAAAAAAAAAGAAGAGTTTCAGACATAATTTGTTGAATAGTTTGCTAGCTTAATTGATAACAGAAATGTCTGGATATAAACGTGGATTTTCATTTGTACTCTTGCCCAGACGGCACCCGGTGGAGGAGCACCACACACCTCTTTTAAGATCTGGCCTGGTTAGCTTTTGGTTCACTTTCTGGATATCCCATTAAACAGAAACCAATACCAGAATTCATGTTGAGATGTAATTCTTGAATGTAGATCCATCTCAGCCTCACTATTTTTTTTTTTTTTTCCTCTCTGAACAGGACTCAGAGCTCTGCTTATTCCTAAGGCCTCAGTTTACTTCTCCCATGGGACAGGCTGAGAAGAGTTTTGAAAAAAGTTAATTTGCCTCCTCTACTCAGCATCATCTCGGTATAAAGGGCTTTACAGTTGACGGGGTCCTGACACTTTGCATCGGGCTTGTGGGGGGATGGGACAGCAGGGAGGTTTGGGAAGGGGCCGAGAATGAAGACTTCCAGTCATTTCTCTAGCTCCTTTTAAGCCCCTGTAATTCCCACTGTGTCTCAAACCTTCTGACTCTGCTAGAAATGAGGGAAGTCTTACATTTTGCAGAGTTTGCTATTGTCTGACCCTTGGAAGGCTTGGAGGCCTGGCACTGGGTAAAGATCCTCCCTGGTCTACCGAGTACCTCAGGTCTCCCGGTTCTCGATTTCAGGGCCTGTAACAAACAATGCTCCGCTTTTACCCAGCAGTTTCTATGTGGTCGGGTACATTTCAGTTGCAAGTGGCAGAAACCCAGCTCAAATTAGGCGGTGATGGTTTAATCAGGGGATTTGTTACGTGGATGGGGGGTAAGTCAAAGAATGAAAGGAAGAGCTCTAGGAACTAGGGTAGCTCTGAAAACCCCAGGCAACAGAACTGAGAACTGACATCCGCAGAACTCTGTCTGCCTCTCACCTATGCGTGCGAGTTTTCTCCACATAGCAGGGAAAGCAGCTACCGCCAGATGCAGCCCTCCATCCATTTCACTTGGGAAGAAAGATCAGAGAAACAAGCTCCTGCTACGAAAATCCTGGGGGAGGACTCTACGGTCCTGATTTGTTTCGTGGACACCCATGACCCAGACATCATGTCCTGTGGGTCGAGAGGTACTGAGCACCCAGAGCAGGGCGCCTGCTGGTTTCAGGCGCTGCTTGGGTACCAACACGATTGCTCTTGTCCGCATCTCTAGCTCCGGGCACTGCTGCAGCGCTCAGTCGCCAGGCCATTTCAACTTTGGAGGCTGTATTTTAAAAATGGTAAAGCAGCAGTCAGCCTTGGACCCTGAAAAGTGACTGCAGGAAGCAAAGGTACAAACCTTGCTGGCCAGGAAGCATCTTGGAGTGTTAGATGACAGAGCAATGAAGTTCTGCTGCGTTGAACCGTTACACAACAGGGCCTATTTCTAACTGCAACCTAGCCCCGCCTAACTGGTTCACCTCCTTCCTCTTTCTCCTCTCTTTCCCTAGTTGTTCCCTCCCTCCTCCCTCCCTACCCTCTTTCCTTCCTTCCCTCCCTTCCTTTCCTTCCTTTTTTCTATACTACCTGCATTCCAAGATGTTTCTTGTATCTCATAGCCTTGTAGCTCTCCCTGACCACATATTCTAATTCTCCCACACTGGACGTTATATGGTTATCCATATAATGGATCTTGTGCCTTTTGGATTACTCCTAATAAAGTGATTAAATGTAATAGTAAATTAATACACTAAAAACATTTTCAGTAAATTAATGCCTAACACTGTGGGCTTCCTGGAAAATAACTTCCCCAAAATGTTATTCTAGTTATAAAACAGCAGCATTCCTGAAAGGAAGATAGCCAGGTCTTCTACAAATTGAAGGCATCTGAAAACTATTTCTTAGAGTCATATATTTATTTGCTTAGTGTCACTCAGTTAAGAGTAGATAAATTAAGGCCAGCAAAACTGGACAGCTAGAGAAACTCACACATGAACATGGGAAGACAGGAACAAAAATGTTCATTGCAGAATGGTTTGTAAAAACAAAATTTTAGAAATAAACGAAATGTCCATCAATGGGAGAATAAATAAGCTGTGATATATTCATATAATGGAAAACTATTCAGAAATAAAAAATGAATGAGTGAACCATGGCTACACATGTCCACCTGCATAGCTCTCAGAAACATAGCTTTGAGGGGAAAAAGTAAGTTACAGAAGACTGTGTGACACTATTTTATGAAGTTTAAAAATGCACTCTAAAATACATATTGTTTGTGAACATGAATGTATGTGGTAAAAATATAAAAAGATGCATAGGAATGAAAAGCAATTTCAGAATAATAATTTCAGAAAAAGCAACTTCTGAGTAAGGAGACAAGGGACTGAATTGGAAAGGGCCCCCTGGGTGCTCCGAACATAACTGAAATATCTTATTTCTTTAAAAAAATATGAGAAACAAAGAGGACAAGTATTAAAGTTTGATGAAAGCTGTGTGGTAAGTACAGCATGTTCATGATATTGATCTCTCTACTTTTCTGTGAATATTATATTTCAAAACGTGTTAAATGTGGAAAGAAAAGAACGTGTATGTATATCTTACCGCCTCCGCAGGCGGAGATGGGAGATTGAGGTGGGTGTGTTTGTATAATCCCAGATTTTGTTGTAGCCAAGTAGAGAGGAAAGTGGTCATAGTACATTTTCTTAGAGGACTAAAAAAAAAAAAAAAATCCCACATATAACTTAACTCACCTAATCGAGCTTCGAGGTATAGAAGTGTTGATGTCTCTGAAAGATTTCTACCAAAAATATCTCCCTCGGTTTACTACTAGACCTAAATTTGTACCTTCAGAGAATGGGTTTCCAGGAGTCTCCCATGATCTGGGCTGTATGAGGTGACCCATGCCCTGAAGTTATCATTAGCCATTTTTTATCATTCCTGCATGATCTTGAAAGACTAGGACATAGTTTTTGTTTGTTTGTTTGTTTGTTTTGGGTTTTTTTTTTTAAAGATTTTATTTATTTATTTGACAGACAGAGATCACAAGTAGGCAGAGAGGCAGGCAGAGAGAGGAGGAAGCAGGCTCACCGCAGAGCAGAGAGCCCGATGTGGGGCTCAATCCCAGGACCCTGAGATCATGACCTGAGCTGAAGGCAGAGGCTTAACCCACTGAGCCACCCAGGCGCCCCTAGGACATAGTTTTAAGACACGGAATGGGGAAAAAGAGGGAAGAGGGGTGTGTGTGTGTGTGTGTGTGTGTGTGTGTGTGTGTGTGTGGTCTGAGAGTCCCACTGCAGAACAGCACACAGACAAGATCTCTCAGAGGAGAACTGAAGGGGGTACCATGATGTAGTGACACAAGCACGGGCCTTGTTTCCGGTTCCTGCTTAGTTACTAATCTGCCATGAAATCTCGGGAAGTTGCTCCTGTCCTATGTGTATTTTTCTTCTTTGTAAAGTGATGACCTGCCTCACAGATTGGGGGAAGGATTAAAGAAAACACATACACAAAGCACTGATAGCCTACTTGAATCATGTTGTGGATTTCCTTGTCTTTCTGTACAATCAAGGGACTACTCAGGTCCAGGGAAGAGAGCCCTGGGATGTCATCAGGTGGCCCAGGCTCTCTGTGTGGCACCAAAGCAGAAGAAATTCAAGGATGAGGAAAGTGTGGCAGCGAGAAACGGAGGAGGGAAAATGCAGAAAGGAAAAGAAGGAACACGTAGTTTAGAATGTGTGTGACTGCCCTGCCCTTCCCAAAAGTATACACAAGATGGTTTTCCCTTTGCCTAGATACTCTTACAGTTGAGGTATCTTGGGGCGCCTGGGTGGCTCAGTCGGTTAAGCGGTTGCTTGGACTCAGGTAGTGATCTCAGGGTCCTGGGATTGAGCCCTGCATTGGGCTCTCTAATCAGCGGGGAGCCTGCTATTCCCCCTCCTTCTGCCTGCCACTCCCCCTGCTTGTGTAGGAGCTCGCTCTCTCTGTCAAATAAATAAAGAAAGAAAATCCTTTAAAAAAAATTGAGGGGTCTTTACAGGCAATAATGTAGCAACTTCTTTCTAGATATGTCTCCTGAGGCAAGAGAAACAAAAGCAAAAATAAACTATTGGGACTTCATCAAAATAAAAACTTCTACACAACAAAGGGAACAATCAATAAAGCTGAAAGACAACCTACAGAATGGGAGAAAATGTTTGCAAATGATGTGTCTGATAAAGGGCTAATATCCAAAATATTTTTTAAAAAGTACACAACTCAACACCCAAGAAATAATAATCCAATTAAAAAATGGGCAGAAGACATGAATAGATATTTCTCCAAAGACATACAGATGACCAAAAGACACATGAAAAGATGCTCAACATCACTGATCAGCCCACACCTGTCGGAATGGCTAAAATCAACAACACAAGAAAACAGATTTTGGCAGGGATGTGGAGAAGGGGAAACCCTCTCACGCTGTTGACGGGAATGCAAACTAGTGCAGCCACTGGGAAAAAAAGTGTGGAGGTTCCACGGAAAGTTAAAAATAGAGCTACCCTACGACCCAGCATTTGTACTGCTGGGTATTTAGTCAAATACAAAAGTACTAATTCAAAGGGATACATGTAGCCTGATGGTTATAGCAACATTATCTGCAAGAGCCAAGTTATGGAAACAGCCCAAGTGTCCATCAATTGATGAATGGATGAAGAAGATGTGGTATTTATATATATATGTACACACACACGCATATATATGTATACATATGTAATTTAATATTCCGTTGTGTGTGTGTGTGTGTGTGTATATATATATATATAATGGAATGTTACCCAGCCATAAAAAAGAATGAAATCTTGACATTTGCAATGACATGAAGAGAGCTAGAGAGTATCATGTTAAGCAAAATAAATTAATCAGAGAAAGACAAATACTATATGATTTCACTAATATTGGAATTTAAGAAACGAAGCAAATGCACAAAGGACAAAAAAAAGGAGAGAGAGAGGCAAACCAAGAGACAGACTCTTAATCATAAAGGACGAACCGAGGGTCAGCAGAAGGAAGGTGAGTGGGGGTTGTGTTGGGTGGTTGGCAGGGACTGAGCGCGCACTTACTGTCATGAGCACAGGGCGACACACGGAAGTGGTGAGTCACTATGTACACCTGAAATGAATATTGCATTGTGTGTTTGTTAACTGAAATTTATTTTTTTTTAAAGATTTTATTTATTTATTTGACAGAGATATCACAAGCAGGCAGAGAGGCAGGCAGAAAGAGAGGAGGAAGCAGGCTCCCTGCTGAGCAGAGAGCCTGACGTGGGGCTCGATCCCAGGACTCCGAGATCATGACCTGAGCTGAAGGCAGCGGCCCAACCCACTGAGCCACCCAGGCGCCCCTGTTAACTGAAATTTAAATAAAAACTTTTTAAAAATTGACTTTTTTTTTGGTGTGTGGTTTTTTGTTTTTGTTCTTTGGAGTTTTTTGTGTGTTTGTTTTTGTGTTTGCCTTGAATACAAAAATGGCACTCAAAAGTTTAGAAGCCCTTTCTCCCACCCCAGTGGAAATCCTACAGATCAATGACTGAGGAGTTCCCATGAATTCCTCATTCCTCTTGGTTACACAAAGAGCTCAGACACAAAGCAGCAGGGCACAGAGCTCGTTTTTGAGGGAAGACTGTGTTTTACTTCAGTTCCTTCTCCTTACTGTCTCCTGACTGTGTGATGCTCCTTCTTCTCAGGGAGGAGGTGTTTGATGACAGTCTGCTAGAGACTTCCCTCAGCCTGGATGGCACTCCCTCTTTCTCCTGATTCCCAACCTCTCCCTTCGTGACTCCAAGCGAGTTTCAGAGTCTGTTTAGAATTTACTGTTTTTGAGTCAGCAAGGGAAAAGGCAGTCACCACGGAGGCCTAGAAATGATCGTGGAACGTCCCTCTCCCTCTCCAAGGCTCAAAAAACTGAAGTCTGGGCTGTTTCCCATACGACCTGCTGTCTCTGTCACTGGGAACCTACCTCAGGCCCTGCCCTCTCAGGAGACAATGTGCCTCTTTCCCATCTCACCCCAACATCAAATAAATGGCTAGTGGTCAGATGGGATTGCATTTGGTACAACTATACACTGTTGACAGGAGATGCATAAAACACAAGGATAATTTGAAGAGAATATAAATCAGATGAGTATTAGACCAAAGAAACTTGGCTTTTCCATATTAATAAGAGATAACATAGATGTTAAGGCAAAGAGCACCATTAGGGATAAGAAGGGCTATCACAGAATGATGAAAAGAACAATTCAACATGAAGCCGTCACAATTTTAGATAACACTTAGCAACATGTAATGATGTAGCCTTAAAATTTATAGTATATAAAATGACAGAACTCTAAAAAGAAAGGTAAAAATCTGCAATCACAATTGGAAATTTTAACATACTTCTCTCGGTAAATGATAAAGAAGATTAAAAACTAGAAAGCTTATAGAAGAGTTGAACAAGACTGCTACCAGTCTTGATCTTTATGAATATTGATAATGTAATTTTTAAATAACACAGAACTCATCATTAGACTACCTTTTTATCAGAAATTGATTACATTGATTAAATAATATCATTAACCAAAGAAATATGATGGGGAAATATCATGGACCATGTATGAAAGTCATAGACATCAGAGGTATTCCAGAAGTATAGATCCAAAAAAGCCAGGAGACACTTTAGGTAAAACCACCGACCGATTCTTACTGATTCTGCTGAAATTTTCTCTGCTAAGAGACAGTTGGTTCTAGGAGCCCAAAACAGGAAATGTTTTCTTATCCTGTCTCCAGATGCAGCCTCACCAATCTGAGTGATGTTTACTGTTGTTAAGTGATTTCTACATTTCGTTCTAAGTTTGAGTCAGATAGCTACATGAGGATAATTTTTAAATGTCGTTTTTACATGACTCTGATGTATTTTCACTGCCTGAATGGCACGGCCCCAAAATAAGCAAGGTGCCAGCTTCTGGTAGCTAGCTGGGTACACCAGGGGGACATGCCAGCTCTCAAGTTTCTTTGAGTTTCCAAGCCTTTTATGGCAAAATGCAACTCAGAAAAGAAAAAGAAACCAACATATTTTGCTGACTGGGTAGTTCTATCACATGGATTTCAGGACAAAGCCATCAGTGTTGATGAATTTCCCTAATTATGCTTTAGACCCTGACACACCATTTTGAGAGTGGCCCCACATCGTGCTGGCCAGTTTGAACTCTAAAAATTGTCCAATTGCTAAAGCAAACATGCTCAGGTTTTCCAAGGAAAATAATCTATTTTCCGATTTCCTGTGCTCCATCAGGGTGCAAAACATAAAATAAGCCAAAATTCCTCCACAGTGGGCTTGCAGTCTTAAGAAGACCATTATTTTCTACACAGAAAGTCAAATATTTTTTCCAGAACCAATTTTCTTGCTGACCACATTGAGTATTGAGAAATCAGGGAGAGCCTTCTTGGGAAAGACTGAACCAAAGGAGGAATTTGGCTTTAGAAAACAGGAAGTGGGTTTCTATTGCTGTGCGTGGCTAAGAGAGAATATGACTTCTAGACCGCATTGTCAAAGGTGTGTGAATTGTCTCTAAAGACAGTACTCCTGAGTCTGACCTAAACCAAGGCAAGTCTTACCCATCACTCCTCCTTTAAGGACAAAGCTCTAGGATAATCCTGACGGACTTTACTGCATCTTCTCTCTTTTCAAGGAAAAGGAGATCAAGTTGGGAAAGATCAGCTCAACACTTCTAAGAAGTCTTTAGTACAAACATATTTCATCCATTAGGGTAATGTTTTCCTCAGGCTTGTCCAGGAATAAATCCCAACCTTCTCCCCTTCAGATCCCAAAGACACAGCTGATTTGTTTTCAGTTGGGGCAATGAAATGTTGAAATGGGAAACACATGTCCATTTGGTCTGGAGAGGACAGGCTAGGAAGCGTCTTGTTTATGAGGCCCCCACTCAGCAATAATCTGACGGCCCCAAAAAGACCGAACAAGCAACCAGCAATTAACTCCTAAATAATAGCTCTTCCTGGGAAGACAGTGGATTTTAAGTCCGTGTAGAACCCTCATTACTAATATGAGGCTTAACGGGTTCCTTATTTAAAAACAGGAAGTGCTTTTAGAAACCTTGCTTAATTGTTGCCCTTCTCTTTCTTGGAACACAAATAACTGGACTAAGAGCTCCACCCGGATGCCTGTGACCTCGGATCCCTGCCCGTCCCAGGTAGTGCGCCACTAAAATTTCTACCGAAAGTTCTCCCAGTGTGTCGTTTACCTTTACAGTCTTTTCCAAATGCATCCCAAAGAAAATCGGCTGAGAAGTCGGGAAAATGGAAAGAAAAGTATTATCTCCTGAAGAGAATTAGACTTAGTAAGCCACGCAGAGAAGTTGCTGAGTCAAAGAAATCTCAGGAAATGGGGACCTGTCGGGGGAGGCAGTGTAAGGGCAGCATCCTCTGTACCAGGATGAGAGCGCACAGGAGGGATCACCGTCTGATCAGCCTTGTTTGTGTCCCCTGCAAGGGACAAGTGTGTTTGTGGCCCCGTGCGCTGCTGACAGAGACTCACTCCTGGAAACAGTGCAAATACAGAAAGTTTAATCATATGGAATATTTTATGCAAATTTTACAAATAGTGTTTCCAGAAACAACAAGCTGGGAGGGGAAATAGGTCCTTCCGTTGATAATTCTGACATATGATTCTGTGTACTGCTGCTGTCCTTGTTAGAAGACCTAAATGTCACATTACTTAAGTAATTCCCAATAGTGTTTTCTGGTGGTTCCTACTGTTTGACTATTTGCTATAGACTATGGTTCTTTCTGGTACCACCAAACTTAATATCTCTTATTTATTAACAATAAATATTGGTAAATTAATAATCAATAATGAATACATTTATTAAACGAACACTTTTTAGAGATCCACGATGAGTAAAGAGTGTAAAGAATGTTGGATTTTAAGAATAACTTACGACTATCAGAATTCCCAGGAATTCCGATTTCTTATTCCCAAATCCCTAAGATTAACATCTGTTGGGAAGGTAGGCCACTGGCCATGGATAAATTTAGGAAGAAATCACATCTAGAATGGAATCCTGGGGTTCTGGTGTTCAACGCTCTAGCAAAGAATGGTGAAAATGTTATGAATTTGGGAACTGGAAAAGTTGGATGTAAACCTTCCTGCAGAAACTTGCCCTGCCGGCAGTCCCAGGGTAGGCCACTTGGCAATAGAGATAAACTAATACTTTACTGGAATGTCGATAAGATCATATAAAATTAGGAATTCCACTTTGCGCTTTTAAAAGAACTATAGATAAATAAAGGCTGTAAATTTGGGCAATTGTCCCTAGTGATCTTTGCTAAAATTTTGCATGCACATGCATAAAGCTGGGAAGGGCAAAAATGGGTGGAAAGCTGACTGGAAATTGGTAGAAGCAGCTTTGTGTCTAGCTCCAAGTTCTCTGGCCCTCGTAAGGCGTCTTCTCCCTCTGCAAAATAGGGTCAGGAAAGGCTGTGGTAAGCGGCTGCTGACGGACTATGAGATCCTGGTGATTCCTGGAGACGGCCTCCAGCCAGGCTCCAGGTTCAGCAGACTTTCCTTCTCACTACTGGAAAATCTTGTACCAGATGAGCAGGAAAGCACAAAAAAGGGATCAGCCAAAACAGAAAATCAAAGGTCAGATGTGACCCAAGGATGCTACCCAAATAGTGGGGCCTTAGGACGACGTAACCATCCAGCATTTCCACTGCTTCCAAACTTCTGTCACGTGAACACCATTTTATGCTTTCTACAACATCTGCATACCATCCCTACTCTTATTTACTTAATATTTTTCTTTAATTCGATCCATTTTTTAACTGAGCCTTGTCCCAAACAATAATAAACATGAAGTTATTGATTGATGTGCAAATTGTATTTCCCTAAAGCATACTTGCATAACTACTACATGCATCATAACACGTGGGTACATAACCACCACACTACACAAGTGTCCATCCACACACCGTCTAAAATCAGCTTGTCTGGGGCGCCTGGGTGGCTCAGTGGTTAAGCCTCTGCCTTCGGCTCAGGTCATGATCTCAGGGTCCTGGGATCGAGCCCCACATCGGGCTCTCTGCTTCACGGGGAGCCTGCTTCCTCCTCTCCCTCTGCCTGCCTCTCTGCCTATTTGTGATCTCTGTCAAATAAATAAATAAAATCTTTAAAGATAAAATAAAATAAAATCAGCTTGTCTACCACTGAGCCATACTTTGGGAAAGAGTCATAAAGACTACTTCGCCCAGTTTACGAACGAAACCTGGAGGAAAGCACCTATCTTCAGCGAGTGAAGGGAACCCCTCTGGGCAGACACACAGGCCATGCTCAGAAGGGCCCATGCTTGGCTTAATGCTCTGCTCTCACCTTCTTGGAATTCTTAATTTTTAAACAAGAAGCCTCACATTTTTGTTTTGCACCAGGTACTGCAAATCATAGAGCCGGCTCCAAAGGGACAGAGGAATATGAAAGGGTTGGCGTCAGAGCATGGCTCAGTTGTGACCCTGAAATTCACTTTTCATCAACAATTTTTTGCAATGAATCACTAAGTAGTTACTAGAAAAACCACCACCCTTAAACTATGCAAGACATCCATGGATGACAAAAATCGAAATGCTACAAATGGGGGTTTTTCGAAGGGAGGGGTGGGGGGATGGGTGAGGTTGGTAGTGGGGACTAAGGAGGGCACATATTGCGTGGAGCATGGGTGTTATGCCTAAAAAACGAATCATGGAACACTACATCTGAAATGAATGATGTACTGCATGGTGGCTAACATAATAAAAAAAAGAAAAAAAATTTTTTAAAGATGCTAGATATTTATTATCTTGCATTAGAGCTTATAGTCAGGTAGGGGGGATCAAGATGAAATTCAGTAAAAATTTGATAATCTATGATTAAGAGCTAAACTCTATGTTGTGGATAATTACAATGGTACTTTGGAAAAGAAAGACATCTCTGAGGAGGTCATCACGGAGAAGATGTGAAAGGGAAAGGTCTGAGCCATTTGACATCACACAGATCTGTTTTTAGAAATGTCTGTGTCAGGGCACCTGGGTGGCTCAGTGGGTTAAGCCTCTGCCTTCGGCTCAGGTCACGATCCCAGAGTCCTGGGATCAAGCCCTGCATCCGGCTCTCTGCTCAGCCGGGAGCGTGCTTCCCCCTCTCTCTCTCTGCCTGCCTCTCTGCCTACTTGTAATCTCTGTCTGTCAAATAAATAAATAAATAAAATCTTTAAAGAAAAAGAAAAAGAAATGTCTGTGTCGGCCCTCTCATATAAAACCCTTCACAGTCTAGACTCAGCCTTTCTTCCCGGTTTCTTCTCTGACCAGTTTCCCCAAATACAGACTTGTCTCTAAAATTTATAAAGCCCAGGTCAAGGGCATCCGTGGAGGCTCACATCGCGTGCAATTAGGTGTTCCAAGTTATCAGGCAAGGTAACGGTCTGTGAAATAATGCACGACACTGGTATCCGACCTTCATGGCAATCTGCCGGCTGGCTTCCAAATTACATTTCCTGGACCCTTGGGAGTCCCACTCTGAAGTGGGGTGGGGAGGGGAGAGCTGGCCCCCAGCCCCTGCGGCAGCCCGCGCCCCTTCTCTTACTGCATCCCGCCCCGCCGCAGTGCGAGTGACCGCACCGTGCGGCGCCGACTCAGTGCGCATCCCGCTTGTCCACGCGCTCCCCGGTAGCTGCCCTCCGGCCTCATCTCCGCGATGGCATGCTTTGCCTTTGGAAGGGTAGATTTGGGGGAGAGGACCTTGCAAGCTCTCCACTAGGCTGGGGGGCCGTTTGGACAGGGGATTTTGGATCCTAAGAAAGCAGACTGTGGTCTGCGAAAGACAAAGGTAGGGTGGCGGGGAGGGGGTGAGCGTGGGCTCCGGGTGAGCGTGTCCTCTCGCTCACGCGCTCCTTGGTTCATGGAAGGTGGACAGCTGGAGGCGGACCGCAGCCTGGTCCTCGGATGCACAGGACCTCGAGAAGGTACAGCCAATGTACCTCATGTTCTACGCCCCCTCCTGAGGGGTCATTTGCCCTGAAAAGCATTTTTTTAAGTATCTCTTTTGTCTTTAGGTACATCACTCTGCCTTTCTTTTTCAGCTGGAGCACCTATGTCTGCTCTGCTGAGGTAGGATAAGACCTTGTTCAAAGGTCTCATCTTTGAAGCGTTGCAAACTTTCAGGCAGAGGTAGTCCATTTCCGCTTTGCTTCCCCTTGGCATTTTGTTTATGTCTCTGGGACAGATTTTATTACCTCGCATTATAATTACTGTCTTCCTCTGTTGGACTGGAAGTGCTTTGTATATGTTTGGTCCCTTGTACAAAAACAGTGACAGGTGACACATAGTTTTCCCTCTAAGAAAGGTATTTACTGAGGGAATGAATGAATGAGACGCTCCTGTGGGCCCAAGTGTGCCATGTTACCCAAGAGTTTATTTATCTTGGGGCATCACCAGTCTCTACGAGTCTGTGTGAGTCTACGCACCAGCCTGCTGAGAACTGGAAACGCTCAGTCATCCAATGTTCGGTGCCACGTGGATGAGTCCTCAGATGATTGACTGAATTTTTCAGTTTTCATCAGAATGATTGGCATGGGGTGTGCACGGCCTTGTGTTACCCGTCCTTGTACCCCCACCACACTGTGTTCTCCAAGTTACTCTTGCAGACTCGAGGGCTCAGCCGGCTGGTAATGGGATGCAGCCTTCCTCATCACACGCTGCCCTTGCGAAAGCTGACAAGTTCAGTGCCAAAGGTGATTCCAGTCCATCAGTCCTCATTGTCATTAGCAAGTAGCATTTATTAGGCACCCACATGTGCAAAACATATTTTCAAATGAAAGACATCATGACAAACATTAGCTGATGAGATTTTTTTTTTTTTTTTAAGCCGTGGAATCAACTTTCCTGCCGCCTACCAAGCTGTTTTATGAGAATTCTGCCAAAAGGGAGTTGAAAGCATATACTACATTTTGGTTATTGAGGTTTCCCGCACTTCATGGAAGTCCTCTGTTTCCCCAATTGCCTGCCTCTTGTTATGCCTTTTCCTTGCCTTTTATCCCAAACTCCGGTCACTGAGCGTGCTTGTTTGTTAGTGTCTGCTGCCCGGCAGGGCTCGCTGGGATCGAGTGGAAACAAGGCACGTGGGGAACCAGCAGCCCCAGCTCCCGCTTGCCTGTGTCACTGGTGATTGGAAGAAAATCACTGACCTTCAATGCCTGTTGCAGAGCTGCTGGGAGAATGAATGAGTCATGCCTGAGGAAAAACACTTTGAAAACTCTTCAGGAATACAAAAGCAGTAGGGCTGTGTTGTTATCTGCCTTAGGTACACCTTTCCATGTGACTTGGGGTGCTGGTTCTCTTCTGAAACCATCGGCCATGGTGTCTGAGCCACTGTGCTCTAGGGTGTCCAAACGCAACAACAGAATAATGTAGTCAGTAAGAGCTGAATGGTGATTGTGAGGGTAGAAAACAGGATACCCTTAATCTCTGGACACAGACTGAGGGCTGCTGGGGCTTGGGGGGAGGGACGGGGTGTCTGGGTGATGGACTGGGAGGGTCTGTGCTATGGTGCGTGCTGTGAACTGTGTGAGCCTGACGATTCACAGACCCGCACCCCGAAACCAGTAATACTTTGTATGTTGATAAAAACAAAATCAATAGTATATTAAAAAAAGAAGAAGAAGAAAACAGGATCATCTTTTAAGCACAGATGGGAAGTTAGAGACTCAACCTTTTCCATAGGTTTCTGAGGAGATTCCAGGACTTCTGATGCAGATTCCAAAGCTCCGTGCCACGTGCTCCTTCCAGATTCCAGCCGTTTGCTCTGTCCTCCCCCAGCCATAGCTTTCCCTTAGGGGTTTTTCAAACATGAGACCTAATTTTTCATGTGCTTTTATGTGGCTCTCATGATGGAAAAGCTGCAGAGCATCAAAGAATCAGCTTAAGCCGGTGCATCCGAGTGGGTCTATCCCACGCGCTGGCCGTGGGGTCGCTCCGATGGAGCGGGCCAAGCGCCGCTCTCCCGTGTGGTGCTGCGATGAAAGGGGCCGGCCAGCAAACACAGGATGGCTCTTCTTTGAAGCAGTGGCAAGGGTACATGTGCCCTACGGATTTTTTCTGAACCCACATATTTGGCCAGCTGGTTTCCTCGCCTTCCGGAGAAATCTGACAACACAGACTTTTTTTTTTAAAAGATTGTATTTATTTATTTGACACAGAGAGAGATCACAAGTAGGCAGAGAGACAGGCAGAGAGAGAGGAGGAAGCAGGCTCCCCGCTGAGCAGAGAGCCCGATGTGGGGCTCGATCCCAGGACCCTGAGATCATGACCTGAGCCACAGGCAGAGGCTCAACCCACTGAGCCACCCAGGCACCCCCCCCACCATTTTTTTTTTTTTTTTTAAAACAGACTTTATAAAGCCCTACATCAGGGGAAAGATATAAGCATTTAGAAGAGAACGGACAGGTAAGATGCAGAAAAGATACTTCTTAGTTGAGAACTGGTCAGAGGAAGGCCGAGGTGCTGAAGGACGCAGCTATTTTAATTGCACAACAATACCACACGGTGGCTCCAGAAAGAACTGCACAAGAGGGCAGAGTGTCTAAAACCAGTTTCCATCCCACAGTACCTTTCTCTGAGGCATTGGGAGAATTTCACAAAAACAAGTGCCGTTCAAAATAGAAACTGTGCTGAAGATTTGAAACAGCTTCTTAAATATTGCAAAGAAATATTTTAAACTGTTATATTTTATCGGACCTTCTCCGATGGTCCCCAGGTGGATGGGGCCCTCGCAGCCCCCAGTGTGTCTGGTAATTGCCCACTTTACCTGTCTTGCTGGCCCAGTGGGTGGTATATCCTCTGAAGGACAGGCTAATGTGCTGGAAAGATCTGTGAGCCAGCTGCCTTTGCCCGGGTTTAGCGGGAAATCATGTACATATTAGACTCAGTTTCCCAACCAGAAAAGTGGGGATCAAAATAAGTACTTCAGAGCACCACTACCAGGAAGTTAAGGTCAAGGGCAAACAGTGCCTACTGTAAGCAGGTACTTAATCCACAGTTGTTGAATGAAGAGAAGATACGTCTGCAGAACACCTGCATGCACTTTTCAGTTTGAAATCTGTGACTTCAGGGTGTTTTCAAAAATGCAATTTAAAGAGAGCTAGTAAGATAAAATTCCTTCTTTTTATACCCTTTTTGTCCTGTCTTTTGCTCTTCTCTCTCAACACTTTTTTTTTAAAAGATTATTTATTTATTTATTTATTTGACAGACAGAGATCACAAGTAGGCAGAGAGGCAGGCAGAGAGAGAGGAGGAAGCAGGCTCCCCGCTGAGCAGAGAGCCCGATGTGGGGCTCAATCCCAGGACACTGGGATCATGACCCCAGCCAAAGGCAGAGACTTAACCCACTGAGCCACCCAGGCGCCCCACTCTCAACACCTCTTCAGGAAGAATCTCCTTATACTGGGCCTACATAACTCTTCTAACCTGTGTTTTTGCTCTTTCATCTTCCTACACAGGCAAATATGCTCATTGATTCATGACTTTAAAAACGTTCTCTTGACCTGCAACTCCACCAAACCGATCTTTCACCTTTCTCCATTTTACTATCAAAATTCTCAAATTAACTTTCTTCTTCCATCTCTTTACTGTGAAGACATACTACAAACTTCAAAACTACTTTATTACTCACTATACCACAGAAACTATACTCCTGAATATCTCCAATGACTCTGTAATCACTAGCTTTCATGGACTTTCAAAATCTTATTATTATATTATTTTTTAACCTTGGTAGGAATAAAGATTTTATGTTCTAGATCCAGAGTCACAGCTTATTTGTTTTAAGATATCAAATGAATCCACTAAGATATTAAATTTGGGTCTTTAGACCCAAATTTCTAATACATATATACTTTTCCAACTTGTGAAAATACAGTGAAATAGGGGTATATGAACATTCTTTGAAAATGGTAAAGTATTGTACTCATATTAAGAATTATTCATGAGAAAATTATTCACAATAATTAGTAATCATTCACAAGAAAAAGATCTGGAAAAAACAAAAATACATGGAGGTTAAATAATATGGTACAAGACAATTAATGAATCAACCAAGAAATCAAAGATGAAATCAAAGCATACATGAAGACAAATGAAAATGAAGACACAATGGTCCAAAATCTTTGGGATGAAGCAAAATCTGATCTAGGAGGGGAGTTTAGAGCAATAAATGCCTACCTCAGGAAACAAGAAAAATCTCAAACAAAAACAAAAACAAAAACAAAAACAACCTCCCCCCAAAAAACAAACCTTATAACTAAAAGAGCCAGACACACAGAGTGTACTCAAATGAACAAAATCATAAATGAAAGAGAATAACTCACACTACAGAAATATAAAGGATTATAAGAGAATATTATGAAAAAGTATATGTCAACAAATTAGACAACCTACAAGAAATGGATAAATTCCTAGAAATATATAAACTTCAAAACTGAGTCAGGAAGAAATAGAAAATTTGAACACACCAATTACCAGCAATGAAAATGAATAAAAAAATAAAAAAAGTCCCAACAAACAAAAGTCCAGGACCAGACAGCTTCACAGGTGAATTCTATCAAACATTTAAAGAAGTTAATACCTTTTCTACTCAAACTATTTCAAAAAAATAGAAGAGGAGGGAAAGCTTCCAAACCCATTCTGTGAAGCCAGCATTGCCCTGAACAATACTGGATAAAGTTTACTGATAATGTTCAATAAAAAGAGAACTATAGGCCAATATCTCTGATGAACAGAGATGCAAAAATCCTCAACAAAATATTAGCAAACCAAATCTATCAATACATTAAAAAATCATTCACTATGATCAAGTGGGATTCATTTCAGTGGATACAGGGTGATTAAATATTTGCAAATCAATCAGCATGATACACGACATCAGTAAGAAAAACAATAGGAACCATATGATCATCTCAGTAGATGCAGAAAAAGTATTTAGCAAAGTGCAACATCCATTCATGATAAAAGCCCTCGACAAAGTAGGTTTAAAGGGAACATACTTCAACATAATAAAGGTCATTTATGAAAAACCCGCAGCGAACATCATACCCCACAGGGAAAAACTGAGAGCTTTTCCCCTAAGGCCAAGAACAAGACCAAGATGTACATTCTGAACACTTTTATTCATCCCAGTTCTGAAAATCCTAGCCATGGCTATCAGACAACAAAAAGTAATAAAATGCATCCAGATTGGTCAGGAAAAAGTAAAACTTTCACTATTTGCAAATGATATGATATATAGAAAACTCTCAAGACTCCGCCAAAAGACTACTAGGACTGATAAATTATTCATTAAAGTTGAAGGATACAAAATCAAAACACAAAAATCCATTGCATTTCTATACAACGATAATGAAGCAGCAGAAAGACAAATGAAGAAAACAATCCCACTTCCAATTCCACCCAAAATAATAAAATACCTAAGAGTAAACTTAACCAAGGAAATGAAAGACCTGTACTCTGAAAAATACAAAACACTAATGAAAGAAACTGAAGGTAACACAGATAAATGGAAAGATATACCATGCTCATGGATTGGAAGAATCAATATTGTTAAAATGTTCATACTACCCAAAGAATTTACAGATTTAATGCAATCCCTATCAAATCACCAACAACTTTCTCCACAGAACTAGAACAAAAATGTTAACATGTGACAGAACCACAAAAGACCCTCAGAAGCCAAAGCTATCTTGAAAGAAGAACAAAGCCGGAGGGGCACCTGTATTGTTCAGTCAGTTGAACATCTGACTCTTGATTTTTGGCCCACCTCAGACTTCATGCTTCTCTCTATCTGTCTCCCTCTCCCTGTACCCCTTCCCTTGGTTCATGCATGCTTTCTCTCTAAAATAAATAAATGTGGGGCGCCTGAGTGGCTCAGTGGGTTAAGGCCTCTGCCTTCTGCTCGGGTCATGATCCCAGGGTCCTGGGATCGAGCCCCACATCGGGCTCTCTGCTCAGCGTGGAGCCTGCTTCCTCCTCTCTCTCTCTCTGCCTGCCTCTCCACCTACTTGAGATCTGTCAAATAAATAAATAAAAATCTTAAAAAAAATAAATAAATGCATCTTAAAAAAAGAAAGAAAGAAAAGAACAAAGCTGGAGGAATCACACTCCTAGATATCACGATATACTTCAAAGCTATAATAATCAAAACAGTATGGCACTGGCACTAGATAGATGTATAGATCAATAGACCAGAATAGAGAGCCCAGAAATAAACTTATAATTACACGGTCAATTAATCTTTAGCAAAGGGGGCAAGAATATGCAATGAGAGAAAGACAGCCTCTTTAACAAACGGTGTTGTGAAAACTGGACAGCTACATACAAAAGAATGAAACTGGAATATTTTCTTACACTATACACTAAAGTAAACTCAAAATGGATTAAAGGTCTAAATGTGAGACCTGAAACCATAAAAACCTAGAATAAAGCACAGGCAGCAATTTCTCTGACATCAGCCATAGCAACATTTTTCTAGATATGTCTCCTGAGGCAAGGGAAATAAAAGGAAAAATAAACTTTTAGGACTACATCAAAATAAAAAATAAGGAAACAATCAACAAAACCAAAGGCAACATACTGAATGGAAGTGTCCATCAATAGATGAATGGATAAAGATATGATGTATGTACACACACACAAACACAGGAATATTATTCATAAAAAAGAATAAAATCTTACCATTGCAACAACATGGATAGATGGGGGATGTTATAATGGGAAGTGAAATAAGTCCATCAGTGAACACAAATATTGTACAATATCACTCAAAGGTGGAATTTAAGAAGCAAAACCAATGAACAGAGAAAAAAAGAGTCAAACCAAAAAACAGACTCTTAACTACAGAGAACAAACTGATGGTTACCAGAGGGGAAGTGGGTGGGGGATGGGTGAAATAGGTGAAGGGGATTAAGCTCCCTTATCATGATGAGCCCTGGGTGCTGAATGGAAGTGTTGAATCATTATATTGTATACCTGAAACTAATGTAACACTGTTAACTATACTGGAATTAAAATAAAAGTTTAAAAAAGAATTATTGTTCCTATTACTATTATCAGGAACACAAGATTAATTAGAAAGAGATCCTGCTCTAGGATACACTATCATCTACTGGTGAAGAAAGATCTTGTGAGATGGTTTAGAAGCAGGCAAGTGGGTGCCCAAAGAGCCAGTCTAAAAGTGTTTTGGAAACCTAGGATGTAGCATAAGTGTGACTTTTTATGGGACATTGGCGTGTTTAAGAAAAAGAAAGCATTTTCTGATTTACTAAATAGAAAATTAATTGAAGAGAAACTTTCGTAGCTTATTATAATTTAACCCAAGAGACTTGACCCCAAGGTAAGGCCCTCTGAAAGAGAGTTTTTACCCTCTGTCTACTTTTATTTTGCAGCTGTCACGGCTGTTTGTCACCCAGCTAGAATGGAATCCCTAAGGTTAGAGATTAGCTGGCCACTGAGAAGAGAGGAGTATCTTGCAGTCTGGAAAGCTGCTTAATGCTGAGGCTTGGGTGACCCACCCGTCCTCCACACAGCTCTGATGGCTATGAGTACGCATGCGCGGGGCTGGATCGCAGCCTGGGAAATGAGTACCCACGCGGGGCGCGCTCGGAGAAAGGGATACTGGTACTTCTTCATACCTAGCACGGGTACACAGAAATCAATGCCTGTCTGCGAGATTGGGAAGGTGGGTTGTAGCTTGTGGAAATATTTTGGAATTTAAGAGAGAAAACAGTATTTGGTTACAATAAAAAACATAGGTTACATATTAAAAATATGTCATTTTTGTATTTATAGACTGTGTTTATATATTAGCAATACACATTAGCAACGCGTGCTAATTAAAGTGGGCCGCTGAAGCGTCGATACTTAACCACTTCTAATCTTAGTTTTTGTTATCATCGGATTTTGAAAATAATCTGTTAAAAATAGTTTATTATTCTCAGTAGTCATCTCCTTTGCCCTTGAGTCAAATTATTCAGATTTTTATTGTGTCTTCTCACAGTGGCCAATTTTATTTGGAGGAGCAGCTCTACTTTCTACAGAAAGATGAAGGAGATATGATCAAAAGGGCACTGGATAGAGCAGGATGTCCAAGTTTCCATCCTGATGCTTGCCATGTCAGGGCTATTTTTGAACTGGATTAAATTGTCCTGCCCCCTGGACTTTAGCATTCTCATTATGGAAAGAGAACTGCTCAACCTCTAGGTTCCTGCCAGCTCTGTGATGCTCTGAGAAGAGTTTACTTTCCCTCTCACTCTTGTTCTTCTATTCCCATTGCTTTGATTCTTTCAGATAAGAATTTCGCCAGTCTTATTCATTAACTTGTTCTTTTCTTCTGTACATTTACAAAGCTCAGCTTTTTGAGGAGTAAAATTCATACAGGATGTCCCCCTCTGCCCATGTTACTGAAGTGAGTAGTCATACAAACCTGCAGTCTGGGGCAGAATTCTGGGCTGAAGATATAAATATGGGAGTCATTGGCCTACAGATTATATTTGAAGTCATGCGGCTGGGTGAGATCACCAAAAAAATCACCAAAAAATAAATGAGCATAGTTAAAGAAAAAGAGACAAAGGACTGAACCCTGGAGCTCTGCAACACTGAGTAAGGGAGACCAGGAGTAACCAACAAAAAGAAGTTGAAAGGAGCAATACAGGAAAAAATACAGGAAAGTTAATGTTTTGAAAGATGGATAAAGAAAATATATCAAGGAGAAGTGATCAACAGTGTAGAATATTGTTGATGGTGTAAGGAAGATGAAGCCTGAGAATTGACTACTGAACTTAGCCATGGGGAAGCCATTAGTAACCTTGTTTTTAATAGGGAGGAGATAATTAAAATGAGTTTCAGGCTGAAGAGAAATTGGAAGCACCAAGTATAGACAAAACTGTGCTGCAGAGGGAAGCAAAGGAATGGTGCCAGTGTTGAAAGATGTAGCAGTATCTTTCTTTTTGGTCTTCAGATGGAAGAAACAATGAGGTATTTGTATGCTGATTGGAATTGTCCTGTACAGAGGGAGAAATTGATGTTGTGGGAGAGGGGAGAACTTCTTAATGTCCTTAGGCAGGTGAGAGGGGATGGAATCTTTTCTGTGCATGTAGATAGCTTGGCTTATGTGGGAGCAAGGAGAGAGTTTATGTTTAGTAACAGGAGGAAGGAAGAGTATGTGCCTGCATATGCTGATAGGTAATCTGATGGGATGATGGGAGTCTAAAACTTCTATTTGTTTCAGTTTTCTCAGTAAAGCAGGACACAAGGTCATCAGCTGTGAATGGGTATTAGGGAGAGGGTGTTGGACATCTGAGGAGAGAAGAGAAGGTGTGTTAGATAGTCATCTACAATAGTAATGCAGTAAATGGACTAGCCCATAATTTAGCTTATGGGCTGTGGCTTTGACACAATGAGAAGGCAAGGTTATTAAGAATGTGTATAATGGGGAGATTCTAATGATTAGCTATAAATTTATGCTATGTAAGGGAAGGGTTATTCATTGTAGCAAGGTTGAAAGATGACTGAGGCTGGACTGACAATGAGAGTGAGTGGAAAAATAGGATAAGAATGAAAAAAATATGGAGATGTTGCACTTATTTGTAGTGACTTGCACTTATTTGTAGTGACAAAGTCAGAGAATGACCATGGGAGGATGTGGCTGAGGTCAGGGAGGACAATGTCATTGGAGAAGAGAAGTCAAGGACGTGGGAGGTCACTTCCATTTACCAGATGTGTGAACTTAGAGAAGGGGAGGATTGGAATAACATGCATAATAGGCCCTCAATAAGTTGACCTTGGTCTTTCTGAGCCTTTATTTTATCATCTATAAAACGAAGATATTAACCTCTTCCTGTCTCAATTTTGAAGATCGAATGGAACAATGTATTAGAAAGCATCTTGTAAATAATGCACGAGTGCACAAACATAAAGATTTTATTGCATTTGTTTTTGTTCATGGTGTGGGATAGGAATCTGGTAAAGAGCTGAAGATTTTAGATTTTAAAGGTTTAACAATATAGGATCCTAAACGACAAAGTGGCATAATCAAACACCATCAGAGAGATTACCTAATTTACACTGATGGAGATAAATTTGTAATTATTTAATAATTATCTCTCTCCTCTTGGTTTTCCAGTACAACATATACACTGTCCCCAAACATACAGATTGGATCATCTTAGTTCCCTCATGCTAGTATTCCCATTGTTCATGTGATAACATCTACATTCCTGGGTCTGTTATCCAGGAACCACCAAGAGCTGATGTCATTTTGCCTTTCTACCTCCCTATCTATCCCCTTCTGTGATTTCAGAATATCACATGTCCTTCCACTCGTCTGTGCCTTTGTCCATGCTCTTTTCTCTATAACCTATAGTGTTATTCCTCACATTGGATTCTATTGATAACATTATTTGATTCCATATGCTACCTACTCAGTAAGGCTTTTTGTAAATTTCATCTTTCTGTAGTGCTTTTATTATGCCTTTGTCCTTGAATATATTTTTGCTTGTAATTATTAATTAAACAATTAATAATTATTTATATATAAATATATACAATTATAATTTCATTTATTATCATTAATCATAATATATAATCACTGCTATATATAAATAATATATAATTAATTATAAATATATAAACACTTAATAACTGTTTAATTATATACATGATTAACATACATACATGTGTGTTCCATTGGACTGTAAGCTCCTTTAGGGCAGGAATCAGCTCTTACTTATCTTAGTAGAAATGAACAATGGATTCCATCTTCATATGCATCCATTATTTGTGCTCCATATAGATCTGTTGACTGAATAAATGGATAGAAGAATGATTGAAAGCTATTTATGTACAAAGCACCATGCTGAATGCTGTGTTAAGTATTTTTTTAAACCCAGTAAGTATATGCTCAATAAAACTTGATTTGTGTCCATGTCCCTACTTCAAAGTGCTTCCCTCCTGAATTGGAAACTGCTGGCAGAGTGAGAGCAAATGAAGTCTGACATGTCAACTAAGTAAAAGAAGGCAGCCGTAGAGTAATGGAAAGAGAACTAAACTGGGATCAGAAGCTCTGATTTCCAGGACTAGCTCATATGCTAGCTTTATGACTCTTGCCACCTTGAAACATCTCTGAACATCAATGTCCTCCTCTGTAAAATGAGGTATTTGGATTATGTGATCTCCAAAGTCCTTTCCAATGTTAACACTTCATGATTCTAAAATGTTATGAAATCATCAGCATTGCTGTCAAACCCAAAATCAGATTTTGCCAAGGAGAACCACTTGTAAATTTCTGGGTGGCTAATAACCTCGACTGGACAAAGTAACTGTTCACAAGAGAGAAAAACAAATTATAATCCTTTTTTCCATTGTCTCAGGCAAGATGATTGGTTCTGCAAATTATGCACTGTTGTGAGCTCAAAGTCCCAAAAAGCATTATGCCTCAGCTCTGGCTTAGGGGGCGTAAATAAGAGTGTATCTTCGATCTCGATGGAAACTGTGTGTCCCAGCTCTGCTTCAGAAGGCATGAATAAAGGCATATCTTCTTCAATCTAGATGGAAAATATGACATGCTTCAGGTTAGCCTCCAACCAATGTGCAGAGACTCACTTCTGGAACTATGAAAACTGGAAAGAAAAAAAAAAAAACAACCCTGCACAACTTCAACCAAATTGGAATTGATATTTGTTGCAGAGCCTGGAGAGTTGCCTCTTGGCAGAAGGAGATTTTTCCCAGTTGGTTTCAAAAGTCTGATGATCTAAAACAACAGCTGGACTTGTAACTCTTAAGAGGCCGCATCTGCCCCTGACATTTGAGAGTGACCGTGACAGCGCTGCCAGTAGGGACCTCACCACATCTCAGAAGATAGCCTTGTTCTTTTTAAAGATCATATATTGTCTTGTTTGCACATGCCTGCGATTGGAGGATCCGGGATAAACAGGGGAAACATACAGAGAAAACAAGAGTAAGGTTTTATTTGCTTAGGGCAAAAACTAAACATCTTCTAATCCAGCTCTTTAGTCCAATGACTTTGTGTTTTTTTCCGTTGCCACAAAAAAGGCAGCATGGTATAATGGAAAAACTGCAGGCTTTGGAGGCAGGTGGCCCTGGGCTTAACTAGTAGCTCCTAAAATTTATTCATAAGTGATCTTACAGAAATTGCTTAATCTCTCTCCATCTCTCTATTCATCAGCAAAACAGGAGCACTTATTTCTATCACACAGAGTTGTGAAGGTGTTTTGTGGGTAAGATGCAGTAATACTTTATATGTACCAGATTCCCAATTTGATTATAAAAGTTCTGCGATGTGGAAATGGTAGTGAGGATTACTATTTTAAAGTTTATTTAATTTTTTAGTAATCTCTGCACCCAACAAGGGCTGGACTCCGAGATCGAGTCACGTGCTCTACCAACTGAGCCAGCCAGGCGCCCTCGATATTTTAAACAACTTACAGGTGTTGTTTTAAAGTGGAGGATAGAATTTTTAATCTTTTTTTTTTAAGATTTTATTTATTTACTTGACAGACAGAGATCACAAGTAGGCCTAGAGAGAGGAGAGGAAGCAGGCTCCCTGCTGAGCAGAGAGCCGGATGGATGCGGAGGTTGATCCCAGAACTCTGAGATTATGACCTGAGCCAAAGGCAGAGGCATTAACCCACTGAGCCACCCAGGTGCCCCGAATTTTTAGTCTTATATACAGAAAAGCTAAGCAGTAATGTTGCCTACTGACTGTCAAGTGTAGGTAAGAGATTAGTTTCCATTGCCTCTTAGAAAAGCGAGTGAGCAGGGCTGGCTGCCTGGGTGTTTCCCGCGCAGTTGCAAAGGCCCTTGTACTTAGAAAAGCCCCGTGCTTGGTTTAATGCTCTGCTGTTGACACCTTGAAGTTCTTAGTAATTTTTAGACAAAGAGGCCTGCGTTTTCATTTTGCACTGGTTCCTGCAAATGACATGGTCAGTCCTGAGATTTAGAAAGGAAATTCAGTGCTGTATACATGCGTGCTCAAATTTATGGAAAAGAGTGTGCACATGTGGAGGCATTACTTTATCTTATAATAGTAACAAGTATTAGCACTTGTGCTTTGGTTTCAAAGGATGAAATTAATTCTGAGTTGGTTGTGAAGATTCTAGAGGGAATAGATCCACATTTGCATACATTATCATAGCCATGACTGGAAAGTGAATCAAAGGGTCACAAGAGAATTCAGATACAAATCCCAGTTCTGCTTGTTAACTGCGTAACTTAGGGGAAGTTATTAAATCTAACTATGCCTCAAATTATCATCTATAAAATGGGATAGTAGCAATTTTATTGGGTTGTTGTGAGGATTCAATAATTTATCACATGTAAATTAGTAAGAACACTGACACAGGGTGAGTGTTCAGTAAGTATGACCTATTATTATCATCTACAAAGTAGAACTTAACAAAGTTCCACTTTTGTTTGGAAAGAATCTGTCCCTGCTACTTCAAGGGACTCGAAAATCTTCTGGGCTAAGATAACGAAGTTAACTCTGACTTTTATTTACATTGCTTTAAGGTCAGACCCACCTGAGAAGGATGTCCATTTATTTTTTAATAAATGAAGGGAAGTATCGGTAGAGAGCTTAACAACTTGGGGATAAACGTTTGAATATAAGTCACTCGTTTGTAGGTGTCTGCGTGTAATTACCCACTTGCTCAGCAGTTATTCACTGAGTATCATATGCCGGGTTCTGTGTAAGTGGTAGTGATAAGTTGTGAAGATGTCTTCTCTCTCAAAAAAACTCATCATCTCATAGAAGATATAAGCCAGTAATCCTATTATAAGTACAGTATGAAAACTCTATGGGAAGGATAAGAACCAGGTGTATGGAATCAAAGGGAAGTAACCCCAATTATTTTCAAGGCAGTAGTGGATCAGAAAGGCCTTCAGAGATGTTGGAAGATCTAAAATGAGTCCTAAAATGTCATGGGAATGACCTATGAGAGAAGAGGGCAGGAACTATGATCAAAGTCCCAGAATTGTTTATAAAAATTGCACAAATTTCAGGTTGCTTGGATGGCTCAGTCGTTAAGCGTCTGCCTTTGGCTCTCGTCATGATCCCATAGTCCTAGAATCAAGCCCCACATTGGGCTCCTTGCTCGTCAGGAAGCCTGCTTCTCCCTCTCCCACTCCCCCTGCTTGTGTTCCCTCTCTCGCTATGTCTCTCTCTTTCAAATAAGTAAATAAAATATTTTAAATTGGGGTGCCTGAGTTGCTCAGTGGGTTAAGCCTCTGCCTTTGGCTCAGGTCATGATCTCAGGGTCCTGGGATCGAGACCCATATCGGGCTCTCTGCTTCGCGGGGAGCCTGCTTCCCCCTCTCTCTCTGCCTGCCTCTCTGCCTACTTGTGAGGTCTGTCAAATAAATAAATAAATAATAAAATCTTTTTAAAAAATTGAACAAATTCTGGTATTACTAGAATGTAGAGTACACCATGAAAGAGTAGTGAGATAAAATACTGAATGAGGAAGGGGTTATATTATTGACTTTGTAAGCCATGTTAAGGAGTGTAGGCCTTATCCCGAGAACATATTGAGTCATTTTAAGTGGTGAAGGATGTGATTTAGTTATATTTTTTGAAAATTTACTTGGACTACAGTATGAGTAATACACTGGAAGGAGAAAATTATTGTAGGGCAGATAGAAGGTTGTGCTATAATCCAGGTGAGAGATGGTGAGGACTTGAACTAAGGTGATGGTGAAAGGAATTGTAACAAGTGGACTGAGTCGGCAGATGGCAGAGGAGGAATCATCAGGACTCTGAGGAGTAGAGAAGGGAGAGAAGCAGAAAGGAGCACCAAGTTTGGGGCTTGACTAGTTGCATGGTTGGTAATAAATCATTGATAGCTGTGCTTAAGAGGATGAGTAGGATTGCAAAGGAGGAAAACTTAGAAAGTAATGAATTAACGAATTCAAGTTGGGATTCATGAGTTTAAGGTGTCTTTGGAACACAAAAAAGAAATGTTCAAATAGGCAGTTAGGTACATAATGTGAACTCTGAGTAAAAGATCTTGGTTTAGGAAACTATTTGAGAATCATTGTCATAGAGATGAAAAGTGAAGCTATTAAAGGAAGAGAATATGTTTAGAGTAAGAAAGAATCTGGATTTAGAAAAGAACTCTCTAGAGTAGATGGAAGAAAGATTATTCACAACACCAAGATATAGGCAAGAAGACAAAAGAAAACCAGGAAATGCTGTGTCAAAGAATGTAAAAGGAAAAGTTTCAAGAACTGGAGAGTATCTGAAATCTTCCATAACTTGAGGGGGAAAAAATAAACACCCAGATTTAGGAAGCCCAAAGAATACAATATAAAATTAATTCAAGAGATTCACAGTAAGGCACATTGTAATTATTGTCAAGAGTTAAAGACAAGGAGAGAATCTTAAAAATAGCAAGAGAAAAGCAACATGTTACATACAAAGGAACCCTTAATACATGCAGCAGATTTTTCAGCAGAAGCTTTGCCAGCCAGAAGAGTAGGGTGATATTTTCAAAATGATGAAAGAAAAAAAACTGTCAACTACTTGGCAAAGTGGTTCATAATTGAAAGAGATTATGATAAAGCATTCTGTAGATAACCTGAAGAGAAACATCACTACCAGACTGACCTTACAAGAGACATTAAGGAGAGTTTTTCAAGCGGAAACAAAAGGACACTAATTAGCAATATAAAAACATCAAAAGCATAAAACTCACTGGTAAAAATAAATATATAGTTAAATTCAAAACACTCCAATATTGTAGATGGGTAAATAATTTATAGCTCTGGTATTATTAAACTCTAGTATTAATTATTAAAAATAATTACAGCTACAATAATGGATACACAATGTAAAACAATGTAAACTGACATCAAAACATAAAATGTTGGGATGCCTGGGTGGCTCAGTTGGTTGGACCCCTGCCTTCAGCTCAGGCTCTCCGTTGCCTGTGCTCATGAACAAGGATGGGAGTAACAGTCCCAGTGCCTGAGAAACACATCTGCCATGGGCTCTCAGCATGGCTTAAAGAGCCTCACACTCATTATTCCAATCAGATTCAAGTTATCAGCCTTGCAAAATGGGTATTCACATCCTCATTTTACAGAGAACTGAGGCTCAAAAAGATTCACAGACCACCAAAGACACAGGTGTAAGTGCTTGAGCAAGAATTTGTAGGGATGTCTACCTGACTCCAAAGGCATGTTCTTTCCATATGTTATGCTGCTTCACTAAATTCTGCTTTGAGCTCTACAGACACCCTACATTAAATCACTTTTTATGTAAAAAACAAACAAACAAACAAACAAACTCAGGGTCCTGGGATCAAATCCGTACATTGTGCTCCTTGCTCAGCAGGAAGCCTGCTTCTCCCACTGCCTACCGCTCCCCCCTGCTTGTGCTCTCTCTCTCTCTGACAAATAAATAAATAACATCTAAAAAAAAAAAAAAACTCATAAAATGTTGGGAGTGCTGTAAAACTGTAGTACTTTTCTATACATTTAAAGTTATTATCAACTTAAAATAGGTTGTAATAAATACATTTTATGTAAGACTTATTATAACCACAAAGCAGAAAACAGAGTAGACATACAAAAGATCAAGAGAGAGGCGTTCAAGCATACACTACAGAAAATCATCAAATTACTGAAGAAGAAAGCAAGAGAGAAAAAAGGAACAAGGAATTATAAAACAGCGAGAAAATAATAAAATGGCAATAGTAAATCCATATTTATCAATAGTTAATTTAATTGTGAATGAACCAAACTCTCCAATCCAAAGACCTAGAGTGCCTGAATATATTAAAAAAAAAAAAAGAAAGAAAGAAAAAAGAAAAAGAAAAAGAACCAACTCGATGCTGCCCACAAAAGGCTCACTTCAGCTTTAAGAAAACATATAGACTGAAAATGAAGCAACGGAAAAAGATATTCCATGTAAATAAAAATCAAAAGAAAACAAGGGGGCACCTGGGTGGCTCAGTGGGTTAAAGCCTCTGCCTTGGGCTCAGGTCATGATCTCAGGGTCCTGGGATCGAGCCCTGCATCGGGCTCTCTGCTCAGCAGGAAGCCTGCTTCCTCCTCTCTCTCTCTCTCTCTACCTGCCTCTCTGCCTACTTCTGAGCCCTGTCAAATAAATAAATGAAATCTTTAAAAAAGAAAAAGAAAGAAAGAAAGCACGGGTAGCTATATTTACATCAGATATCCTTATGTCAGACAAAATAGACTTTAAGCGAAAAATTATAACAAGAGAAAAATAAGGTCAAATTTAGTAGAAAGAAGGAAATAGCAAAGCAGAGTAGAAACCAATGAAATAGAAACTAAAAAGACAATAGAAGAGACCAATGACGCTGAGTTGGTTTTTAAAAAGCTCAACAGAATTGACAAGCTGTCAGCTAGACTAAGAAAGAAGATGCAAATCAATAAAATTAGGAAAAAAACAGGAGACAAGTGGCACCACACAAACAGAAAGGGTCATGAGAGACGACTATGCACAATTACACACTAGCAAATAGACAACCTGGAAGAAATGGATGAATTCCTGGAAACATACACCCTACAAAGACTGTATCATGAAGAAATAGAAAACCCGAATAGACAAATTACTTTTAAGGAAATTGAATCAAGAATGCAAAACCTCCCAGCAAAGAAAAGTCCAGGACCAGATGGCTTCCTGGTGAATTCTACCAAATATTTAAAGAAGAATCAGTATCAGTCTTTCTCAAATTCTTCCAAAAAAAAAAAAAAAAAAGGGAAGGAACACTTCCGAAGTCATTTTATGAGTCCATCATTACCGTGATAACAAAACCAGACAAGGATACTTTCAAGATATGAAGCCAAAAATACATTATATGTTAATTTTAAAAAAGAAAATTATAAACCAATATTCCCCTTGAACATAAATGTAATATCCTCAACAAAGTATTAGTGAACTGAACTCAATAGTACATTGAAAGGATCATACACCATGATCAAGTGGGATTTATTCTAGGGATGCAAGGATGGTTCACCATTAACGAATCAATAAGTGTCATAAACTCCATTAATAGAATGAAAGATAATATAATTAGGTGTTGGCATAAAAACAGACACATAGATCAATGGAACAGAAATAAATTCATGGTCAACTAATGGTCAGCTAACATATGGTCAATATATTGTGTATATATTGGTGTATGTATATCTTTTGCAACTAATTTTTGACAAAGGAGCCAAGAATATACAAGAGAAAGGATAGTGTCTTCAGCTGAGAATATACAAGAGGGCTCCTGGTTGGCTCAGCTGGTTGAGTGACTGCCTTCGGCTCAGGCCATGATCCCGGAGTCCCGGGATCGAGTCCCACATCGGGTTCCCAGCTCCATGGGAAGTCTGCTTCTCCCTCTGACCTTCTCCTCTCTCATGCTCTCTCCCTCATTCTCTCTCTCTCAAATGAATAAATAAAAGAAAAAAGAAAAAAAAGAATATACAAGAGAAAGGATAGTGTCTTCAACAAATGATGTTGGGAAGACCGAAGAGCGATGTGCAAAAAAAAAAAAAAAAAAAAAAAAAAAAAAAAAAAAAAAAA